>NW_027531581.1:835947-947048 GCF_008692635.1 Crocuta crocuta
AGGCTCATGAGGAAGAAAAGAGAGAGATTTCAAATGAAAATCAGAAATGAAGAGAAATGACCACTGGTGCCACAAAATACATACAGAGAATATTATGAAAAATAATAATTAGAAGATCTAGAAGAAATGGAAAAATTCCCTAAAATATACCCTCTTTCAAAACTAAATCAGAAAGAAATGGAAAATTTAAACAGACCAATTATCAGTAATGAAATTGAATCAGTAATTTAAACACTCCAATAAAAAAAGCCCAGGACCAAATGTCTTCACAGTTGAATTTTACCAAACATTTAATGAGTTAATGCCCCCTTCTTTCCAAACTATTCCAAAAATATAAAAGAGGAAAGAAAATTCCCAAAATCATTCTATAGGCCAGCATTGCCAGGATACCAAAACCAAACAACAAACTACCAAGAAAAACAGAACAAACTACTGGCCAATCTCTGATTGACATAGATGCAAAAATCCTCAATAAAATATTAGCAAACCAAATTCAACAATAAATTAAAAAATCATTCATTATGATCAAGTGCAACTTGTTCCAGGGATGCAAGAGTGCTTTAATATTTGAAAATCAATGTGATGCATTACATTATTAAGAAAAAGGATAAAAATCATATGAACATTTTAATGGATGCAGAAAAAGCATTTGACAAAAATATAATGTTTGTTCATGTAAAAACTCGAAGTGGGTTTAGAGCAGACATACCTCAATATACGAAATGCCAAATATGAAAAAAAAGCTCTTGCTGCTATTATTCAACATAGTAGTGGGAGTCCTAGCTACAGCAATCAGACAAGAAATAAAATGCATCCTGGGGCGCCTGGGTGGCTCAGTTGGTTAAGCGTCCAACTGCGGCTCAGGTCATGATCTCGCGGTTCCTGAGTTCGAGCCCCACGACGGGCTCCTTGCTGACAGCTCAGAGCCTGGAGCCTGCTTCAAATTCTGTGTCTTCCTCTCTCTCTGAACCTCCCCTGCTCAATCCTCTCTCAGAAATAAATAAAACATTAAAAAAAATTTTTTTAAAAAGAAACAAAAGACATCCAAACTGATAAGAAAGAAGTAAAACTGTCACTCTCTGGAGATGATATGATACTATATATTGAAAACACTAAACTCTGTCCTACCTAAAAAAACCTGTCAGATAAATTTCAGTAAATTTTCAGGATTCAAACTTTATATAGAGAAATTTGCTGCATTTCTATGCACTAATAATGATGTAACAGAGAAATTCAAGAAACAATCTCATTTATAACTGTATCAAAAATACCTAGAAAAAAATACCTAGAAATAAATTTAACCAAGGAGGTGAAATACCCATACTCTGAAAATTATAAAACACTGATGAAGAAATTGAAGACAACACAATTAAATGAAAACATATACCATTTTCATGGATTGGAAGAATTGATATTAAAATGTCTCTGCCCAAAGCAATCTACAAATTCAATGCAATCCCTATCAAAATACCCATTACATTTTTTAAAGTCCTATAAGAAATACTAAAATTTGTATGGAACCACAGAAGACCTCAAATAGTGAAACAATCCTGAGAAAGAACAAAGCTGGAATTATCACAATTCCAGATTTTTATATACAAATCTAGAGTAATCAAATCATTATAGTACCAGCATAAAAATAGACACATAGATCAACAGAGCAGGATAGAGAGAAATATTCTCACTTATATGATCAATTAATGTATGACAAAAGAGGCAAGAATACACAATGGGGAAGAGACGGTCTTTTTAACAATGATGTTGGGGAAACTGGACCACTTTCTTACACTATATACAAAAATAAACTCAAAATGGATTAATATGACCTATATGTGAGACCTGAAACCATAGAACCCCTTAAAGAAAAAAATCATAATCTTTTGGACATTGCCTTTAGCAACGTGTTATGGATATGTCTCCTCAGGCAAGGAAAACAAAGGCAAAAATAAACTATTAGAACTACACCAAAATTTTTTGCACAACAGAGGAAATTACCAACAGAATGAAAGGCAACCAACTGAATGGGAGAAAATATCTGCAAATAATATATCAAATAAGCTGTTAATATCTAAAATATGTTAAAAATTATACAACTCAAAACCAAAACCAAAACAAAACAAAACCAATCCAATAATGGGTAGAGAAGAGGCAAGTGGGTAACTCAGTCGGTTAAATATCCAGTTCTTGTTTCAGTTCTGATCATGATCTCATGGCTTTGTAAATCCAAACCCTATTATCAGGCTCTTTGCTGGCAGCACAGAACCTGCTTGGGATTCTCACTCTCCTTCCCTCTCTGCCCCTCCCTGACTTGTGCTGTGTCTGTCTCTTTAAAAATAAATAAGTAAACTTTAAAAAAATGGGCAGAGGAACTGAATAGATTTTTTTTCCCCAAATAAGACATATAGAGATATATGAAAAGGTGCTCAGCACCACTAATCATCAGGGAAATGTTAATCAAAACCATAAGGAAATATTACCTCACATCAATCTGAATAGCTAGTATCAATAATATATAAGAAATAATTTTGGAGAAGATGTAGAGAAAAGAAGACCCTTGTGCACTGTTGGTGGGAATGTAAACTGGTGCATCCACTCTGGAAAACAATATGGAGGCTTCTCAAAAATTAAAAATAGAAATATCATGTGATCTAGTAATTGCATTACTGGGTATTTACCCAAGGAAAACAAAAACATTAATTTTCACCCCTATGTTTATTGAGATGTATGCACTCCTATGTTTATTGCAGCATTATTTACAATAGCCAAGAAATGGAACCAAACCCAGTGTTCACTGATAGAATTTTGGATAAAGAAGGAGTATACACATATATACACATACACATAGAAAGAACGGAAGATTACTCAGGCATAAAATAGAATGGACTCTTGCCATTGGTAACCACATAGATGGAAATATAATATATTATGCTAAGTGAAACAAGTCAGACAAATAAAGACAAATACCATATGATTGTACTTATATACGGAATTCATATAATATATAAATTACCGATGAAACAAAAGCCAGAAACAGACTCTTACATAAAGAGAACAAACTAGAAGTTTTGCCAGATGGGAGATGGGAAGGGGGATGAGTGAAACAGATAAAGGGGATTAAAATGTACTTTCAATTATAAGATAAGTCACAGAGTTGATAAGTACAGCATAGAGAATATGGTCAATAATGTTTAACAACATTGTATGGTGACAGATGGTGGCTATGCTTAAGGTGAAAAGCAAATAATGTATAGAATTGTCAAATCAATACATTGTATAACTGAAACTAATATAACATTATATGTTTATACTTAAGTTTAAAAAAAGATAAAGAAAAAGAAAATGCAACTAAGTTAGTTCCTCCTTGTTATTATGAATATAGTAACCTACATAAAACCTCAGTTTTATATGATGGCTATAGTGAATTATAACTTGATATTGTCATTTCCAATTTAGAATAAAATATCTATTTTGTATTATCTGGGTGAAGCTAAGTTAAGTTTCATCATACACCATTAATTTCTACTAGTCTTTTCTATAGAAAAGAATCTCACTTTGGACATTATAATCACAGTTTTTCCATGATATATTTTCTCTCAGAACAATATTCTTTTTTTTTAATTAAAAAAAATTTTTTTAATGTTTTATTTATTGCTGAGAGAGAGAGAGAGGCAGCGTGATCAGGGGGAGGGCCAGAGAGAGAGGGAGACACAGAATCTGAAGCAGGCTCCAGGCTCTGAGCTGTCAGCACAGAGCCTGACTCGGGGCTCGAACCTACGAACCGTGAGATCATGATCTGAGCCAAAGTTGGGTGCCTAATTGACTGAGCAACATAGGTGCCCCTCTCAGAACAATATTCTAATTAAAGAACCAAAGAAGAAAACATTGAAAAATATACCAAATCAGTAATCAATGTCATTAAATGAAGCAATGAAAACATTATTTATCATAAATATATTGTAAAAATATAAATTGAACACTTCATGTTTTATATAGACACTTAATATTTTTATAATGAGGAATGTAGAATATGGTAAAATATATTATTTTCAAGTCATAAAATCATTGATCAAATTAAGATTAAATCTTTGCTGGTATATATTCATTATTCCTTAGTATTACATTTCCTAATTCTAAAGCAGTATGATACTTTTAGAATGCTGTTTCTGGCATGATTAATGGCTAATTCAAATTTTATAATTCAAAGAACTTGAAAAAGAATAAATATTTGGTAAATCCTTTAAACAATACTTGTTAAGATATGTGTTTTATTCAGATCATCTGTGGCTCTGAGAACTTTTTAAAAATTGTAATTCTTGGTTAACTACTAAATCATACTTATGGCTTCTTATCAGTATTTATGTATGTTATAGAGAATAAATATATACATACTTTAATGATTATTTGATAATTTTTTATAATATTATAAAGGAATATATACTTATATTTTAATGTCAAGGACTGATGCATCTTCAGAGACTTTAGATAAAGTTATTGAAAATTTGTTTATCAGAATGCTGACACAATTATTTGAAAAATGGCCTAAAATGAAATTCTATATAATGTATATAACTGAAAATATTATTTAAGGTAATGGGAAAACACAATAACATTACGGGAAATTTTAACAAATATTCTTTAGGATACAATCCCCATAAACTCTCTTATTTCTACATTTCGAAAGTAACAATACTATCAACTGGTTTGGATACAGCTATGCAGAATAAGCATAACTATATCATCAATCTTTATTCGAATGCCTGCTAAGTTACAAGCTTCTAATTAGATGATCCTAACGGAAGAGGTAAAATGTCCAAGGACTATTTTGCCTAGTCAAGATGACAGATAAGTAAATAATTTCAGTATGATGTCATGAACTCTAGGACAGATTAGACTACAGGCTATTATGGTAGTACATGAAAGTGTACTTTTTATGAAGAAAGGAAATAATGACTGAAGCCATGTGGAGTGAGTCGTTCTCTAAACTGAACCTTACAGTTGCATGGGAATTGGTCATATGAAAGTGGAAGAAACTGATACCCGCAGATGGAGCAATATACAAAATACCACAAAGGCAAAAGGAATGGCACATTCACAAGGGTAAAAATGTGTGCACATCTAGGCAGGATGTCGAGGGAAGGAAAAGCTAAGAGGAGAGCCTGAAAAAGTCGATCCAGGCTTAAGATGTGAGGGGGTCACACTGATAACCCCAGGCTTAGAAACTGTCACTGTTACTTCTCTAAACCTCCAAATCTTTCCCAGTTGTATGCGGTTGTGTCAGATAACCAGATTTTGTAGCCATATGGAATAAGCAAAATAATTTCATACTAGAGTGCCAGGCTGTGAACAGCTGCCATTAAAAATATATGAAAATATGAGGCCAAGAACCACATCCCACTGTCTAGCCCCAGAGCTACACAGATAAGTGGCACTTCTACTAAATGATCTGAAGCATTATCCCATGATCTAAGGAGCATCACTCTCTTATCTGTGCTTTATTACTCAAAAAGCTATATTTTGGAGGTAGATATATTTTGGAGGTAGATCTCTAAATGCAGACATTTAACATGGCTGTCATTTTATCTATTGATAATAATGGCCTGAATGTAAACAAGGGATACTTCCAATGTATTTACTGTGTCCATAGTAAATATAAACCACTCTACTATTTTTTAAAATATTAAAAACAACACTGAAATGTTAACATAAAATGACTATATGTTTGAGTAGCTCTTCTGTTTTATATAAGTATGGGGAAAGGGAAGAGCCAAATGAACATTTACATGAAATGGTTAAGTAGTAAACTAATCAGCTACTGCTTCAAGATGTGATGCTCCATTTGGATTTGCAGGAAGTATCAAAACCATGAACATTAAACAACAAATCATTCCTTCAAAACCTGGTTGAGCACTGTTATTATCTTAAGAGAATATGAAAAGTACAGATTCCCAATAAAATCTTCCAAGATAATGACTGATAAAATGGGGTAGAGATCCAATCATTTATATTTCTACTGAGTGCTTCAGATGAGATTGATACCACACACACACACACACACACACACACACACACACACACAGAGTCATTTGAGAAACACAGCTACAGGGATTACCTTTTCAGCTTAGATCAGCCAGAAAATAAGTTTTATATTTAATGTATACATTAAAATTTTTATTTAGATCAAATTACAGGCAAGGGCTCAGAATTTAGAGATAACAGAACATAGGTAGTTCTCCAAATGGAACTAATTGTGTAATAACTATAGTTATAGGCAGTTTTCAAAAGTGATAAATATAAAAGAATGAAAATTTTAAGGTTGAAATTGAATGTTGATATGAACTCTCCCTACTACTGTTTTGCATGAACCCCAAAGTCAAAGAATCTACAAATTATTACAAATATCCCTTCATCCAAAATAAAGGTAAATGTCCCTTTACAATTTTTACAGATTAATTCTGCCTACGTTAGTGACCATCTATGTCCAGAGTATAAAATGATGGGATTGAACTTTGCAAGGGAAGATTTCATCAGAAAGTATTGTCACCAGAATAAATTTTTTCTCAAGACCATGAGAGAGAGAGAGAGAGAGAGAGAAGAAGAAGAAGAAGAAGAAGCAGAAGCAGCAGAAGAAGCAGAAGATGCAGAAGAAGCAGAAGAAGCAGAAGCAGAAGCAGAAGCAGAAGCAGAAGAAGAAGAAGAAGAAGCAGAAGCAGCAGAAGAAGCAGAAGCAGCAGAAGAAGCAGAAGAAGCAGAAGCAGAAGCAGAAGCAGAAGAAGCAGAAGCAGAAGCAGAAGAAGAAGAAGAAGAGAGTTTTTTTTCCCTCATACCTCAAGTCAAGAGAAAGAAGGTCATGCAATCTTACAAATAGATTTTTCACACTGCCAGGAGATCTGGCAGTGTGAAATATCCATGTGACAAAGGTAATCAGAAAAAAAATCATAAACTAAAATAAGGTAAACATTTTGGGGGTCATTCCTTTTGGCATAAAATGATGACCAAAAAAATATACCATAATAGTCTAAGGTAATACACTTACTTAATTTTACTTTTTATGATTGAGTTATAGTTTCAGACTAAGTAAAATTTCTTCTTGTAGATTTTCCTACTGTACTGATACAAAGAAATTCTGTCTGGTGGAACAAATTGCTCTGAAGATTTATGGCCTGTTGAGCATTAACAAGTTTTATATCTAACCCAGCAATGCTATACTAATATTTCTTTGTTAAATTGACTGTAAATAATTTAGCTTCTATGATACCTGTTGAACCAATTATAATGACTTAATTTCTCCCTCATTAATTAATGGACTAAATGATAAATAAGATCATATATTGGTTCATTTTATGTTTACATTAAAGTCATGATCTTACCTTTTTGAAAACTACACTATTTTAAGTGTATAGATGTGGCAGATTAAAAAAGGTAACTATATCACAATAATCAACCTCCTCACTGAGGCTGTGGGAAGGGAGATAAACTCATCTGGGAATCATTTCTCACAAGTGAAGAATCAATATGATTTTGTCATAGAGTTGTACATGGTGTTTTTCCAAAGCCTTCATTAATAAGGGATTATATAAAACATAAGATGTATGTTCATTTTATATTAACTTGAGGGTAAAATTTTACTCTTGATAATTATACTTTCGTAGTTTTGAATGATTGAGGAAGTATATCCTGTAAGCTTTTTAAGCCTAATTAAGTCTCTGTTGACTCCCAGAGAGTATTGCAAGCAAAACCCAAAACTTTACCCTTATATCTCCGTTTCTCTGTCTCATTTACTCCAGATTTTTACTGACTCTGACTTTGTGTTTCTGTTTTTCTAGTTTGCACAGTAAGATATTGCTCAATGATGTCAGAGGTCCCTTTAGGGGAAAGATGACAGAGAATTAGGTAAGGACTGGAAAAGCTACTTCATTTTTTTCTCTCAGTGAAGCTATTAAAACAGCTTGTTCCATGATAGTAAGAGAACAATCCATCTTGTTTACCATTGTATCCCAAATGTCTGTCAAAGAGTTTTGCAAGGGAATGCTTTTTTAGTAAGTAATATTTTTGCTTCCATGAGTCTGTTTAGTTTGATCCTTGTTTATTATGTTAATTCTTCTGTTTCTGCCCATGAACTGCACCCCCATTTGTCTTCCATCTGAGTTTTAGTAAACTATATTTTTAATTAAGGGGGTTAACTCTCAAATTTCCATTCTGTGCGACCATACTGAGCTCTCATATGCCACTATATCTTATACAATAGAAGGTGCTAATGTCAAAAATGGCAAAATAGCTTTCGGTAAATATTAAACTCCAGAAAAATTTAATTATAGATAGAACTACACCAACAATAGATTCTGTTTTCTGACAGGTTCTTATCTAAGTGTGGACATATTTCTGTTTAATCTCTGGAATAGAAATATAGATAGACCAATTTGTTTCAATACTACTGGGATATATTGAGCTGTTAGAAAACTGGCAAGATCTCTAATAAATTAATGTTTCCATAATAATATAATGTTTTTGGGAAAATTGATATGGGGTTAGAAAAGAACTGATTAGAAAAATAATAAAGTATAAAATTTTAGGTATGGCAACTAATATATAATCTCTGTATCTCTATTTTATATCCTGAAACCCTGATATAGTATACTGTGTTTCTAATTTTTCTAAATTATAAATCTAAGTCTTCCCTAAATACTTATTCCTTGAAATCATCACTCTCTAATACTAAGTTTTCTCAAAAATTGACAAACTATTCATTGCTTTTTTCCATGTTGTACATCTCTATAATTCTATTAAGATGTACCACAGGACTCAAATGGGAAAGAACATTTTAAAGCTTTTCCTATGACCCAAGCATATCTTTCACTTAATATTGACTTAAGCCTATTTCTGATTAAGGCAAAATGGTGTTAACTAGAATAATGTGCCCCAAGAAGATTAAATGAACAACCATTACAATAAAACCACTATTGTTCACTGTATATATATAGAAATCACACTATAATGAGGTAGAAGCAAAGTCATTCACACCTAGAAACATTCTGACACTTCAAAACATGCATATCAAAAGTGAACTTTCTACTTTTTGCCTCAAAGCTGTTGTTCATTTTTGTTTCTTTCTTTCTTTCTCTTTTTTTTTTTGACTGAGTTCCAAAAAATGGCTTCAAAATGCATTGAAATCCTGGGAGAGATTAATGAGTTCTTACTTCTTACATATTTCATTTTGAAATTCTCCCTGCAAACTATAATCAGAATCCTCTGTTTAAAACCCAAACTATATTTTATCAATTTAGAATAAGATTCTGCAGTGGTTTTTTTAGGATATTTATATGAATAAGTCAAGTTGGCATTGTAAGTATTAATCTGAAATTAATCTCTGGTTGAAAGAGATTAAGAGCTGTCAAGACAAATAATAAGCACCCAAAAATCAAGAAAACTATTAAATAGCAATTAAAATAACTAAACAGTAATATCAAAAAGATTGGCAAACTTTATGAGCCAATGTATTAAAATTTATTTCAGTCAGAGCAGATATCCAGTTTGCAATCACAGCCATTGATAAGTTTGGTGGAAGCAATGGTGACCATGAGTATTCACCTTATATTGGACATAATAATTCCTGGATATCATTAATCAAGTTTAGATAAGCAAATCAAAATGTACTTTTGTTAATGGAACATAAAAAATAATATGCATCAATGTAATATACCACATTTAAAGAATGAAGGCTAAAAACCATATGATCATCTCAATCAGTGCAAATAAAAGCAGGTGAAAAAATTTAGCATCTCTTTGTGATAAAAACTGAACAAAATATATACAAAGGGAACTTCAACATACTATAGAGACCATATATGATAAGCCCACAGCTAAAATCATACTAAATAATGAAAACCAGAAAGGTTTTTCTCTAAGATAAGGAACAATACAAGGATATTTATTCTCACCACTTTTATTCAACACAGAATTGGAAGTCTTCACAAGAGCAATCAAGACAGAAAAATTAATTAAAATCATTCAATAAAAAATAATTATTATTTGCAGATGACACATGATAATATACAGTAAACTAAAAAATTTCACCAAAAAATTGTTAGAACTAATAAATTCAGAAAAGTTACAGGACACAAAATCAATATACACAAATGTGTTGCATTTCTATACACTATCAGAGAGAGAAATTAAGGAAACAGTCCGATTTATAATTGCATCAAAAAGAATTAAATATTTAGAAATAAATTTAACTGAGATGAAAGACTTGTACCTTGAAAACTATAAGACATTGATGAAAGAAATTGAAAAGAGACAAATAAGAAGATATCCCAAGATATATCTTCTTAGATATAACAAGTCTAACACTTGTATGAAACCACAAAAGACCCTGAAGAGTCAAAGAAATCTTGACCAAAACAAACAAAAAACAAAAAAACCCAAAACAAATCAAACAAAACACAAAAAAAACAAAGCTGAACACATAATTGAAGAAACTATACCTGATATCATATACATTACACAGCTACAGTAATCAAAACAGTATAATACTGACATTAAAAAGGGACACGTAGATCAATGGAATAGAATGGATATCTCAGAAATAAACCAATTCATATATAGTCAATTAACTACAAAGGAGTCAAGAATATACAATTGGGAAAAGATAGTCTCTTCAGTAAGTAGTGTTGGGAAAACTGCACCACTGTTTTACACCATATACAGAAAACTAACTCAGGGTTTGAAGACTTGAACATAAAACCTGAAACTATAAAACTTGTTTTTAAAAATTTTTAAGCTTATTTATTTGAGAGACATGGAGACAGTGTGAGTGGGGGAGGGGCAGAGATGGAGGCAGAATCCCAAGCAGGCTCTGCACTGCCAGCACAGAACCCAACATGGGGCTTGATCTCATGAAACTGCTGGATCAGACTCTGAGCTGAAACCAAGAGCTGGATGCCCAGGTGACTGAGACACCCAGGTGCCCCAAAACTATAAAACTTCTAAAAGAAAACATAGGCTGTAAGGATCTTGGTATCAGCCTTGGTGATGATTTTTTAGTTGTGAAATCACAAGCAAAGGCAACAAAAGCAAAAATAAACAAGTAGGACTACATCAAACTGAAATCTGCACAGTGAAGGAAAGCATCAACAAAATGAAAAGGCAACCTATAAAGTGGGAGAAAATACCTGCAAATTGTATCTAAGAAGGTGTTAATATACAAAATACATAAAGAAATTATACATCAATAAGGAAAAGTAAACTGATTTAAAAAAATGTGCAGAGAGACTGAATAGACATTTTTCCAAAGAGATATACAAATAGGTAGCAGGTAGTTGAAAAGACACGCAACATCACTAATGATTAGAAAAAGGCAAATCAAAACCACAATGAGATACTATCTCACACGTGTTAGGATGGCTATTATCAAAAAGATGAGAAATAACTAATGTTGAAGAAGAGATAGTGAAAAGGAAACCCTTGTGCACTATGGAGGGGAATGTAAATTGGTATAGTCACCATGGAATAAAGTATGGACACATCTTTAAAAATTAAAATAGAACTACTATATGAACCAGAAAATCCACTTCTGTGTAGTTATCTGAAGGAAATTAAAGCACTAAATCAATAAGATATATGCTCTGCCATCGTTATTCTAGCATTATTTACAAAAGCCAAGATGTGGAAACAACCTCTTGTTTGGTGGACATAAGTTTCCCCAATGGATGAATGGGTAAAATAATATGATATTCAGTTATAATGGGCCTTACATACATATTTATACACATGCACCTGTAATTGATATTATGAAGCCATAGAAAATAATTTCTGATACTATAGATGGGCCATGATGGCTTTATGCTAAGTGAAACAGCCAGAGAAAAACAAACACCATAAGATCTCACTTTTATGTGTAATCTAAAACAAAACACTTCATAGCTGTAGAGAACAGACTGGTGGTGGCCGGAAGAAGGGGATGGGGGTGGGCAGCATGTGTGAAAGGGGTTAAAAGGTACATCCTTCCAATCATAAAGTAAATGTTGTGGATGTAATGTACAGCATAGTGTCTACAGTTAATACTGTATTGTATTGTATATTTGCAAATTGCTGTGGTGATAAATCTTGAAAGTTCTTATCACTAGAACTGTGTGGTGAAGCATATTAACTAGACTTATTGTGGTAATTATTTCACAATATATACAAATATTAAATCATTATTTTGTACACTTGAAACTAATGTTAGATGTTAATTATATCACAGTAAAAGAAAAAGAAAAGGAGCACCTGAGTGGCTCAGTCGATTTAGAGTCCAGCTTTAGCTCAGGTTATGATTTCATGGTTCATGAGTTTGAGCCCCACATCAGGCTCTGGGCTGACAGCTTGGAGCCGCTTTACATCATTTGTCTACCTCTTTCTCTGGTCCTCCCCTGCTCATGCATGATCAAAAATAACTAAAATTAAAAAAAGAAGAAGAGTATACTGTCTTGGATTCATACATCTGAAATCATCTTTATTTGATAATTTTAAAGTAAGTTAATGAAAAACCAGGTTATAGTTTATTTCAAGAGATTAACTGTATATAGAGATCTAAGTGGAACTGTTTTACAATTCCATTAAAATAAACCATTTTAATTTATTTAGTAAAAAATAATTGTATATTTTTATACATATTTAGTGGTAAATCAGATACCCATTAACCTATATAGATGTAATATTCCATATAGTATTGAATTTGGCTTAATTCAATTGACCCAAAGTGACAGGCTCTACTCCCTCATAATCATTAAACCCTGAAGGAGCATTAAATGACAATATTTAAATTATTGCTGTTTTTAAATGGAAAGCCCATTGCAAATGGGTGATCATCCAAAAACAAACCTAGAACATATTACTTGACAAGGTTTAAAGCCACTTTAAATGATCACTGGAGGAAAAAAAAGTACGCATCATTTTTCAAGGTTCTAAAAGGTGAATTAATTCCTATCTTGGCATTTATTCGTAAGAATCCCCATGTTAAGAAAATTGTTTTATCCTAAGTTTACATGTTATATCAGTCCAAGAATGTTTATTTTTAAGTAAAATTTTAATAGTAGAAATACTAGGTTTTCCTCATTCTATAAGTTTAATTAAGAACATTAAATAATTATATTGTCACCTAAAATGAATACTTAAATTTGAAAAGGCTAAAAACATATTTTACCCTATGTCCTCTTTTTAATAAGGGTCCTTATTTCTAAGCATCCATGTTTTCATTTTCAGCATTTTAATTTGCAAAAGCCACTAAGGGAGGTTTGTGTACAGAGAGATTGTGTCCTTTTATAATGTTGACATTATATTTTAAATTTTTAATGGAAGTTTGCAGTAACTCAGTTTGAAAATTGGATGAGATCAATGCTTCCACAAACTTAATCTTTCATTAACTTAGTGGAAAGCCTAAGGATGTCTATAGTTGCCAATATACAGTTACATTTTCCTATTATCTATTCAAACAGTTCCAAAAAAGGTCAGATTGAATTTTAACAGTGCTCGGGCTGCTGTAGATATCTATCACTAGAGGGATAAAACAGTCTTTGCAGTGATTTTACTGCAAGCCAAGAAGAACAGTAGGAAATGTTAATTATGACAGAAAGTGAGTGCTCTTAGATAATAGGTCTTTTTAAAAAATGTTTGTTTATTTATTTTCAGAGAAAGTGAGGGGAGGAGCAGAGAAAGGAGGAGAGAGAGAGAGAGAGAATCCCAAGGAGGCTTTGTGCTGTGAGTGCAGAGCCTAACTTGGGGCTTGATCTCACAAATTGCAAGATCGAGACTTGAGCTGAAATCAAGAATCAGATGCTTAACTGACTGAGCCATTCGCATGTCCCAGGTTATAGGTCTTAAAAAGTCTTGGATGGGGCACCTTGGTGGCTCAGTTGGTTAAGCGTCCAACTTCGGCTCACGTCATGATCTCACAGTTCGTGGGTTCAAGCCCCAAGGCAGGCTCTGTAGTGACAGCTAGCTCAGAGCCTGGAGCCTGCTTTGGATTTTGTGTCTACCTCTCTCTCTGACTCTCCCCTGCTCATGCTGCCTTTCTCTCTCTCTCTCAGATTAAAAAAAAAAAAGTAAATATTTTTTAAAAGTCTTTGAGTCTTCATTTTACTGAAGGATATAAAAGGAAAAAGTGCAGATGCACAAAGAATGTTTTTCTTTAATGGGAAATTTTTTTCTTATATTTTATACATCTACCCATAGCATAGTTGTGCCAAGTTATCACTATTTAAACTTTTTTAAAAAACTCAATATTCTATTTTTTTCAAACATTTGAATGTCTTAGAAAATTACATAAAGGTAGACAGTAAGTACAATAGAAAAGCAGTCACTTCTTTGTTTTGTTTTTTCTCTCCCAACAAGGACATCAGCAATTTTTCTCCAATTAGCACAAGGTCTAATGTTAAGCAAGTGACATATTTCTTATACCAGAAGGTTTATAAATCAAATGAAGCTCTTGAACTAGGGGATATCCATGATCTTGTAAGTTTTAAACCTGACTACACATTTCCTATTTACTTTCTACAGTGCTAAAAGTTAAAAGCCTCATAGCCTTTCTATTTCTCTCATCAAAACTAATTGAAACAATCCATAAACACTTTGAAGTTGAAAAAAATCATTTACTGAAGCAATGTAGTTCACTATTTGCAGTTTTTCTGTCTATTGTGGAAAGAACATTGTATACTTAATATGACACCTGCCTAGGTTATATCAAAATTACATGTAGTATTTTCTTACAAGTGACTCTAACAAATGAAGGAGATAAAGGACACTAAACTCTGAGAGATTCCATTATACCACAATACACCAGACTCTTACTGGATGCAAATAAAGACTATTTCCTAAACAAGGAACACTGGGACTTATTTTGATAAACTAAGTTCAGGCCTGTTAGGAACTTTTGCTTAATTAGCTCAACTAATTACCCCCCCCTTAATGAACTTAACTAATGAAACCCCCCTCCTCTTCCTGTACTTAGAAGTTCCTAATTATACCACTTAGCAAACCATGCAATGACTTGCATCATGGGTTTCCTTCTCTTGGAATTAATAGACTCAGCTTTGTGTGTATGCTTTGTTGTTCTTTGTTCTGTTTTGTTCTTTCCCTCAGTAATCTTACACTTTAACAGTATGAAGGTGCCTCATGAAGAAACTCAGATTTCTTCAGCAGTTGCACTCACAAGTACTGTGCTACTTGTCAATGGAAAGTTAAAACATTAGTTTCATGGCTTCTTTTTGGCTCAGGTTAGTCTTCTGGTGGTTCCGCACTGAATGAGTCTTCTATAGAAAATTACAGTCTCCTGTGAGAGTGTGTTTTAATTCATTAAGACATTTTTAATTTCTTCCCTTAATATTTCAGTTTTACTTAGTTTTCTTCTTGTGATTTGGAGGGAGAAGAGAAGCCAGTAGAGACTTTTTCAAAATTTATTTGTGTTTTTCATCTGTAAAAGAAAACCTTTCTGTGTCTATTCTATGTGAAGCATGGTACTGCCAAGTTTTAAACAGTTATGCCCTCCTTCCTTAATGGAAACCATTAATTTGAATTATTGTTAGCCTTTTCAGTTGCTTATAAAATGAAACTTTTTCATGCTTTTAAATAAAGTGTTACTATGGTATTACAAATATAAAAAAGGAGAAATATTTATATGATATTTCAAGTAAAATGAATAATTTAAATTAGACTGTTGTGATAATACAATTTTGCCCTAGTTTTATCACGGTATAAAAATCTAAGCGTTAGGGTGCCTGGGTGGCTCAGTTATATAAGCATCTGTTTTCGGCTCAGGTCACGAATGCATGGCCCATGAGTTCGAACCCCATGTCAGACACTGTGCTGACAGCTCAGAGCCTAGAGACTGCTTCAGAATCTGTGTCTCCTTTCCTCTCTTCCCCTCTCCCACTCCCACTCTCTCTCTCTCTCCTTCAAAAATAAACAAACATTAAAAAAAATGTAAGTGTGATCTAGGTTGTGCAGTGTTTACTCTTTTATAGAAAACATAATCAAAACTTCCTATTCTCTATAATAAATCTACTGGGTTTAGGATACTTTAATTTCATAGATGTTTAAGATTAACCTAAAATTATGTTAACAGTGAAAAATGTAAATTATGAATTCAGACAAAGTGAATTATAATATCTAGTATCCTCATAAAATAGACTATTTCTGGTAGCTTCAGACATAGTAACTACATGTAACTACTTACATGAAAATACAGAGTTTCCTTAAGAGAATTACTTAGACCAAATGCCATATTCTGTAGGACAGTTTTAAATCAGTGCTAAATGAATTATTCTTTAGGGATGCCTTAAATTTAATTTTTGAGCTACGTATTTGGCTTTGAAAACTTGAGAGATCTTATTGATTCAGTGATTTTAACTGAAAAGAAATGCACTAAAACCAAATTCCTAAGATACAGAGAACAAGAATTTATATTTATGCAATAGCTGTTTCTTATATTCTTTCTTACATCTCAAGTACTTTGTTCTTTATTTTTAAATTTATTTTTTTATTATAATAAGAACACTTATCATGAGATCTACTTGTTTAACAATGTATTGAGTGCAGAATATAGTACTTTCAACTATAGACACAATGTTTTTCAGCTTGTCTCTAGAATTTACTCATCTTGCATAAGTAAAACTTTATATCCATGAACAGCAACTCCCAAACTTCCCCCCCGCCCCCCGCCCAAACCCTGGCAACCACCATTCTATAATCTGTGACTCTATTTTAGGTACCTCTTATAAGTGAAATCATAGGCTTCTGTGACTGGCTAATTGCGTGTAGCATAATGTCCTCCACGTTAATACATGTTGTTGCATATGGCAAGATTTTCATCTTTTTAAAGACTGATTAATATTCTGATTGTATGTATATATCCAAGATTCTTTAGCCATGCAGCTGTTGAAGAGTCTTCAAGTTTTTGCCATATGTTGGATACTATAGATAATGCAGTGAACCTGAGAGTGCATAAATCTCTTTGAGATCTTGATTTCAATTATTTTGGTTATATATCCAAAATTGAGATTATTTGGTTCATATGATCTATTTTTAATCTTTTGAGGAAGTCCCATATTATTTTCCATAGTGCTAAACTATTTTACATTTCCACCAAGAGAGCATAAGAATTCCTTTTTCTTCACCAACTTTTCTTGTCTTTTTCATAATAATCATCCTCACAGGTGTGAGATGATATCGCATTATCGTTTTTATTTGCATTTTCCTCATGATTAGTGATGTTGAACACTTTTTTTGAATACTTATTACCTATTTGTATATCCTCTTTGGAAAAATGTCTATTCACTTCCTTTGCCCATTTTAATCTGATTATTTGTGGGGTTTTTTTCTATTGAGTTGTATAAGTTATTAATATATCTTCAATATTGACACTTATTACATACCATTTGCAAATGTTTTCTCCCTTTGTGTAGGTTGCCTTTTTATTTCGCTGACACTTTGCTTTGCAGAAGCTTTGCAGTTTGATGTAGTCCCACTTGTTTATTTTTGCTTTTGTTGTCTTTGCTATTGTTGTCAAACCCAAGATTAATCTTTAAGACTGACATTACAGAGTTTTCTTCTAGAATTTTTATGGTTGCAGGTTTCACATTCAAATCTTTAATCTTCTTTGAGTTGATTTTTGTGTATGGTGTATGATAGTGGTACAGTTTCATTCTTCTTTTTCTTTAAGTTTATTTTGAGAGAGAGAGAGTGCGCGAGTGAGCAGGGCAGTGGCAGAGAGAGAGAGAATCTCTGACAGCACAGGGCTCAGGGCTTGATCTCAAAAACTGTGGGATTAAGAGTCAGACACTTATCTGCTGAGCCACCCAGGAGTGCCTAGTTTCATTCTTTTTATGGGGTTTTCCAGGTTTCTCAACCCCATTTATTGAAGGGACTATTTTTCCCCATTTTGTATTCTTCGCTCCTTTGTAGTAAATTAAAGGACCAAATATGTCTAGGTTTATTTCTGGGCCTTCTATTACACTTCATTGATTTATATGTCTGCTTTTATTCCAATAACATAGCTTTGTTTATTATAGCTTTGTAATGTAACGTGAATCAAGAAACATGACGTCTTCACCATTTTCCTTTCTCAAGATTGCTCTGACTATTCAAGAATTTTTGTGATTCCATAAAACACTAGGATTGTTTTTGTATTTCTGTGAAAAATGCTATTGGAATTTTTATCAGGATTGTATTGAGTATGTAGAGTTATTTGGACAGTACTGACATTTTCACAGTATTAATTTTAATCCATGGGCAGTATAACTGCTGATGCTTTAGGCTGTTGCCTCAAATAATTCACAAGCTGAGTGACAGTATAGTTTTCTTATGTAAATGTATGGTTTAAGATAATTTCCAACGACTTGTCTTTGAAGTCACTGACTGTTTATTCTACTCAGTCAAGTCTGTGGTTGAAGCTCTCCATTGAATTTTTCAGTACAGTTAGTGTATTTTTCAGTTTCAGAATTTGTTTGAATTATGGTTTTTTTGTTGTTGTTGTTGTTGATAGTCTAATTTTGTTCATGTATCAGTATCTTTGATTTTGTTTAATTGTCCATCTGTGTTCTCTTCTAGTTCACTATTAAGTAGATTATTTTGCATTATATTTTAGGCAATTCATAAATATCCATTTCTTTAAAGTAGGTTACTGGGGATTTATATTATTCCTTAGGCTGTGTCATATTCCCTATTCCTTTTATTCAAGTTCCTTGCTCTGCACTGGTGTCTGGATTTGAAGAGACAGCCATCTTTCTTGGACTTTATGGATTTTCTCCAACAGGGAAAAAACTTGACCATTCAACGTGGCTAGAAATTTTAGGAAACTCTCATACTTTTTCTATGCATGGATATACTGTACTCTCTCCCTCCCTCTGGAGAAGTCTCACTAACTTGCAAGCCCTGGTAGCCACAGGAAGCAACCTGCCCATTTCCCCCAGTGCTATGCACTGGAAGTCCACAACATTGGAAGCACATTCCTCTCCTCTCCTGGGGAGGTCTCAGGGTTGTGTGACTGCCCACAGTCTCTCAGAACTGTGCCAGCTACCTTAAGCTAACATCCTTTTCCCTTGTTATTAGCTGCCCACAGATTGTCCTACTATGGCACAAGTCAGAAATAGGTACCTCAAGCCAAGATGATCTCTCTCAGTACTCAGGACTAGAAGGGATACCAAACAAGTACATAAATAAATAACTTCTGTGCTATTTCATACTGGTTTTCCTTTCATCACCACACCCCAATTAAAAACAAAAAAAATAAAACAAAAACACTTTTCTTTGAGGTAGAATTCACTGGATATAGATAGATCTCTGTTTTTTTCTCGGATTTATTATATCCATTTTTAGTAGACTATTTTTTAAGTAGTTTTAGTTTCACAGCATTACTGAGAAAAAAGTATACATAGTTCCCACATACCACCTGCTCCAACACAAGTACAGCCTCCTCCTTTAACAACATTCCCTATCCAAGTGGGCACATTTGTTACAATCAACGAACCTACTTTGACACATCATCACCCCAAGTTTATAGTTTACTTAGGGCTCACTCTTGGTGTTGTACATCTGTGGACTTGACAAATGTATACTAACATATACCCACCATTAGGGTATCATATATTTAAAGTTTCCCCCTGTCTTTCATGATATAGTAGACTGTTCCTCATTAATGTTAAATAATATTCCATTGTCTTGATGTACCAGTTTATTTATCCATTCACCTATTGATGTACATCTTGGTTGTTTTAAGTTTTGGCAATTATAAACAAAGTTTCTGTAAATGTAAGTATACAGGTTTTTGCATAGACTTAAGTTTTCAGCTCACTTGGGTAAATGCTAAAGTGGTTGTACCATTTTGTATTTCCACTAGCAATGAATGGGAATTCCTATTGCTCCACATCCTAACCAACATTTGGTTGTTGTCAGTGTTTTATCAGTGTTTGCTCTGTGTGTAGCATTATTTCATGGTTATTTCAATTCACAATTCTCTAGTTGCTTATGATGATGAGCATCTTCTCATATGCTTATTTCTCATAAGTAACATGTCTGTTCATTTATTAGTTTATTGACTTTTTATTATTCATTTTCAAGCATTCTTTGTAATTTTTGATAATTGTCCCTTGTCAGATACACTTTTGCAAATATTTTCTCCCAGTCTATAGGTTGTCTTTTCATTTCTTGACTTGTATCCAATTATGACCTTTATTAAAGCTGGGCATACTAGAGCCACATGTGAATCAGGGTTATATAAAAGACTTGGCTAGTTTCTGTTCATTCTAAAATATTAATGTTAGTGTCAGATATGGCTCAATTCTAATCCATATCTCCTACTTACTAAGTGTGTAACCTTCAGATTTTACTATTAAAACCTTTTAACATTTATCTCATCAAATGACTTTTAATGAGAATGAAATATCATATGTGTTATTAAAGTTTTGTCAGAACATAAAGAATAGAATCTATGCAGATATATTAAACTCATGGTATGGTGTAAAAGGATAGATGAGGAATTAATTAAACAGTGCAACCTTAGCTGATGCTCACTCAGATCTCATAGAGACTGTAATACTGTTCAGGAACTACATGATCATTCTAGAGTTGTACAACCACATGACCATGGCTCATTTATTGCTTCCTTAGCAAGAGCTATACATTATTTGCTATTTTAGTGCTTTCTCCTGCATGCTCTGTTTGTATTGTTAAGCTCAGATCTTGCCACTGCCTGTACTCTATTTCTGCATGCTTTATGCAAAACTCTTCAAGACAGGCCTGATAAGTTTGGTTGGAAGAACTCATATACCAGCATTATTATTAAACTCTTGACTCACCGTATAGTTGGATGGCTTTGGGCCAGATATCTTTTCCATGCCCAGTCAGCTGTTCCAAGAATAACTGAGCTCTGTACTCAGGAAAAAAAAAAATACTCTCAACTTTCTAAAAATTTACTATATATTTTTTCAAATATAGATTTCAAATATATAAAATGCTTATACAAAATTTAATATTATTTTGTACCACTATACTTCTATTTCATTTCATTTCATTTTGAGAGAGAGGTAGCAGAAGAGAGGGCAGAGAGAGAGAGAATTCACCTGAGCTGAATCATGACCTCAGCTGAAATCAAGAGTTGGCTGCTCAACTGACTGAGCCACTGAGGTGCCTCCCACTAAATCTCTTAATTATTAAATTTCAACCATACTGATTTCACATACTAAATCAGCAAACATGTATCTTTCACATGAGCTGTCTCCTTTTTTTCTTGAAGCATCTTTCTAGATATTAAAGAAAAATTTTAATGTTTGTTATTTTTGAGAGAGACAGAGACAGAGTGTGAGCATGGGAAGGGCAGACAAAGAAGGAGACACAGAATCCAGGGCAGGCTCCAGGCTCTGAGCTGTCAGCTCAGAGCCCTACATGGGGCTTGAACCCATAAACCGTGAGCTCCTGACCTGAGCTGAAGTCAGATGCTTAAGTGACTGAGCCACCCAGGCGCCCCTCTTTCTAGATATTTTAAAGTTGATCTAACCTAGTAATTCCCTTAGTTAAACATACTTCCTAAAGAATTAGATTTTCCCCGGGCCAGCCTTCTAAGGTCACTCCCTATTCAATTGCCAGGTTTTATTTCCTCCATGTTATATATGCTATCTAAAATAGCTTTACTTTTCCATTTGTTATTTTGCTGAAATATAAGCACCATTAAGGGCTGGGCTATATCTGTTTCATCACCCTGAATCACTAGCATCACACATTGGCTAGGAAAGAGTGATGCTTATTGGATGATCTGAATATACTAATGGTTTAATAGTAGAAATTTAGAACAATGCTCCTCTCTATCAGGTAAGGTATATTAAACACCTTGACACTATTCTGTATAAAAAGTGGTGTTGACAAATGCTCCCCAAAATTTAATATATGACAGTGTCTTACTGTTTTTTAATTTCCTAGGACAGGACTTATATATATTCCATCAATGTGTGGAGGCTTCATTTGCTGTTTGTTTTTCCAAGCATTTTGGATGCTCTCAAGACCCTAAAATTCTGCTAGTGTTGGAGAGGGGGTAGCTCACAAACCATTGCAGGGATGTTCTGGTCCCCCTAAAGCCTAGATTCTGTGCTCCAGTCAACAACAAAATACAATAGAGTGGGGATGCCTGGATGGCTCGGTCACTTGAGTGTCCAACTCTTGATTTCAGCTCAGGTCATGATCCCAGGGCTATGAGATCAAGCCCTGCAATGGGCTCCCTGCTGAGCATGGAGCCTGCTTGGGATTCTCTCTTTCCCTCCCTATATGCTCCTCCCATGCTCATGCTTTCTAAAAAGTTAAAACACACACACACACACACACACACACACACACACAATACTATGCTTAAATTTTCGGAAATCTAGAGAGATCTGTTTCCTTTTAAAGTTCCCATAGCGGGGCGCCTGGGTGGCTTAGTCGGTTAAGCGTCTGACTTTGCTTGGNCTTGCCACATAGTAACAATTTAGATAAGGAAACCTCAAATTTCACAAAATAAGCAAAGAAATAGATTTATAGATACTAACATTTTAGTTTTGTACAGAGAAGACAATGACACAGAGGTTTTTTTCCCCAGTATTTTTCATGACAGTATTGGTTTAATCATACCTACAACTCCACATTGTGTATATATAGTAAAAACTGAATAAAGTAAAAAACAGAATGAGGGGAAGTACAGGAAGAAATGAAAGAAATGGAGTAAGTTAAAGCTTTGTATATTTTTTCTTAGAGAGTTCTAACATTAAGTATTAAATTGCAAAAACGTAAAACAATACTATATTCTTTTTAGTTTTCTCTGCTAACCAACAGAACCAAAATGTGAGATCATTTTACCTCTTTCTGTGATTCCCAAAGTAGACTATAATTTATAAGAGTAGTTTGCACAGGAAGATTCCTGAGAATATTTTTATTCACACAGCCAATATCAAGTCTTATGGCAAAGTAATGGAGGTACATTTCTGTATTAACACGTTTTGTGGCCAGAGATCTTGCTTTTAGTTTATTTTACTTACTTACTTGCTTGTTTACTTACTTATTTATTTATTTATAGAGAGGATATGCATGAGTAGGGGAAAGTCAGAGAGAGAGGGAGAGAGAATGTCAAGCAGGCTTCACACCCAGTGTTGAGCTCCATGCAGGGCTCAAACTCATGGCTGTGAGATCATGACCTGAGCTGATACAAAAAGTTGGACACTTACCCAAATGAAGCACCCATGTACACCCAAGATCTTGTTTCTAATGCAGGTATCAATGAAAAGAATATGAACAAAGCAAATAAGTGATACAGAATTGTAGCAAAATGGTCCCTCAAAATCTGAAGAAAATCGAAGTAGATGCAAACAAAATGTGTCAACACATTTTTAATGAATTTTTATCTTATATAAAGCCATAATTCAAAGAGATAAAAGATAACAGACTGTACAGTGGAATATATGTTGAAACACTGTTGACATTAATTTCAGGTCCTCAAAGGAATAAAAGAATAATTTTTATTATTCATATAATATTATGCCCTTGGGATAAAATTTAAAACTGACTCTTTGCTATACTCAAATCAATTTTTATTTATTTATTATTTATTATTTGTCTAGTGGTGTAGTTTTGGAATTACAAACAGGGGATGCAATAGGAATGAAAGGGTTTAGTTTGTATATGTGTATAGTTGTTTATTGGTTTATATGAAACTTAGAGTAAATCGGAAAAGTTTTTCAGAACAATATCAACTGGGAATACAAATGACAAAATCCATTCAAGGTAGATTAGTAAAATATGTTAGGTTTTTCACAAATTCTTAGGGAAGGCCAGAAAGTAGGAACTATGCCCAAATACACCTGTTAGCAACAATGACATTTGCATCTGGGTGCCAGCATTTCTGTCACTAATCCATGAGGAATTAAGTCTTGACTACCACACTGATTGACACAAAACCCAATTCTTGGTCAGTATCTGAGTGATGAAACCTGGGTCATAAACCCTACACCTTAAGTACAGAGAAGTCTGCAATTATAGGTTATCTGCCTTTTTTAATGGAAAAACAAGACATCAAATATGGGAAATTATTATAATGTTCACAATGTTATGAAGACACAAATAACAAATATATACTCTCAAATCATGCTTGAGTCCACGCAACAAAACTGCTTTTTACAATGGGTAATTTTGATTTAGATATGATGACTTGATTTCAAGGACAGATTTCTGAAATTGAGTTCAGCTTTTTGGCCAAATGTGACATGAAGAGTTGTCCTCATTATTAGGATTAGAACTGAGTTATATATTTTTTCTTAAGTCCCGATACACTAATTCCCTGGAGTAGCTCTAGTTTCCTTAAAGAGCCATCAAAACTTAAGCATTTCACTGCATTCCCACTAGGATGGCTACAATAAAAAATCAGATAATAAGTATTGGCAAGGATGTGAAGAAACGGAAACCTCATTTAGTACACATGGGAAAGTAAAATCACAAAGACACTTTGAATGACGGTCTAGCAATTTCTCAAATAGTTAAATACAGAGTTACCATATGATCCAAGAAATTCTAAGGTATATACTCAAGAGAACTGAAATATATGTCTACGCAAAACTTGCACAGGAATGTTAATAGCAGTATCATTCAAAATAGCCAAAAAGTGGAAATGTCCCCATTCTGATAAATGGATAAACAAAATATATCAGTGGATATATGGATAAACAACGGAATATTATTTGTTTATAACAATGCTACATGCTACAACATGGATGATCTTTGAAAACATTATGGTAGCCAAAAAAAGTTACAAAAGGGCACATATTTATAATACCATTATATGAAATGTCTAGAATTAGGCAAAGCTATAGAAGATCTAATATATAACATGGTGAGCACAGTTGATAATAATGCACGGTATAATTGAAATTTGCTAAGAGAGTAGAACACAAATATTTTCATAAAAACAAAGATAATACACGTATGAGTGTGTGTATGTACATATACGTACACATTCATATAAAAGTTATATATATATGCATATATACAGGGGAGAAAGGGAAGGAGAGAAAGAGACAGTGATAAATAAATGATTATTTGCAGTTTTAGAATTAACATCACTTTTTCCTTAAAGCCATCAATCAATGACCAATGAAATACTTGTGTCCTCTTGACTAATTTCAAAATTAATATATACATGACATAATTTTATCACTGTTACAATTTTATCCATAAGGATGCCTGGTATATAGGAAGCACTTAAATATATGTATTAAATGAATAAATAAATGCTTTAAGTAAAAAGGATAAATTTAGGTAATATCAACAAATTGATAAAGAAAGATCATTAGTATAACATTTTGAAACTACTTAAGGCGTATTTATTTTTCAGAGACAGAGAGAGACAGAGCATGAGGGGAGGAGGGGCATAGAGAGAGAGGGAGACACAGAATCTGAAGCAGGCTCCAGGCTCTGAGCTGTCAGCACAGAGCCTGACATGGGGCTCAAACTCATAGACTGTGAGATCATGACCTGAGCTGAAGTCAGACATTCAACCCACTGAGCCACCCAGGCCCCCTAGTATACATTTTAAAAATGTTATGACCTTAAAATGATTGAATAAACTCAGATAAAAATCAGAAAACTGGCATAGACAAACTTATCAGCTTTAAATCCTGAAGGCGGAGAGTGGTTGAAATTTAAGAAATTTGACACAAGATGATGATTACATAAAGGATAATATTGTTAAATAAAGAATTAAATCTGTAGATTTAAAAGGGCACATTGCAGAACAAGAAAAAATGATACAGAAAAATAAATAGTGACTTGTATATATCAGATTATTCAGCAAAGAATTCCCTTCACTGCTACCTATATCGAAGAACCACTTCCTGCCCCACTGATGTTTGGCCAAGTAATGGCTTTGGGAATATGAATAGATGTATGGTGGGTTTGCTTACAGCCCAGGCCTAGAGAGATTTTAAGAGATTCTGCAGGTCCTATATAAGCCTATGATTATTGCCTTAGGAATCTATGATCTAATATCCAGGGCCCCATTTGCCTGGATCCCTAAGTGAGATACACAGAATAAATCCTCCCCAACTGACCAGCAATCAACAACCTGAGGCAGAGTTACCACAGCCAAGCTCAGATATTTGAATGATGCTTATCACTATATGCCACTGTTTCATGCAGGTAGCTATATATTATTACTGTGGCAAGAAGTGACTAATGACAGATACTAACTTTTTGCTATTAAATTGAAGGAAAACAAAAGGATTCATGAGAAAACAGGTATAAAATTAAATCTCTTTAAAAAAAGCAAATCCCTTGTAGGAGAGAAAATAGTTACAATTGTACCAAAAAAATAAAATGCCTAGCAATAATCTGAACCAAGGAGGTGAAAGAGCTATACTCTGAAAACTATAAAATATCTATGAAAGTAAATGAACACGACACAAACAAATGGAAAGATATCCCATGTTCATGGATGGGAAGAATTAATATTGTTAAAATGTCCACACTACCCAAAGCAATCTACATATTCAATGCAATTGCTATCAAAATATCAAAAACATTTTTCACTAAACCAGAACAAATAATACTAAAATTATAGGAAACCACAAAAGATACCACATAGCCAAAGCACTCCTGAAAAAGAACACAACTGGAAGTATCGCAATTCTAGATTTCATGATATAGTACGAAGCTATAGTACACAAAACAGTATGGTTCTGACACAAAATGGATCAGGGTAGAGAGCCCAAAAAGAAACTCTCGCTTATAAAGTCAATAATCTGTGACAAAGGAGGCAAGAATATACATTGGGGAAATGACTATCTCTTCAATAAATGGTGCTACAAAAATTGAACAGTTACATGCAAAAGAATGAAACCAGACCACTTTTTTACAGCATACACAAAAATAAACTCAAAATGGGGGCACCTGGGTAGCTCAGTCGGTTAAACGTCCGACTTTGGCTTGGGTCATGATCTCGCGGTTTGTGGGTTTGAGCCCCGCGTTGGGCTCTGTGCTGACAGGTAGATCAGAGCCTGAGCCTGTTTCGGATTCTATGTCTCCCTCTCTCTATGACCCTCTCCTGCTCACACTGTCTCTCTCTCTCTCTCAGAAATAAATAAAACATTAAAAAAGAAAACTCAAAATAGATTAAAGGCCTAAATGTGAGTCCTGAAACCATAAAAATCCTAAAGAGAGCACAGCAGTAATTTCTCTGACATCAGCCATAGCAGCATTTTTCTAGATATGTCTCCTCAGGCAAGGGAAACAAAAGCAAAATAAACTACTCAACTACACCAAAATAAAAATCTTTTGCAAAGTGAAGGAAACCATCAACAAAATGAAAAGACAACCAACTCAATGGGGTAGGATATTTGTAAATATATATCTACTAAGGGGTTAATATCTAAATTATATGAGGAAAAAAGCCAAATAACTCAACACCAAAAAGCAAACAAACAGGCGGAGGACATGAAAAGACATTTCTCCAAAGAAGACATACAGATAGTCAAAAGACTCGTAAAAAGATGCTAGTATCAAAAGACTAGTATCAAAAGGCCAAATATTACAAGTGTCAGCAAGGATATGGAGAAAATGGAATCCTTGTGCACTGTTGGAGAGAATGTACACTGGTACAACCACTAAGGAAAGCAATATGGATTTTTCTCAAAAAATTAAAAATAGAAATACCATGTGATTCCATAATTCCACTCTTCTGTATTTACCACTTTTCCACCAAAAATAAAAACAGTAATTTGAAAAGATGTATGCACTCATAGGTTTTTCTGCAGCATTGTTTACAATAGTCAAGGTATGGAAACAACCCAGGTGGCCATCAATAGATGAATAAACAGAAAAGATAGAAGGGCCACAAGGAATAGGAGCAGCCAGTAGATGCTGAAGAAGTCTAGAAAATGGATTCTTCCCTGGAGCCTCCACAATGAAATGCATTCTGCTGACATCCTGGTTTTAATCCAGTGAGGCTAACTTTGGTCATCACACCTCCAGATCTGTAAGCCAATATATCGTTAAGATGCATACACCCAAAGAAGAGCATATTGGGTGGTCTCCTCCACATAAATAGCAAATGTCATATGACAATGGAGCAAGTTTATAAATTTTTCAAAATAATTTTAACCCCAATATTATAATCAAATCGTTTGTAAGCATTAAAACAACAGTGATGTAATAAAGATGTGACTATTCAAAAAAGGTACACATGAGAAAATCTTGACAAAAGCCCTTGACTGGATTTTAGCCAACAATGAAATCAACCCAAGTAAGGTAATTAGGAGTATAAAGCTGTGGTAAACAAAAGAGACAACTGGTAATGAGAAATTACAACTATTTTCACATAACTTAGGTCCACACAGCTAAGTATTATACAAAGAAACTACATCTTAAATACCATAACCCTTGAAAAACAAAATGAATATAATTCTCCAATAGGAAGTAGAGAAGCACAGGAAAGAGAAATTAATAGCAGTAAGTAAAATGTGTACTTTTCTGTCATTTCCCACAATCATATTATGTTTATTTTTAGCTCTGTTTTCTGACTCAAGATAAGATGTGGGTGAGTATTCCATATGCACCATAAAGGGAAACGCTTTCCACTGCTGGGTGAGGTACTACATAAATGTCAGTTATATCCAGCTGGTTTATGGTGTTGTCAGTTCTACATTATTTCTCTAGCATTTCTGTCTATTACTACAAGAAGAGTGTTGGAAGTCTCAATGAAAACATTCGATTTGTCTCCCTTTTCTATTAAATACTTATCTGCCTCGTGTATTTTAAAGCGCTTTTGTTAGGTACATGTTCATTTAGATTATAATGTCTTTTTAGTGAATTGACTTCTTTATTATGTAATGTTCCTTTTATTCTTGAAAAATTTCTTTGATCTATAGTCTGTCATTTGATACTATTTTACTTCTGCATGAAGAACTTTGCATAGCAATTTAAAAAAAAATACAAATTTTCTCACAAAGGATTCTCTTAGTGTTCTTTAATCTGGGAATGTATTCACCTTCCTTCTTAAAAAAATATTTTCACTGGATATGGATTTCTGGGTTGACAGTTTATTTCAGCTCTTTAAACATGTTGTACTACTTTTTTCTGGCCTCTATAGTCTTTGAAGAGTATTATCCTGTCATTTGCTTTGTTGTTAACTTGAAAATTTTCCACTAGCTCCTTTCAGTATTTTTTTCTTTGTCTCTAATTTTTAGCAGTTTGATTATGATAGGTCTTAGTGTCAATTTCTTTGTGTATTATTGAAGGCAGTCATGAGAGGATATGACTGCCATTTGGCCCTGGAGCCGGACCTGGGCTATCAGAGGATCCTCACCCTCACCCCTGACTTTGGAACGTATGTTCTGCCCATCATTCCCATAGTAGGAGTCTGTTTCAAGTCTGCAAACTTGAGACAGTAATGTGTTAATGAGACTGTCTAGACTGGGTACATGATCTGACCTTCTTGAGGCCTCAATATGAACTTTTAAGATCCTGATGGGCAGGATCTTTTTATCCTTTGTCTTCCCAAGACAAGCCTTGTATTTAATTTTCACTCCTTATTAAACCTATCACCTACCAATCTAGAGTGGGTCACCCCTTCCTTCCAACTCTCTTTGCCCTTCTTATGTATGGGAGATAGTTTTGGATTTCACCTGGGAAGTCAGATTGCCAGTTGTACATATGGTTTGGGGTTCATTGAGTGTTTTGAATCTATATATTTAAGCATTTTGGCAAATTTAGGGTTTTTTCAGCCTATTTAAAATTTTTTGATTTTTGATTTTTATTTTTCTATTGAATTTTTTCTGTTTCTATGAGGGGTAGTCTCTTAAAGGAACCTGACATACTGTTTATATTTTTTTCAATCTTTTCTCTTTTGGTCAGATTGGATACTTTATTTAGATTTATCTTTAAGTTCCCAACTCTTTCCTTTGTCATCTCCATCCTGCTAGTGAATCCAAAATACTAAAGGAGTTTTATCTTTTAAATTTCCATTTGATTTAGAAATAATGTTTCCCTTCTTTATATCATTTATTACCTTGCAGAGAATTTCTGTCTTTCCATTCACTTGACAGGTGTTTGTCCTTATTTACCAGAATATTTTTACAAACTGTTGCTTTTAAAGTTTTTCTCAAAATAAATGTAACATCTGCTGTCTCCAATTTGATTCTGTTGGTGATCTTTTTCCAGGTGAATTATTTTTCTGACTCTTTTTGTGCCAAGCAACTTTGGATCATCTGATTTTCATTTTGAATAGTACATTATGAGACTGTGTCTTGTTTAAATCTTATAGAATATGTGATATTTTTGTAATTTTGACAAAATCAACCTAGAAAGTTCAACCTAGAAGAAAATCAACCTAGAAGTTGATTTAAAGTTGGTTAAGAATTTAAGTTCTGTGGGCCATGGCTTTAGTGTAACTGCTGTTTTCAAGTCTTTGCAGGGCTTTTCAGAGATGTCTAATCATGCCCTACCCACTGTCTAACCTGGGATTTTGGCAGTGGTCTCTCTCATGGTTCAGTTTCCAATGTCTGTGCATGTTGTTTAGATCAAATTAATATATGCACATCTTAGAGATGGGCTCAGGAGTTCATACACAACTCTAGGGGGTTGCTTTCTAAGTCTGTCTGTCTCCATAATCTCCTCCCCCTTGTTGTGGTGTCCTGGTACTTGCTTTTCCTTCCTTCCTTCCTTCCTTCCTTCCTTCCTTCCTTCCTTCCTTCCTTCCTTCCTTCCTTTCCTTCCTTTCCTTCTTTCTTTTCTTCTCTTCTCTTTTCTTTTCTCTTTTCTTTTCTTACCTTTTGGCCAGATCTCTCCACCTTTATTTTCCTGGATCTGCTATGAACTCTTATCTGTGCTTGTGATTCAAGAGACAAGACGGAGAGAGAAAAAATAGCAGTAGGCATAGAGATTTGTCTTATCCTATTGGGACCATGGTCCTCTGATGGGAATAAGTTTCCCGACCTTAGATTTTCAGATACTCCAGCTGCCCTTTCACTGTGTCTGCTACTGCTACATCATACTTTCATTTGGGTGTTGACACATAGGAGAATAGAGAAAAGGTAAACCATTGAGGATTCCCCCTACTCACTGTGAATGTTAGGAGACCCTTCTCTTCAAGCCAAAACTTGACCGTACCTGGTAAGTCTCCATGCACACTTCTAGGTTTCAAGCTGTATTTAGTGCATGTCAGGGTATAGCACTAGGGGGAAAGGCCAAACAACACTCTCTGAGTGATATTTTGAATTTCCGTTTTGCTCCTGAGTGTACCTTCTACTGTTTACTTTTCAGAGCATTCAAATAGCGTTCCTTGCATTCTGTCCAGGTTTTATAGCTGTATTCAGTAGGAGAGATGGTGGAGTGTGTTTACTCCATATGATGTGGAACAAGAACTCTTCACCTCATCCATAATATTTTTATTCTATCGAAAAGTATAATCATTCTCCTAAGAGGAAGAGGTCATTGAACTTGGATTTTCAGAATAACACATTTTCAAGGCTCTCTAAAACCTGATGTGTTGAATCTGTATTCATTTTTTAGTCTATTTCTTCACTGAAAGCATATGAAAAATTAGTTGTAGTTCAAGTTTTGTCAACTAGCCAGTCTCTATACCTTGGAACTTCCCTTCAGCAGGAAAATGAATGAGTCAGAGCAAAATATTCTAATATATTTCTTTCAATTCAAATAATTTTATTTAAAATTCAATTTAAATAAAACTTAAATCCCCATATTTTAGTCTTTATTACTTCTCTATGGCATATTAAGCTTGGATCTTTTTTCTTGGTAAAAATATATCCAGTTCCATATTAAAATTTTCTTATTCACTTATGTGCTGAAGCTAAATGACTCTGGTTCATGAAAGCATTTCATGCATATCTCTCTTCCTAACTCCAAATTCACTGAAGACATGTTAGTAGTTTGAATTCAGCTACACTAGAAATATTTGATTAACAAAAATTATCAAATGCTACAAACTGGATCTTCTTCCTACCCTATAACTAGTTATTAAACATTACCAAAACAACCCTGATTATACTCAAGAATAGAAATTTCTTCATAGGAAAATTATTTTATAGATTATTTCAAAGATGACAACAGTTAATAAAAGGTAGATTAAAACATAGTTCTATTATATATTAAATATATTAGTTCTTCTGGCAATACATTCTATTGTCACAGACCTTGGCTGTTATTTTTGAAACACTGCCTAGCATTTTCAGACACCCTGTCAGATTTTGATTGCAAATAAATTAGAATTGTACAAATAAACTGTTCCTCACATAGCCAAAACTGTGGCTGTTTTTTTCAAAGACTCTATTGATCAGTCTAGGAGTGAGGCTTGTAAATATTGCCAATAGACCCTATGGATAGAGCTTATATGATGTATGCAACTTTAAATCTAACTGAATTGGGAGATATTATTGTAGCATCTGAGCAAATTTCTTTCCAACTAACATTTAAGCAGAAGAGCTTGTGAACATAATTTATATGAATCACCTTGAGGGAAAGTAATCTTTTCCTTTTAATAATTCCTCTTCTTGTTAGTGTCCTCTTGATGTGGTCAGAAGTTAAATGGAGGAAGGGAAGAAGGTGGTGCATAATAGTTCTGTATTGAGAAGCAGCGAGTGATGAATAGCTTTCATCCAAGACACATTTGCCCTGGTGATTTTATCACTGTACCACAATTAAGTTATGGTTCTCATGATGAGGAGTCAAAAACCAAATTTCATCAAACAAAAGTATGGGCCTTCTAACTAGGGAATAGTTATATAAGCAAACCTGAAAAATGGCGTATGAAAACAGAATACTAACCTTATTTTACCAAAGTACATGAACCCAGCTACACAAATAGGGAGACCTACATGGAATGCCAAATCATAATCAGAAAATAATTAATTTTAATCAAATGAATTTACAATGGCTTCAGTTCTGGGAGTCTAATCTGTTCATCTCTGCAAGAGGATTTATCTATTCAATGAAGCTATAATTAATGCTATCAGTGGGTGAGATAGCCTGTGCTGGTGCCACTAAGCCTGTTCAGGAATTCATCATCCAAAATATGTTGGCTAAGGATGCTACTGTGGCTCATCTGATCTGACAGCTTTATCTGATATTCATATTGAAGCATTCTCTTCTTTATATTACTGTTTTAAAATCACTTTTTATATTTATTCAGATTAAAATGAAAGTATTTCCACATAAACTTACACATGTCTAAATTCTTAGGGAGAAGTAACAAGACGATTTATATGAGAGGTTTTCTAATTCTTTAATTTAAAATGATGTTAAAATCAGCTTGTAAGCAGAACACTTCTGAATATACTACTAGTATAAAGAAAAAAACTTTAATATACTTATTTATATTTCTTTCTCTCACTTCTACCTCCAAAAACATTTGAGACAGTTAATAGGTAGAAATACAGCAAAATAGAAGATTCAACAAGATAAAACAATCATCTTTGGTAATGTGATACCTCTGGTTGTATGGATTCATTTTTGTTTCTGCACATAGAAAGGTAATGAGATTAAAATATTATTTTTTATTTAAATTTTATTTAAATGAGATTAAAACTTTTAAAAATATATCAAAGCTCAAAGGACAAAACTCAAGTGCCAGAAATTAATTCTACCAAATAAATACGACCCACTAGTTGAGGAAATGATAAAGAAAGCTTGTTGTCTGGCTGGTATTGAAAAGGAAAGAATATGTTATTTGGTAGCAAAGGACTTGCTTTTCTTAGTAAAGATAACATGATTAATCATTTAATATATATTGTTAACCACAGGCTGAAAGGACCTCCTATCAAAACCCAGATCTTATTACTTTTCAGATTACAGGTGGTTAAACTGGACAGAAAATTGTTTCAATTTGTATAAAACTTTACTGAAAAATACAAGAAATAGCTGATAAATATTTATGAAAGACATTTTTCTACACTGTAATCTCAGTAGTATACTCTGTGATTTCCAAATACACATCAGGCAACAATTCAATTGCTTTGCATTAAGGATTATAGACATCTCAAGTGAAGATGAATGAATTCTCATTGCTCTGACTCTAACATCAACTAAGACAACTTCCCATTTCAGTTCCTTCACTTGACATATTCTATTTTCAAATAACAATTTCTGTGAGCAAAACCCAAATTAAACTATCTTAATCAAGAAATGTGAATATATGGCTTCATACAACTGGGAACTGAGAGATTTGTGGTTACAGCAAGCTTCAACCATGAATGGACCTATCGACTTAAATTAATCTCAGGCCTTTGATTCTTTCCTCATTTCTTGACTCCAATACTCTTTGTTTAGTTTGATTCTTCAAGGATGATCTCACTACTTGTTGACTAATCTGACTACTAACTTACACCCAACGGTCTCGAAGTCTAATATCCTTTTTAGGAATCTATCTTTCCTGACAGCTCAGGCATGCCATGTAGATGAAGATTTTCTCAGCCTGGGCTTCATGTCAACTTATGAAATACTCAATTGGCCAGATCATAAGGTTTTCTTTCTTACTTTTATCTGTGACACAGGCCTAACCTCCATATTCAGGATATGAATTTCCTTCATCTAAGCTTTGTTCCCCATAGGTAGAGAGGTATGGAAACATATAAATCATCTAATATTCACTACAGAGTCCTTTCCAAAGGTATCTTCCATTTGCCCCATTAAATCCATTCTCTAATACTTTATACTGTTCTCTCTATAGGAAGCAACCCAAGACAGATTAAATCGATGAGTACCCTTTCCTCTGTTTTGTTTTATTTTTCCCAAGCACTAGACTCCTTGATCTGGATTTGAGGAAGGAAGAGAATGATGCTGATTATTTTGCCAGATCCTCTGTGTGGAGTCATTTCAGGCTAACTGCATCAGTCACCTCAAGGTCACAACTTTTCTCTTGGTACACTATTCTCCATTAGTCACCCTTTTCAACTTAACTCTCATCTGATGGCGCTATTTGCTTTTAATTGAAAACCCTATTAACAGAATGTTTGTTTCACTGGTCTTCATTGGTTTTATGATTTTCTGCTTCTTAGTTAGTCTTTATTATTTCCCTTTTTATTCTGATCAATTTTATCATTAATTTGCTGATAGAGTAGTGGAATACTTACTTTCTATATTTTTTAAATTTTTCTATATATCTGGATTAGGTTTTCTAATCTCACAATTACTTGTACCACCACTTGTACCACCAATAGCCTTAAGGTAATGTTTTCTCTGAGAGATAGAAATTATTCTTCAAATTCTCGACTTTTCTCAAATCATAGTTGTATTATCTACATACATAGATAAAAATGAAATACCTTGCAAAACTGTGTCAAAATTAATTTTTTAAAAAAGCACAAACCACTGACCACAAATAGAATTCCCTATGTGTACATAATATTACAATGTAAAAATTATTCCATAATCAAATCAAAGTCCGATGTATAAAATCAATCAAGCTCAATCTGCCCAATGCACAGACTGAAGAGGCAGAAAGGAGATAAAGTGATTTAGAAGACACTATTATAGAAAAAGAGAAAGCTGAGAAAAAGAGAAGAGAGATAAACTGATCCAGGAACACGAAAGGAGAGTTTGAAAGCTCAGCGATACAATCAAACGGAACAATATCCATATCATAGGATACCAGAAGAGGAAGAGTGAGGGAAAGGTGCTGAAGGAGTCCTTGAATAAATTATAGCAGAGAACTTCCCCAACCTGGGGAAGGATTGAAAGCCAAGAGGAACAGAGAACTCCCCTCAGACGTAACTTGAATCGATCTTCTGCACGACATATCATAGTGAAACTGGCAAAATATAAAGAGAAAGAGAGAATGTTGAAAGCAGCTAGGGATAAAAGGGCCCTAACATACAAAGGAAAACCTATCAGGGTGGTGACAGACCTATCTACTGAAACTTTGCAGGCCAGAAAGGAATTGAAGGAAATCTTCAATGTGATGAACAGAAAAAATAGTCAGCCAAGAATCTTCTATACAACAAGCCTGTCAGTCAAAATAGAAGGAGAGATAAAAGTCTTCCCAAATAAACAAATATTGAAAGAAATCATCACCACTAAATCAGCCCTACACGAAACCCTGAGGGGGACTCTATGAGGGAAATGTTGCAAGGAACACAAGATACCAGAGACACCAACACAAGCATGAATCCCACAATGGACACGATGACTCTAAACCCCTATTTTTCAATAATAACACTGAATGTAAATGGGCTGAATGCTCCAATCAAAAGTCATAGGGTAGCAGAATGGATAAAAAACCAAAATCCATCTATCTGCTATCTACAAGAAACTCATTTTAGACTGGAGAACACCTTCAGATTGAAAGTAAGAGAATGGAGAAATATCTATCATGCTGCTGGAAGTCAAAAGAAAGCTGTATTAGCTATACTTATATCAGACAAACTGGACTTTAAAGTAAATACAGTAACAAGAGATGAAGAAGGGCATTATATAATAATTACAGGGTCTATCCATCAGGAAGAGCTAACAATTAATTATAAATGTCAATGCACTGAATACGGAAGCACCTAAGTATATAAAACAATTAATCAGGAATAGAAACAATCTTATGGATAAGAATATGCTAATAGCAGGGGACTTTAATACTCCACTTACAGCAAAGGATAGATCACCTAGACAGAAAATCACTAAAGACACAATGGACTTGAATGACACATTGGACAAGATGGATTTGNTCCCGATGAAAATTGCACCAGCATACTTCTCAAAACTAGAACAAACTACCCTAACATTTGTATGGAATCACAAAAGACCCCAAATAGCCAAAGTAAATTGAAGAAGAAAACCAAAACAGGAGGCATCACTATCCCAGACTTTAGTCTCTACTACAAAGTTGTAATCATCAAGACAGTACAGTATTGTCTCAAAAACAGACACATAGACCAATGGAATAGAACAGAGGACTCAGAATTGGACCCAAAAGTATACAGCCAACTAATCTTTGACGAAGCAGGAAAGAGTATCCAATGGAAAAAAGACAGCCTCTTTAACATATGGTGCTGGGAGAACTGGACAGCAACATGCATAAGAATGAAACTAGATCATTTTCTCACGCCATACATCAAAATAAACTCAAAATGGATAAAGGACCTGAACGTGAGACAGGAAACCATCAAAACCCTAGAGGAGAAAGCCGGAAACAACCTCCTTGACCTCAACCACAGCAATTTCTTACTTCATACGTCCCCAAAAGGCAAGGGAATCAAGAGCAAACATGAACTACTGGGACCTCATCAAGATAAAGAGAGTCTGCATGGCAAAGGAAACAGCCAATACAACTAATAGGCAACTGACGGAATGGGAAAAGATAGTTGCAACTGATATACCAGATAAAGGGCTAGTATCCAAAATCTATAAGGAACTCACCAAACTCCGCACCTGAAAAACAAATAACCCAGTGAAGAAATGGGCAGAAGACATGAACAGACACTTTTCCAAAGAGGACATCCACATGGCCAACAGACACATGAAATTATGCTCAGCGTCCCTCATCATCAGGAAAATACAAATCAAAACCACACTGAGATACCACCTCACACCAGTCAGAGTGGCTAAAATGAACAAATCAGAACACTCTAGATGCTGGTGAGGATGTGGAGAAATAGGCACCCTCCTACCCTGTTGGTGGGAATGTAAACTGGTACAACCCCTCTGGAAAACAGTATGGAGATTCCTCAAAAAATTAACAATAGAACTTCCCTATGACCCAACAGTAGCACTGCTAGGAATTTACCCAAGGGAAACAGGAGTGCTGATGCATAGGGGTACATGTACCCTAATGTTCATAGCAGCACTCTCAACAATAGCTAAAACATGGAAAGAGCCTAAGTGTCCATCAACTGACGAATGGATCAAGAAGATGTGGTTTATCTATACAATGGAATACTACATGGCAATGAGAAACAATGAAATCTGGCCATGTGTAGCAACATGGATGGAACTTTAGGGTGTTATGCTGAATGAAGTAAGTCTTGCAGAGAAGGACAGATATCATATGTTTGCACATATAGATGGATTAGGAGGCAGCTAACTGAGGACATGAGGAAGAAGAATGAGAAAAATAGTTAGGGAGAGGGAGGGAGGCAAACCATGAGAGACTCTTGAATGTTGAGAAGAACCTGAGGGTTGATGGGGGTAAGGGGAAGGGGGGTGATGGGCATGGAGGAGGTCACTTGTTGGGATGAGCACTGGGTCTTATATGGAAACCAACCTGACAGTAAACTAGTTAAGAAAAAAAATCAATCAAGCTCAAGGAACTCCATAAGGAATAAGTTTCATTATGTTTTAAGTCCTAATATGTCTTGTTCTCATAGCTTCTACTTCTGATTTCTAGCTCCCTTTTCAGCCCAGATTCATGAGCTCATGAGGAACCCCCATAATCAGTTGAGTAAAGGAAAAAAAAAGTTGAACTTTGCCCCACCTACAGATAGGAAATATCAACAAAATAGAAGAACATCCTTTAACAGTAGTGCTGAAAAAGGATCTTAGTAGACAGAAGTTAAAAAAAAAAATCATCTACAATGATCCATAAGCCACTACCCATTTGCTGGTTGGATGCCACAGAGTAGGAAAAAACACAATTCATAAATTAGTAACAAGAGTTTTGGGGAGGAGGTAAGTAAAAGGACATCTTAGTATAGAAAAAAATCATAACCACAACAGAGAAATCTCTAAATATCCAGATAGGAAAGATGAATGTCTGACAGCCTGTCTTCCCAGAAACTCTTCTCTTTATCAGTGGTCTCTTGAATAAATGGGCCATGGTGACAGGACATTAGCTGTAGACTTTAAAACATAGCATTTCCTTTTCCAAGAGTTAACTTATCTAGAGCCCACTTGCCAGTAGTTGTGATTGGCTATAAGGTCTCAACATGACACAACTTCCATGGGACAAACCTGTCAGTGGATACAAGGTCTACTAACTTGTATAGCAGATTGATTATCTTGCATAATTTCATATTAGAAATAACAGCATCTGCATTCCCTCAGAACAAATATTTATTCTGGATATAGACCTGATTTTCCTGCTTTATCTAATGCTCTATTCATGATCATATACCATCACTTATTCTAAGCCCTGTCATATACAAAACAACCTTAAAGATGCTAAAGAGCTGAGGGATATTTGAAGAAGAGAATCAGCAAGGTAAGCAGTATGACTGGGCACTATCATCTTAGATGTGTTTTATGCTCCGTACTAGTGATCAATAGGATAGTGTTCTTTCTCTTAGAAGTTGTTAATATCACAAACTTATTTTCTGTCAGCAGAAGTTTTGTATCTTATCTTCACAGCATTTGGCTCTGATGATCTAGAATCATGGTACCTAAAGGGAAAGGATATTTGAACCAAAGGACTCAAGATTGATTCCTTTTAACTAGAAGCTACACATTTTATATTCCTTCTGTCACTGGGGCATTAGGTAAAAAGAAGAGTTTCACTCTATTAGCTGAGCTGATTTGACTTAATTAGATTTCTATTATTCAATGGAGATAGAGACAAAAAGCATGGGATCTGGGAGATTCCTTACTACATCTGTGTTTTCTGGTTAAAAAAAAAAGATTAATAAATGGAACTACTTCACACAAAGAATACTACTTAGGCACATGATACTTTGGCCATTAATTTGAGGATGCACCAGGCAAAGAATTATGATTCACTATTGTACTAGCAGAAGAGGAGGAAATTGAACAGTGTAGTGAAAAGGGAAGTTATAATTGCCAACTAGGACAATGTGACTTTTTGCAAAAGTAAGGATTGTAGTGATTATACAAATTTTCTTCTTTGTATTTATGTACATGTAACTTCGTAAATATGAAAAAATCCATTTTTCATCTTTCTCCCTGTGGTATCACTAGAGATTGAACTTCTATTTTACCTTTTAATTTTCAAGATAAAAAAGAGGGATAGTGACTGAGCTAGAAAAGAAATGAACATTATCCAGAATTGATAAATAAAATGGCATGTGGGATTTTCTATTTCCCTTTGTGGGAAGTAGATGACTATACCTTTGAATACACACAGATAGTTCTGACAAGTTATGCAGAGCATTATGCTATTACTTTCAGTCAGAAGTTAAATATGCATAAAAGAGATATGCATAGATGGTTGTTCCACAAATAGGTGCACAATACAGGACCATCTGGTGTCAGTTAGGCATCATTTCCACCTGTGAAATAGAAACTACATTTCCCCAAATCCTCTTCCCTGAATGGTTAAATTTCTTGAAAACCACCCTCTTCTCTGGAACAGACTGAATGTTTTGTGGGAGCCTCTCATAAGTCCTCAAGGAATGTAGCAGGTCCAAGGCAGACACTTGAGGAACTCCGGTTTAGTTCCTCAGGTGAAAAAAACCTCAGTGTCAACTTTTTGTGACATTCTGTGGCATTCCCCTGAAAAATGGTGGAAAGTTTCCCTAAATTTCACTCCTCAAGCAACTGCAAGGTCAGGTAAAGGCCTCATTCTATATTCAGTGTAGAGTGGCTTGTCTTTTCCTGACTGAAATCGGACTGTTATTAGAGTGTAGTTCCTGGAGGACTGCAAATGGAATAGATGTTTTCTGTATTTAGTGTTTAATGCAGAAAAAATGTTCAATCAACTCTATGTCCAAGTTGAATCTGTTCTTAACCTCACATGGAGAAAAGGCTCCAAAAAAGCAAATGGTAAGGAATTTTAGGTAGAGATGAGACTGTTGCTTCCACGTAATTAACCTTTCTATACTGAGTAATAATCAGCCAACAATCCTCTTCAGAATTCAAAGGTCTTGAATTATTTAGGTAGGCCATCGTAGCACTGACTGTTTCCCTACTTTTACCACATAGAATTTCCATTGATAGCTTAGATCCCCTGTGATTTCTGTAGGTTATTTGCCTCAATAAGGAAGGTACAAAAAAAAAAAAACAAAAAACAAAAAACAACAACACCCAACAACAAAAACAAGCAAGGAAAAGACTACAACAAAAAAATTTCACCAGTAAAATTAAGTAAAGTGTGAAAGGGTTGTAATTAACCCTGAGCATTACTGTGTATTTTCGTACTCCAGTTCTCAAACTGAGATACAATTTTGTAAGAGACATGTCCTAGAAATCTTGTCTTTAAGTACCTCTAATATCCTTTCAATAACTTTAAAAGTCAATCTTTGCTGTTCTCTTTACTGAAATGTACATTCTCTGACAGATTTAAAATGAATCTTCATAGAAGTTTTTGTCCAAACTATACTTCAGAACCCAGAGTTTGACAGTCTCAAGCACACACAGAATTTCTTTGATGGCATGGCTCCTAAATCATTCTACTTATGTGTTTTTTAATTTTATTTTTTCTCCTCCTAAGATGACTATGAGTAAATGGAAACATTCAAGCCAGGACAACTGAGATTCGGTGTTGAATGTAGACAATCTAACATAATAGGAGTAGGGAACAGACTCTAGATTTTATAATTTAATATCAGAAATACCAACTGGAAAGCAGTCAATAAGAAATTATAAACTTTAACTGACCACATTTTGAGAATGATTCATTGAATTCACTTAATGTTCTCCACAACTAACCACTTGCTTGCAGGAACTAGCAAGACATAGTTTCTACTGACAGTAATCCTTGCTATTGATTACAAAAGTCTGCCTCAGCTAAACTAAATTGACATTTATATTGCTAACTTAGCAGGTATGAAATTTTAAGGAGTTTATTGCTCTGCCCTGAGGGGCAGCAGCATCACATAACATAAAAGGCTTTGATCTGGCTTCTAAGACACAAGGAGAGAAAATGTATATACAAGTAGAAGTTCTTTCTTTCATACAGCAATTTAGCCACACAGTGGACTATACTGTTGTTATTATGCACAGAAAGGCATATTTTAATGTATGGATTTACAAATACATATCATCTGGTTGGATTCAGCTGTTAATAAGTGTAATGAAGGGGTGCCTGGGTGGCTTAGTTGGTTAAGCGTCCGACTTTCGCTTAGGTCATGATCTCGCGGTTCGTGGGTTCGAGCCCCGCGTCGGGCTCTGTGCTGACTGCCAGCTCAGAGCCTGGAGCCTGTTTCAGTCTGTGACTCCCTCTCTCTGACCCTCCCCTGCTCATGCTGTCTCTCTCTCTGTCTCCTAGAAATAAATAAACACTAAAAAAAAAAAAATAAGTGTAATGAAAAAAGGGAAGTATCAAATTAAGCATGATTAAACTTGGGAAACAAGCCTTTTATAATTCTAAATGTTTTCTTTAGAGTCTAGGTAAGAATAAAACTTCCCTGAATTCACAACACAGTCAAGATCTGTGCTAAACAATGATAATAAAGGCAGAAACTAGTATGATTCAGTATTTTTGTCTCAATAATATTACTGTTCAGGTTATTAAATTTGAATGGCCCATTTCTTCTTCTATACTGTACTTACATTCCTATCATATTAGAAAACACATTCAATTTCCTATTTAATATTGCTACAAAGCTATTTTATCATAAAGAGTCTATGATCCTGTTCTTTTGATATATTCTACTGTTTCTTTTTCATTAATATTGATTAAATGTATGGTATTGCCCTCCCCTTTACTCTTGTAAGTCCACTCACTTTCAGCGATTTAATCATTTCGTTATTGCTTCTATCCTAGTCTTAAACAGGTTTCCATTTAAATTCTCTTCTCTATTTATATTTGGTCTGAGGTTTAGAATTCATTCTATTAAGGTTCAAATATCCATTTCAATATTGTTAAAATTATTTTATTTTTATGGACTATTATGAAAACAACAGCCTTTGAACAATTTTATATGTATCAGGTTGCAGTAATGTCATTAGTACATATTTAAATTAATAATTCAGGGAATATCTGCTAAATCTTCACTACTGAATAAACAGATTATATTTTTGATAAATGTTTAATGTTTTCTCAGCTATTTATAAGTCTTTCAAATAACTGAGTTGGAGATTTCATAAATTTTACATGATTATATTATGAATATTCTTTATATATTCATTTAGCAGGGCTCCTGGCTGTCTCAATCTGGAGAACATGCGACTCAATCTTGAGGCTGTGAGTTCGAGCTCCATGTGGGTAGAGATTACTTAAATAAATATAATTAAACAAAACAAAAAAAACTATATCCATTTAGTTATTTTTAACTGGAGGCACTCTCACAACAATTTGAGATGTATGAAGGTTTACAAACCTATTTTTCTACGTACAGTAAAACAATATTTGCAATATATCCTAAAAATTCTGCTTCAACAGACAAATATACTTTTAAAATGTCACCAGATTTGAAGAACATGAGAATAGTGAATATTTATCATCTTTTAAATAATGTATAAGTAGGCTAGCAAGAAGTGAATAACATTGGATTTTGTGAAAGGTAAGAAAATATAACAGGAATGCAAAGTCTATATAAAATAAACATATTTTGCAGGATATAATGAAATAATGGTATTTCTCAAGGAGATGAAAAGACAAATTGTGAGGTTGTTAAAAAGCTAGTAAATTAATTTTCACCAAATAAAATCACAGCAAGTTTTATAACTATTTATACTATTTAGCTATTTAAGGTCTTTAAAATACAAAATTCTGAAAAGGAAAAAAAAGTCCCCACTCTTCATATAATTAATCAGTATTGATGAATCTGAAAATATAAATAAATGAATATGTTTAAAATTCAAATATAGGGGTCTGTGGATGGCTCAGTCAGTTAAATTTCCAACTTTGGCTCAGGTCGTGACCTCACGGTTCCTGGTTCGAGCCCTGCATCAGGCTCTGTGGTGACAGCTCAGAGCCTGGAGCCTGCCTGGGATTCTGCATCTCCCTCTCTCTCCGCCCTTCCCCTACTTATGCTCTGTCTCTCAAGAATGAATAAATGTTAAAACAATTAAGAACAAATTCATATGTATAAAATAAAAATGAAAATTCCATACTCTCTTCGACATTTCCCTATTCTTATATATATATCTACTATTAACACGTTTTTCGCATTCCATAATAACAAACAGATAGCTAGATAAATAAGTAAATGCATGTCAGGTCCTATCTTTTGATAGGAGCATGCAGATTTTTTATACAATTTTTTCTTTTAGTATCTAGTACATTGTACTATAAACATTCTATCTATTGCCTTTTGCCATAGTATATTTTGGGTATATTCTCAAATCAGCATAATAAAGATATAACTCGTTTTTTTGTATATAAGTATATATGTACATGCACACCTACACCAGAGTTTATTTAAATAATTTCTGCTTATTAAACCTTAATTATACTTATTTTGCTATTATACACAGTATTACAAAACATATCCTGTTGTATATAAGCATATTTTTTAAATATTACCCTATGACAGATTACTACATCCAGAATATGTTGTTCATAATTTTAACAGCTATCAATTTATTTTTATTTTTATTTTTTAATGTTTTATTTATTTCTGAGAGAGAGAGAGACAGCGTGATCAGGGGAGCATCAGAGAAAGAGGGAGACACAGAATCAGAAACAGGCTCCAGACTCTAAGCTAGCAGCCAGCACAGAGCCCAACATGGGGCTCGAACCCACAAACCGTGAGATCATGACCTGAGCCGAAGTCACAGGCTTAACCAATTTAGCCACCCAGGCGCTCCAATAGCTATCAGTTTTGGTCCTAAAGGTGTTGAGTTGTCATGAATCTACTCCCTAACTTACTCTCTCTCTCTTTTTTTCTATCTCTCATTTTCTCTCAATTACCAGGTATCTCATAGTTTAAAAAATGCTATCTTATTTGTATTTTTTATTTTTTTATTTACAGGTGACACTATATGTCTTTATATGTATGTACTAATATTTCTAACTGCTGTTATTTTACTTTCAAATTGCTGATTTATATCCTTTCATAATTTGCCTATTTTCTAAATCTTGTTTGAGGCTTTTGTACATTAATAAAGTTGTTTGCAAAACTATGTATTTTCCTACTTTTATTTCTCCTTTTCTTTTTTGTCATTATTTTGCAAAACAAAATATTTTTATTCCCCTTTGTAGCTTTTCATTAAAAGAATTGAAAAACAATTTCTGATTAAATGATTTCTGACTTCTGGTTGAAATGATTTCTCTACCTTAGGATCATAAATATATTAAAACCTTGTTTTATCTAGAATAGTGTTAAGTGAAAGTATGTTGTGAGCCAGATACATAATTTAAAATTTTCCTTAAAAATTTTTTTTAATCTTTTATTTATTTCTGAGAGAGAGACAGCATGAACAGGGGAGGGTCAGAGAAAGAGGGAGACACAGAATCAGAAGCAGGCTCTAGGCTCTGAGCTGCCAGCACAGAGCCCATCACAGGGCTCCTACCCACAAACCGTGAGATCATGACCTGAGCCTAAGTCAGACACTTAACTGACTGAGCCACCCAAGCACCCCAAATTTAAAATTTTCTAGTAGTCACATTAAAACAGAAAAAGACACAAGTAAAATTAATTTGATAATGTATTTTAAATCAACATATCTTAATTATTATTATTTTAACATGTAATCAATGTAGCAGCTATTAATGAGATATTCCACAGTATTTTAAGATGGGTATATTTTCAACTTACATGACATACTGAGAAGTTTTCATTGGAAATATGTGATCTGTAGCTTAATTTTCATTTTTTTCTTCAAAATTTTATTTAAATTCACATTAGTTAACATAAAATGTAGTAGTGGTTTCAGGCGTACAATTTAGTTACCTGTATTTTCCTTTTATAAAATTAACAGTTTAAAACGTAGATGACATATCAAGTTTTTCCAATCATGTCTATTTTCTAATAACTGAATCAAATACCAGTTTTAAATTTAAATATGATAAATAAAATTAAAACTTGAGTTGCCAGTTATACTAGCCATATTTCAAGTTTTCAAAAGCCACATGAAGTTAGCAGCTGTCAAATTAGCACAGTTCTAAAAGTTTCATAGTTTAGTTGTTTGAATGGTTAATTCATCCATTTGAGTAAGTTTGTAATCCCGTTTCCTTTTTTCTCCCAAAGAGTTATGCATTTTTATTAACATCACATATTTTAATAGAAATTTTTAACTAAAATATTTAAATAAAAAAATTAGGAAAAATAAAAATTTTTAAGTAAATATTTGTCACCACTAATTTTTGTCAACACAATTCCTACTCTTTGGGTCCATTTCCATATTGTTTCTTCTGTCTCAATGAATTTCTTGCCTATTTCTTCTCTGCAATTTGTTATTTCCTAATAAATCTGGTATAACCCAATTCTGCCTTCCTGTTTGTATTTAAATAACTATATAACCACTTTCTAAAGTGTTTGAAAATGTTTTCATCTTAGCTCACATGTCAATTTTAATACTGTCAGAGTAGGTACCATTGTAGGTAAAAAGTATTCAGATTTTTCCCCCATTTTCACTGAGAACTTTGGCTTCATTTCTTTAGTAATATTTTTCTGTGTATTTTCCCCATTTATAGGAATCAGATTTATCGTTAAATTCTTCACTAAGAATGCTGAGTTAGAGACATTTATCTCTTCCTATGTGTTGTCTTCTGATAAGCATTTAAGAAGTTGCCCAGGTGTACTGCAGCAGACGTGTTCATTTTGCTCTCCAACACCCCAAAATATTTTTGCATCAAAATTAAACGATCATTTGGTCTCCAAACACTGAAGGCAGAACATCATCTTTTGTTTCAAATTCAACACTGCATTTTACATAACTTTTCCCTTTAGCTCCCAGACATCCCTTGTGACTGGTAACCCACAGCAGCAATGCCAACTAACGGTCTCCAGCGGCATCCCCCAGATTCCGGCTGGTTTTTATTAGGAAATAGAGCGTCTTTCTTCAACTTCTTCCCTTTTTCAGTTTTAATTACTTCAGTCCAAGTTTATATTTGGATAAAGTGATACAGGTGAAGAAAGAACTGAAGTATCATTCTTTTTGATAGGCCCACACTGGAGTCATCCTACCTACTTATACATTCTATAAGAGCATGAATTCCACAGGGTGGCAAGGGTGTGCTGCAGGAGAGATCTAACACAAGGAACTTGCTTGTGGCATGGTGTGCGGGGGTGGGGGGCAGGGGCGGTTTTTAATGATTCCTTTCTTTCTGTAACATATTCTTCTCTTCTTTTCTTGGTAAGGCCCATTTAACAGTGTGTCAGATTCTTTTTTTTTTTTTAATGTTTATTTCTGAGAGAGAGAGAGAAACTCAGCATGAGCAGAGGAGGGTCAGAGAGAGAGAGGGAGACACAGAATCAGAAGCAAGCTTCAGGCTCTGAGCTAGCTGTCAGCACAGAGCCCGACGCGGGGCTCAAACACACAAACCGTGAGATCATGACCTGAGCTAAAGTCGGACGCTTAACCGACTGAGCCACCCAGGTGCCCCCAGTGTGTCACATTTTAAAAGACCATAAATTCAGCTCCAAAAGTCTTTAAAATGATGTAACACTGATGCAATGTGCTCGAAAAGAAAGCCTGGAAACTGTAGCATTCCATGCTTAAACACTGCCCTACTGTTTTAATATTCATCTTTGGACAGCTTTTCCCTCAAAGTTCTTATCATCTCAAGTGATGCTCCTCCAAATTTGGTGTCTACCCCAAATTAAAACTTTAGTTGCCATTCTGTCTTTAATTTTTTTCCTTTCACTGTATAGATATTACCTATTCTTTTATAAATATATTTAATTTCCTTTTAACATAAACCAAATATGCTTTTTTTAATTATTCTTTTTCTCTAATTCTAATTCTCTAATTGCTAATTGTCATATCAAATGACAATGGAACTAGAACTATGTAGAGAGAAGGAGGAATTATCTGAATAAGTATATATACCTTAATATTTTCCATGCTATATTTACAAATATATTTGATATGATTTTTTTACCTGTCAGATAAAAAGTTTTCAAATTATTTGCCATACAGAGATTATATATAGATTTATATAGGTCTCATCTGCCTTCTTAAGCATCAGTTATCATCTTCTAATAGTTATCATTATTCACTATATTCTTGTATAAATTATTGTCTAATTCAAGCAGTCTTCTACACACAAATTAAATACTAGATATCAACATTTTTTTACTTTTAGTAAAACTGTTTCTTTTAAATTTCCAAAATGTCTAAGAGTGAATTTTTTTTCCAAAGTAAATGATACTTTATTTAACACTAAATGCATTACTTGGTGTCTATGGGGGGAGGGAGGGCAGGGACAATATTTGGTGGTATGGAAATCATTCTTAGTTTTTTATTCAAATTCACAATAAATTCTTCATACTCATAGAATATATCCAAAGTCAACCCTTTATTTGTGCTTAAGTTCCAAGGATCCAAGCTAAAACAGGATCTAGCATTTGTGAAATCTAGAAAAGAGAGCTCCCTTCACTATTAGTTCTTCTAATATTTCCTTTAACCAAGAAAGGATGATTTGGAGAGAAATTTTTCTATCTTATTTAAAGTAACAGATGCATTATTCTTTGGGCATTTCCCCCCCAGGACTCAACAGTAAGACAAGAAATGCTAAGCTGAATCACCAAAGCCATTTCTAAAATGCAAAACTGCTGTGTTTAGTAATAGAATCTTAATTCACACTCTGAGTAGTTTTAACATTTACAAATGTACTCACCGCTTCATATAAAATCTTTCAAAACACATATGTAATTCTTATAGAGTATGCCTAATTCCTTAGCAACATATTTATGGATATGTCTCCAAAAGCAAGGGAAACAAAAGCAAAAATAAACTACTGGGACTATATCAAACTAAAAAGCTTTTACACAGCAAACGAAACCATCAACAAAACAAAAAGGCAACTTACTGAAAGAGAGAAGATACTTGCACATGAAAAATCTCACAGAAGGTTAATATCCACAACATATAAAGAGCTTATACAACTCAACACCAAAAATATCTGATATAAAAATGAGCAGAGGACCTGAATATTTTAAAATATGTATACAGATATAGTTATAGATATATAGTTATAGGTATACAGCCCAACTCATACCAGTCCAACTACTATCAAAAAGACAAGAAATGACAAGTGGAAAAATAAAACCCTGTTCACTGCTTGTGGGAATGTAAACTATGTATCCGCTGTTCAAAGAGATATGGAGGTTTCTCAAAAAATTAAAAACAGAAATACCATATGATCCAGTAATTCCACTCCTGAGTTTTTATCCAAAGAAAATGAAAACACTAATTCAAAAAGATATATGCACTCTTATGTTTACTGTAGCATTACTTACAATAGCCAAGGTATGGAAGCAAACTTGGAGTCTATTAGTACTTGAATGGAAAGAGAAGAAGTGGTGTACACACATGCACACACACACACATACATACACAATGGAATATTACTCAGTCATACAAAAGAATGAGATCTTGCCATATGCAACAACATAGATGGACATAGAGGGTACTATGCAAATTGAGCTAAGTCAGAGAAAGACAAATGACATATGATTTTACTTTTATGTGAAATCTAAAAACCAAAGCAAATGAATAAACAAAAAATATACTCTTAAATACAGAGACCAGTTGGTAGTTTCCAGAGGGTAAGAGGATGGTGCAACAAGTAAAGGGGATTAAGAAGTACCAACTTCCAATTATTAAAAAAATAAGTCACAGAGATAGAAACTACCCAATAAAACAAAGTTAGGTTAATTTCAATAATTACTATGAAAAACTATTGCTTTAAAGCCTTTCAGGATACTAATAGTAAACTCCAAAGGAAAAATGGAAAAGTCAAGAATTATGGGCTGAATTGAAAATGTAGGTCCACATAACTTTTGAAAGAAATATCTGAATATAAAATATCAACAAGATATAGACATAGTACTAGACCTAACAAATGCTCTGAATATCAGAAATGAATAATTCTAAACAGCACATTTGCTACTACATATTCCCAGAAAATTAAAATTGTTAGGTTTGAATAATATGAAATTCTAAAATACAAATCCCAAAATTTTATGGACTTCATATTATTCATTTCTCTAGAAGAAAAAGTCCTTTTCTTTCCTTTCTTTTTCTTCTTTCTTCTTTTTCTTTTTTTGAACAGGTAGTCAGTCATCTTTGCCTCATTTGTGAAGAAATTTGAGAATCTAGCCTGTTCTCCTATTCCAGGCAGAATTCAAAAATATGACTCTGCATTATCCAGTCTGTCTTAAATATGGTATTACACAGTACAGGTAATGATAGAATATTAAGTGGAAAAAATAAAGCCCTGTGAATATTTTTATGGAGTGTATGGACAAGATCAAAAACAGACATTTCCCTTTGCCTATACCTAATGACAAAGTCAGACATAGTTCCTTCCCCTTTCATCCCTAGTTAGTGTCATGTCCTTTGTCCCAGGAATAATTAGAATTAGAATGGTGTGTCCCCCAGAAACTAGCTTGCCACAGTCATAAACATTTCCCATTCAAATAAGTGACTGACACTCCCCCTATATATGAAATAACTGAATTTAAAGCACCTTGAGTATAACTTTCTCACCCTCACTACAAAAATTGCTAAGGCAAAAATAATCTCCTGAGACACTTTAATTTTCAGATATGGTCTGTTCTGCCTATTGCAGAGGCCCAATAAAATCATCTCTTAAATGTCTGGTGAATTTTGCCTTTGACAGTACCATCTATCTCCATCAATAGTTCTAAACAGATAAAGAATAAGTAATAGCATTTAAATTGAGGCATGTGACTTAAAGAATGAAAACAATATGGAGGAAACAAATGAATCTGAAATACGTATTTCATTGTCCATCAGTACTTGACAGATAATACAAGATTCTACAATAATAACTTATATGCATGGGAGTTTGAACTATTTCATTAAATCAATTTCAATGAATGTTGCCTAGAGTAACTATTTCTAGAAGTAAAGGGAGAATATTGTTGCATACACAAATAAGTACCACACTTACCAATACTCACTGCTATATAATCCCCAGTTTTCTTCTCTAAACAAGTCTATTCTCTACCATCTGCTCAATTTTATTGTTACCATTTTTGCAATATATCTAATAAATAGAAGAGATATACAATTTACCAAACTCTCATTATGACACAGAATCAAAGAAAGTAAGAAAGAACAGTACTAAATTCAGAATGACAGAATTATATTGAAAAAATTCCAGTATAAAATTATTTATAATCTGAACTACATATACGTGTCCTGTTGACCTCATTCACTTTGTATTTCTTTTTTCTTTTCTTTGTGCATTTTTGTTTTTGTTTTTGTTGTTACATCTGTGATTTCCTTCTCAGGTCCCAGTAATTGGACCCACGTACAATGCCCACTGTTTATCTTTTGTTTAAAAGATTTTCTTTGTCCTGTTGACATCCACCGCTAGGCATTATTTCCATCTTCTTCAGTATTGCTAGACTTCCCTAGTTGTCTCTTAGCTATAGATTGTCTGACAAAATGGAAGGACAGATCATAATTCAAATGTCTTTCTGTAATATGTGTATAAAAACAATAATCCTTAAATTTTTAAATATTTTTAAAAATTATCAAGGTCATAATAAAACAAAACAGGACTTACATACAGTCACAGATTGGAAGAGACAAAGGAGAAATGATCATTAATAATTAAATACAATGTACTTTTATGGATGAGCCTGAAGCAGACAAAGAGAACTATGGGGGGAAAAAAATCTGAGGAAACGTGAATCAAGTCTGGAGTTCAGCTGATGGTAGTGCACAAATTTTGGTTCTCAGTTTTAACAAATATACCATCGTGATGTAAAATTTTAACATTGGCAAAAAAATCTAGATGATGGGTATATGAAATAAGATGAAGAAATCTATCTTTCCAATTTTTCTGAAAATCTAAATTTACTACCAAATACAAAATTAAAACTAAGACACAATAACAATATAAAAGTACCTACTACATTCTTCTTCAAGAAAACCTCCACAAAGTTACCTTCTTCTGAAAGATTGTCTCAAAGTCCAGACTATGCTCATTGGGAGGGTTCTCATTTGGATTTGATGATGCCATTCAATGCTCTCAAACCTGAAAATTAAAGAAATGATATGTGTCTATCTTCTCCATCCTGATCATCATTCTGGTTGAGGCTTGTTCTCTTGGCCCCTCTTTCCCACTTTGGGTAGCGTTTGGTAACCCTCTCTCAGGAAATGTGTCACAAAAAGTTCTTTAGGAAAAAAAATATCTGAAGCCTCTCTTTCCATATGAATCACTCTATTTTACTGCAATATTTGGGACCCAAACCATTCTATCATTTGTTGCCATTTCTAACCTGTAACAANCCACAAAAAGTTCTTTAGGAAAAAAAAATATCTGGAGCCTCTCTTTCCATATGAATCACTCTATTTTACTGCAGTATTTGGGACCCAAACCATTCTATCATTTGTTGCCATTTCTAACCTGTAACAACCCTATTAAGTCACATGTGTAATTCTTTCAGCCAAAATCAAGTGAAAATCAAGATGCAAAAGTNAGAATTATATTGAAAAAATTCCAGTATAAAATTATTTATAATCTGAACTACATATACGTGTCCTGTTGACCTCATTCACTTTGTATTTCTTTTTTCTTTTCTTTGNTGGGACCCAAACCATTCTATCATTTGTTGCCATTTCTAACCTGTAACAACCCTATTAAGTCACATGTGTAATTCTTTCAGCCAAAATCAAGTGAAAATCAAGATGCAAAAGTTATGATGTGTCTACATCTCAAGCTCAGCAATTCATCAGATGTCACCAGCATGTCTAATTCTCCTGAAACGCACACACGGAATTCTGCTCCTTTATTGTTACAAACAATAGTCGAGCACAATTTTCTCTGAGAGGTTCATGAAAAGTCTCTATTAAAAATAAAAAAAAGCAATTATTGAATAATGATGAAAAATGAATATTAATCATTGGTTATTTGATGGAGTTGGCATTCATCACATTCCTTTACTAATGCTAAATCTGCATTTATAACTCTCCTCTGAAACAATTTAATTCATTTAACTTATTCTGTCAAGTCTTGCTAATAAATAGCTGAGCTTTGGGGACCCTGGGATGCTCAGTTGGTTAAGGGTCAGACTATAGCTCAGGTCATGATCTCACAGCTTATGAGTAGAAGCCCTGCATCAGGCTCTGTGCTGACAGCGGGAGCCTGGAGCCTGCTTCAGATTCTGCTTCTCCCACTCTCTCTGCCCCTCCCCTGCTTGTGCTCTGTCTCTCTTTCAAAATAAATATTAAAATAATAGATAGATAAGATAGATTAGATAGATAGATAGATAGACAGACAGATAGATGGGCTCTGGCAAAGACACTTCTCAGTAAAATGTGTAATATGAATCTGAAGAACATATACAATTTTTTACCATATGAAACAAGGTGCCATTACCACCATGTTCTGCTTTCATCAAGTATTTAAACTCCTCCCTTATTCTTTACTGATTCACACTTCAGAGTCGGCAAGATGTGACATTTCTTCACAGGACTTTGTGTCATCTAAGAAGTTTGTTTCATACATATCTGGCCAATGGCAGTATAGGAGGCAGCTGTGACTGGGAGACCTTTAAAACAGTTGAAAATCCATTCATATTGTTGTCTGATTCATAGGCCATGAAAATTAATGTTATTTACGTTCTACACAGCTGCCATTAGTGCAGGAAGTTAAAGGGTTTGGAGAGAGATGGGACATTTAAAAGAATTATTTTTTTCAACTTGGAAGAAAGATGGCATGTAAAGGAGCATTAAAAATTCATAGATGTACAAAGTGCTTTTGGATTTGCTAATTGTTTTCAAAGATTTGCACAGTATCTAGAGAAATATAAAGTTATGAGCTATAATAAATTTTTATGTAACTAAAAAAATTGATTTGGATCAGAAGCACTTATTCACCAGTATGGATGCTATTGACTTTAGGTAACAGCAATAAATATTTTGCATTTAAATTAAAGTGGCACATTACATTACTTGTATCTTCATCTACCCACAAGGCTACTGATGTATGACTTTATACCTGCAACTAACAAGAAGGGGGCAGGTGATACCTGGAGCAGTTATTTCTGTTGCTCTATTTTTAAAAAGTAAATGTTATTTGAAAACATAACTTATGCCATATCATTAAAGAATATTATAAAAAGAGAATGGATAGGGGCATAACTCAGTCAGTTAAGCATCCAATTCTTGGTTTTGGCTCAGGTCATGATCTCATGGTTTGTGGGTTTGAGCCCTGCTGTAGGTTCCGCACTGGCAGTGAGCGCGGAGCCTGCTTGGGTTCTCTGTCTTTTCTCTGCCCCTTCACCATTCGTGCTCTTTCTCTCTCAAAATAAACTTAAAAAAGGTAATGAATATTCTCATAAATGTTGATCAGAAACAAGAAAATATCATTTTTTTCCATATAGTTAATTCTATTTGTTTCATGTACCCACCACACTGTTTTCATCTGTTTGTTCATTTTAATGAAACATACCCCTCCTAAAAAAGATACAATGTATGTTATATATTACAATACATATAATATCTTCTTCATATATTCCAATACACAAAGATTGTATAACTTCTTCACATTATAAATAAATGTTTATTAAGTTTTTAATTCCAGTATAGTTATCATATAGTGTTATATAAAAATAATTTTTATGCGGTGCCACCATGGATCAGTTGATTGAGCGTCCAACTTCAGCTCTGTTCATGCTCTCCTGGTTCACGGGTTCAAGACCCAAGTTGGGCTCTTGCTGACAGCTCAGAGCCTGGAGCCTACTTCAGATTCTGTGTCTCCTTCTCTCTCTGTCCCTGCCCTACTCATGCTCGTCTCTGTCTCTCAAAAATGAATATATGTTAAAAAATAGAATAAAAAAGAACTTGTCTTTTACAGATTATTTTATTTTCTAAAATGTTTATTTATTTATTTTGAGAGAAAGAGCAAGAGAAAGCATGAGCAGGGAAGGGTCAGAGAGAGAGAGAGAAATAGGGAATCTTTAGCACGCTCCATACTGTCAGCACAGAGTCCTGTGAGGGACTTTATCTCATAAATCATGAAATCATGTTCTGAGCCAAAACTGAGTCAGATGCTTAACTGACTAAGCCATTCAGGCACCCTGATTTACTGATTTTTTTTTTTTTTACTTATGTAAACACTATTATTATGTTTATTTGACTGTCTTAAAGGGAAATTCTTTGACTTCAATACAAAAGCATTCAGCTTTTTAAATTTTTTAAATTTCTGTTTATTGTTAATTTAGTTTCCATATAACCCAGTGCTCATTCTAACAAGTTGGAATGAGTAATGATTGTTTTTTAAAGGACAGTAGTCACTAGGAGACTGAACAATATCACGCCTTTCTAATTGTTTATGTTGGAGAAAACTGATAATTGTAAAAATAACAAAAATGTTTACAGAATGCAGGCATGCTCTGACAAGGGTGATAAAATTCATCTTTGACAGAGTGATAGATCCTTTTCATTGTTGGGAAAATCCATTAGGCTTGTTCTCATATACCTAACCAAAAGTTGATTCTTGTGTTCAATCCGTTGTCTTTGTAGCTGTATGGAATGCCACAGAGTAAGACAGATGATCTTATCAGCTCATCTGAGGGTAAGTATATTCCCTTATTTGATCTAAAAACTTTCATAGTTTCTTTAGAGTTCTCCTATCTTGTTTGCTTCCCCTACAAGTATTTTAACTTTTGTTCCTCATAAAAAATCTGGATTTCTGAAGTAAATGAAACATAGGGCCTTACCAAATGTTTAAAATGAATCATTCCTTTATTCTGGATTCTTTTTTTTTTAATTTTATTTTTTTACTGTTTACTGAGAGAAAGACAGACAGAGCGAGCAAGGGAGGGGCAGAGAAAGAGGGAGACACAGAATTGGAAGCAGGCTTTAGACTCTGAGCTGTCAGCACAGAACCCCAGGTAGTGCTTGAACTCATAGATCCTGAGATCATGACCTGAGAGGCAGTTGGACAATTAACTGAGCCACCCAGGTGTCCCCTTGATCCTTTATTCTAGATTCTGATAATGCAGAGCCAATCTTCATAATTTTTCTGTACTTCTATGTCCCCATATTTTAAAACTTGAGAGTGAAATCTAAAGATTTTTTAACTATTTCCCCCTATCTGTCCCCCTAATTATCATGTAGATAATTCTTACCTAACTTTCTCTTCAGTATCATCTAAATTCAAATGAACTAGCCCCACGTTTTTCTAGCATAAATAGTTTGAAGATTACTATGCATATGGTGAAGGTTGGCATTTGTGTTTCTAAAACAAGCTTATGAACCAAATATTGTACGTAAATGGAAATGACAGCCAATTTTCAAATCATTGCCTACTACTTGCCATACATTGAACGAGGCACTGTGGATATAATGGTGAATAAAACTATTTATGATTCTTGCTTTAATCAATTTTACAGTCAAATGACAGGGGCTAACTTTAATAACAAAACCCACAATTGTTAAAAGTATATGTAAAGAGTGGAGAATATTAGTAGATAGTTTGATTTTCATTATGGACATTCTCTTACAACTTTAACTACTTAGATAGCCAAAAAAATCCATGTTTTAGAACAAATCTATCAAACTATATTCAAGATCAAGACATAAGACACTAACATATATTCAGAAAAAATAAGGTCCAAAATTGATGGAGTCCTCTGCCACGTTCACAGTTTGAATACTGAAAATATTAAAGGTGTCCTTTCTTCCAAAACTGATCTATAGATATAATGTCATCCCACTTAAAAATCCTACATATTTGTCAGGTTTGATCAAACCCAAAGTGGGACTACCTAGGAGAAAAAAAAAAGGTCTTTTGTATAAAGTGTTCAAGTATAAGTGGATAGCCATTTGCAAAAGAAAAACATTGAAAGTGACAAACCAAACTTCACAGTTTAAATGAAATTCTAATCCAAGAAGATATGTATGTAAAAGTGAAAGGCCTAAGAAAAAAGATTCTAAAAAATACTAAATACATTCTTGACTAAAAGATTTTTAATTTTTGCTTTATTTTTCTTTCTATATATGCTTGCCGATATTAGCAAAGAAAGCCACATAACCCCTAGTAAAATGAATAGAAGATTTTACCCCTAGATTTCACAGAAGCATTGAATAATCTTTTTTCATATAAATGCAATCATGCAGTATTTAGAAGAGACATGTACTAAAATATTTTGTGTGGCTCATATAAAATTTACACTGAACTGGGTATTTTGTATTTTATCTGACAACTCTATTTCTTGGTAAGTATGTAACAGCAAAAATGCATATGGCACCAAAATAAAATTAAAGTAATGTTCATAACAGTATTTGGCAGAGTTCTATACTTGACACAACTCTATCATTGGTAGAATGATAAATAAACTGTAGTATATTCATAGAACAAAAAATTATAAAGTACTTGAGATTAACAAACTACAGCTAAAGTGAGTAAGACAAGTCTGAACACTGAATACATATTTTATGATCCTATTTACCGAAAGTTCAAAAACAGGAAAAAATGTATTTGGTATTCTGAGGTCCTGCCAATGTTGGATTTCTTGATCTGGTAGGTATGTATGTATACTTAAAAGTAATTCGTTGAGATCTACATGTATACTTTTCTCCAAGAGCTATAATTCAACAGAAAATACTAAAATTCACAGCTACACACATGTAGGCATAATTGATTTTAAGGCAAAAAAAGCTTTAGTAGAAATCAAAAAGGTCACAATGCCATAGTAAAATGTTCAGTCAACCCATGAGATGTGAAAATTCTGATCTTGTGTTTAGGTCGTATTTAGTTTTAAAATAGTGAAAGTAAAATTAACATATTTTAAAACTGACACAAATACCAAATCATTGGAGGTTTTAATATCACTTTCTCCAAAAGAAGTTATAATATAGATTTAATAACACAAAATGAAGTTTGATCTAATGGATGTAAAAAGAATATTGAACTAAAAATTGCAGAATATACATTGTTTTCAAATATACAGAAAATATTTACTAAACTCACCACTTACAAGATCATAAAGTCTTATTTCAATGAATTTCAAAGAGTAGGTGATTTAACACTATTTTTTCTGCCTATGTATTTTTAATAAAAATTTAAAAAAAAATAGTGGCACCTACGTGGCTCAGTTGGCTAAGTGTCTGACTCTGATTTCAACTCAGGTCATGGCCTCATGATAGTGAGATCTAGCCTCCCATCAGGCCCCACACTGGACATGGAGCCTGTTTAAGATTCTCTTTCTCCCTCTTCCTCTGTTTCTGCCCCTCATCAAATCACTCATGTGTGGAACCGTGCTCAATAGATAGATAAGTAGATAGATAGATAGATAGATAGATAGATAGATAGATAGATAAGATGACTGACCCTCCATATATTTAGAAATCAAAAATACACTACTGAGTCAAAGAACAAATTAATAACTGAAAATACTACCTAGAAATGAAAAAGTAATTTACATATCTAAGTACTAGGATTAAATTTAAGTGATATACAGAAGGATTTTTGTAGTATAAAAACCAATATGAGAAAGAAGAAAGGGTATAATTTATTGATGTATATTGTTAAAAATACAAAAGAATCATTCCTTAGATATAAATTGTGTTACATTCCTATAATAGAATATGGTTGCAATGGACCAAATAGAAATAAACCACATGGCTCTCATTAATACAGTGGTAGTGAAACTGGAAATCAGAGAATACATACATAATAAATTAATATAATGTATAACACATGTCAAATTCTTGCTTAGGGCTACCTGTGTGTAATATTATTTTTCAAAAGAGAATGAGTGAACGACAAATATAAAACTCTTCATTATAGATACCTTTGAGTTAGAGGAACAAGGAAAATGTGAAGGAGGAGGGGCACAAACGTGAAAGTTGCTTTTAATGCCTAATTTCTGTTATTTTGAAAAAAAGCTATACAAATATGATATGGATGCATCACCCCTGTAAAATGATTCAAGCAATGCATTGAAAGTAGGATATAAAGTATAAGTCTCTTAACTTCCCTCTTAGAATTAAACTTCTCTGCTGCCATGATTTTTAGACATTTTTCTATTCATTAAAAATGAATTTAAACTATTACCTATGTACATATAAGCATATAGTTGTTTTATTACATAAATTACATTAAAGCATTTAACTGTCTTATTACTGTATGACTCAGAGATCTTTTAATATCAGCACTGAAAGCCTGGTTCTCCATTTTCTAAAATAGTTGCATAGCATTCCTAAATATGAATAAGACAAATTTTTTGAAGTAACTCCTTCTTGAAAGATACTTAGGTATTTTTTATCCAGCTTCCATTTTACAGATAATACATCAAAGGATATTGTTTACTACACATATTTCTATACATACACACTTTTTAAGAGGAGATTCTCAGAATTTAGATTGCAACTTACCGCATAATCATATAATAACATTTCAGAATCTTTTGCAAGGACACCTGCTTCTCCTTCAATCAATGAGCTCTGAATCTGCTGGTGCAGACTTGGAAAGTAAGTTAGGGATCACTGTTTTCAACTATAGACCTGATGTTCATCTTTCTCTCACCAGGTCTTGTGATTGCCTAAGAACATCGTGTCTCTTAGCCATTACTACAGGTCTTTCTGAGTCAATACTATGATATTGCTATCCATTCTGATAACTATCTGTGTCTGTCCTTTGTCTTGTTAGTGCTGACACTTCTACTTTTCTAGAATTCTATCCTTCCCATGAACTCTAAGGCCTAGGTCCCAGGTACAAGATGGCCTCTCCAGTGCCCACCCTGGTCTAAAGCAGAGGGGCATGACTGAGTCTGTAAAAAGTAATGGTGGCCCCTTCACTGGACTATTCCTTATTGCTTTAGTGAAAGCAATATTTTCAATCTTTATTACAGAATACTTTTAGCTGTGAGTTTCATATTATAAATCCATTCTAAAATTTCCTAATCCTTGAGCTTCTGGAGTTATTCCTTAAGATTCTTTCAAAGCTTTTCTAGCAAACTATTAAATAGGAAGACTTAAGTTGATTGTTTAAGTCTGCCTTGTCACACTTATAATTGAATTTTGACCCTGAATTTTACTGATGTTTGCCCTGTGACTGCCAGACTGCTATAAAGGATACCGCCTTTAAACATGGCTGTGACTTTTGCATTGTGCTTTGAGTGATGTTTGTTCACCTGAGTCTTTGACTCTTTCTTCATGGCTTGAAGGCAGCTAACCAAAAGCAGACAATTTTCATTTTTTACCATTACAATTGAGCTTATACTATTTTAATGCTAGACCACTGCATTCCCCAATGCCACTTTTTCTAGTTCACCAATATATCATACAGGATAGTTTTACAAATGCTAATGCTGTTGTGTTCCAGAATCTCCTACCGGATGTCTATTTTCTAGACCAGAGAGACCATCATGTGCTTCACCGCAAGCAGAGCATGAAGTTAGACCTGGATAAAAGTAGGTTATTGTGAGGTTCTACCAGCAAGCACAAGCGAAGGAGTGGAAAGAGGAAGAGTCAGGGAAGATGGAAAATAAGCATAAGAGCGATTAATGCCACAGGGAAGACTTTGCTGCGACCTCTAAGAAGTAAAAATGTCCTCCAGTGATGTCAACTGAATGAAAAGAAGCCAGTGCATTTATCCAATGACTCCCTCTCCCCTCACTGGTTTCAGAGGCACTCTTACAGGCATTAACAACCTCACATTTTATGTTGTACATGAATGTGGTCAAATTAGATTGTCTCAGCGCCAAAAAGACCCTGAGGCAGAAAGTGGAAAATTGAGTGGCACACATTTGAGATGGAAGGCAGCCAGTGCAGAATGAGCCTTACTCCAGCTGCCTTGTGAAATCATATATAGAAAGAGGAGATAGGATGTGAGAGCCAAAGGTGTCCGCAACCACAGGCAACACAAATGATCTCTCTTGGACAGGGCTTCTGGAAACTAAATGGTATTCTTGTCATATTTATGATGTAATTTCAATAAAAAGTTATTAGAAATGAATTGATATTCATTATTTAAGGATAAATGTAAAAGATGCTAGAGCAATTTTTAATTCTGACCTGATAAAGCAGGTATATCTATTTATACAACTGTATTTGTATTATTATATTTAGGGATACTAGAATCATTTATGTTGACAATTCTCTTTCATTCTTTTCTTTATTCTTCTTCTTTTTTAATCTGTAATACAGGAACTCTGTGATTTTTCCCATTTGTTGATGAAACTTAGTGCTGACAATATTTTATCCTTACGTATAAAAAGAATTTGAAGTAAAAGCACTTGACCCTGGATTCATAATATTCAACTGTCTTATAGAATAAAAAAATTACTAACTATTATATGCAGATAAATAATTTTATACTCTCAACTCTTGGAGGAAATCAACATTATTTTCAAACAGCTACAAATGCTAACTTTTATGAAAAAGAGTCGTAAATCTCAATGTTAAAATATTAAATATCAATTGGACCCCACTACATTACAGGAGTATTTAAAAATTATAATATCTTCGGGTTTTACAGCTTAGTCAGGTCGTGGCTGCACTGCAGAAATTTCATAAATTAAAAATTTTTATAAAAGAAAACAAAATAAAACAAAAATACCCCAGAATTTTGGTTTGCATGTTTGTTTATTTTAATGCGATATGCCTTAGAGAAATATTCCACTTTAGGTAATTTAAGGAGAACATATTAAGTAAGAATCCATTAGGTAGAGAGGCCTTCCAATGATTTCCTTCAAGATCTTTAACAGTATCAAACTGAATACAAAGGGAAACCTATCAGAGTGGTGACAGACCTATCTACTGAAACGTGGCAGGCCAGAAAGGAACGGCAGGAGATCTTCAATGTGATGAACAGTAAAAATATGCAGCNGATAACAAGCTATCTGATATTTTTCTGATACATTTCTTCTCCATTTTAAATAAGAAAATCAGTTTCTGTAGTTTATATGGAACCGTTATTATTATGAATGCATATGTCTGGAAAAATCTATATCTGAATTTATAGGAACCTCCTTTGACATATTTTAATCTTAAAGTATGTGATTTAATATTATAAATTAAACTATGGTAGCATGCTTCTTACCACTTAGAATTTTTATTTTTAACTCTTTTAATAAAAAGAACTCCTTTGGACTTAATTTAGTCATAGATTCTTATCATATAAAAATCTTAGCCATATGTAATAGGGAAAGTATAAATGAAATAAATTGGTTAAGATTCTTAAATATCTCTGGGGTGCCTGGGTGGCTCCATCAGTTAAACCTCCTACTCTGGATTTTGGCTCAGGTCATGATCTAAGGGTTCATGAGTTCCAGTTCTGCATCGGTCTCTGTGCTGACAGTGTGAAGCCTTTTTGGAACACTTTCTCCCTCTCTCTCTGCCACTTCCCCACTCTTTCACTCTCAAAATAAACAAACTTTTCTTTAAATAAAAAGATGTTCCTAAACATCTCTACACTTAGAAAAATAATATGTGATTTAACACTGATGCTCAAGGTTTTTACCTTCTGTTTTCATTATTTCTGAAATACCATAATTCAATTTGATTGTACATTCATATCTTTTTAAAGCTGAGAATGATTTTATCTATTGCACGACTGCATTTTGTTCTAGGTGAATTTTTCTGATATCTTTCTGGAAAACTCCTTCCTTGTGTTTTCAATGTCAATTCTTTCATCACTTGTTTTCATCCCTTATTATTCCAGCCATGCATTCATAAAAGATGATGGATTTGTCTTCTCTATAATTTTTATCTTTATTTGCTTATATGGTTTTCTTTTTTACAACAGTAACAGAAAATATTCTTATTCTACCATAAATTAAGTTTTTGTTTCCTTTCTTTTGTTCCCTTTTACTAAGTGTGTACGATTTTTCTTGTCTTCTCAATATCTTCTACTTAAGATGTTTTAAGAATACAAATTGGATACATATAAAATACTTATTTTAACAATTACTTTTCATAAAGAATTTTCCTCAATATTTAAAATCATGCTCTGATTTCCAGCTATTTCAGATCATTTTTCTGGTTCTGGTTTTTGTTTCTATGTATTCATCCTTCAACAAAAAGGGATCTAATAAGGACCAGCATCCACCCTAAGCTGCAAGGGATATTCTCATTTTCCTTTGATTTATTGGAGGAAAAAAAACAACAACAACAAACCCTGTTCATAGATCAAGGATCCATTGTATTGATAAGCATCTGCCTCATTGAAATTCAAGTTCCAAAGGCTGTTCCTAGCTTCTACTGGAATGGCTCTGGTTGGTTCACTCTCTGCACATTTTCAAAATGTTAAAACCCTTGTTTATACACAAATTACACATAAAAATTGACTCTGATCTAAACAGACCTTGATCATAAAGCTCTTAGTGTCTTTCAGAGCTACATGGCTTAGTTATCTAATATTTCTGTATATAAAAGTGTAATGTTTTCCCTAATAGGCCCCTGTCTAGCCATACTCATTTTTTATACTAGGAATTGAAATTATTGAATGGGAATGGAAAGACAGAAACTGTTTGAAGTGGTGATTAAAATGATTTCTGTAGTATAACACTTGTATAAAAATGGCCTGTAAAAATCTATAGATTTTAGAATATCTGACAGATAAAACCTTTTTACTGCATTTTAAAAAGACACCAACACTGTTTGTGGCACCTGGGTGACTCAATCAGTTGAGCATCCAACTTCGGTTCAGGTTATAATCTCATGGTTCATGAGTGCAAACCACATATCAGGCTCTCCACTTTCAGATCTCCTACTTCGGATCAACCCTACCCCACTCAGACTTTCTCTCAAAAATAATAAAACTTTTAAAAAAAGAAATAAAAAGTCACCAGCATTGTTTTCACTTTCTTTAACCTATTTTTGAGAGACAGAGAGAGATGGAGTGTGAGAGGGGGAGGAGCAGAGAGAGAGGGAGACAAAGAATCGAAAGCAGGCTCCAAGATCTGTTACTGTCAGCACAGAGCCTGATGAAGGGCTCAAACCCAGAAACAGCAAGATCGCGAAGTCAGACGCTTAACCAACTGAGCCAAGACACCCCAAAAGTCACCAATATTGTTTTAAGTGAGGAAAATTTTTAGGGCAACTAAGTTATTGTCATTTCATTTACATTGCCTTGAATTTAAGTTGAGAAGACTGATGTCAGTTTGGTAGTTTTAAGCATCATTATGTGTGCCTATTTATATATTGAGAACCAGTGAAGCAAGAACTACTACTCTGCTACTAAGAAAAGAAAATACTGCTTACTAGGATTTAATCAACACTGGATCTTAAATTCTGGATTTGCATTCAAACATACTGGAAACTAACTTCTAGCTTGAAAAAATACCAACAAGTCCTTTGTAGTCTTTAATTTCTTAATTGTCTTATATCCGAGATTTCCTGTTACAAACACTTTAATTTTATCTCCAGTTTTGGGGTTATTGACATTTGTCCAGTGACCCTGGGACAAAAGAATACCATGAACTCTTAGCAATTATTTTACTAAGTTTTATGGGCAAAGCCATTGCCTGACCATTATGCAGTAACAGTTTTATTTAAGCTTTTTTAAATGACCAGAAGTTTTTCCATAATTATATATATCAGCTTGAACAAAGAATACAGTATTTTTATAAGACTAGCCAGCCCATCTGACAAATAGAATTTACTGAATAAGTCATTTGATATATATTACTTATTAGTATTAAAATAACTGTGAATCAAGGCAAAACCTACTCAATGTTGTAATTTCAGTTCTTGTCATTCTTAAAAATCCATTGAAAAATAATAGCTCTTGAAAATAATATCAGGAATAAAATTTGCTAGACAAATGAATCTCTTTGGAAATGAATAAATAGCTCAAAAGCTTAGCAATCAGTCACTGCAATGCTACTACATAAATATAACTTTCTGTTCCCTTAGTATTCTCATTATTTGCTGTATTTTTCTGTTATTAAATATATTGGTTTGTTTAAATTGTCATGAACAGTAATTTTATACTTCTATTTATTTCCCTATAATGTTTAGCTTAATCTGTACTTTCAGTGACCTTCTTTTGTTTATATATAAATGCTCTCTCTAGGAGATCTTGCCAACTACCAACTACCAATTACTGAATAAAGAAATGTAAGAGAGATTCGGTGTAATTTTTTTTAAGATTACTGACTGAAACTCTATCAAGGTTTCTTACCAGATATCTATGTCTTTTATCTTAAATGAAATCTTATGCTATTAGCTTATTTACAAAAAGATTTATAAATGACATTCATTAATCTTACAAATAGTTTATATTCAAAATTGATTTGATATTATGAAAAAACTATATGCCAATAATTTATTTCTTATTTATTTTAAAAAACTTTTAAATGTTTTTATTTATTTCTGAGAGAGACAGCATGAGCAGGGAAGGGTCAGAGAGAGAGGGAGACACAGAATCTGAAATAGGCTCCAGGTTCTGAGCTAGCTGTGAGCACAGAGCCCAACACGAGGCTTGAACCCCCGAACTGTGAGATTAAGACATGAGCAGAAGTCAGATGCTCAACTGACTGAGCCACCCTGGCACCCCTCTATATGCCAATAATTTAGACAATCTAAAAGAAATGGATAGATTCCTAGAAATGTATACCAAAACTGAAGTAGGAAGAAATAGAAAATTTTAACAGACCGATTATCAGCAAGGAGATTGAGTAAATAATAATAAAAAAAGTTCACAACAAACAGAAGTCCAAGACAAAATGATTTAGCAGATGACTTCTACCAAAACATTTAAAGAAGAGTTAATATCTATTCTTCTCAAACTATCCAAAAAGATGAAGTAAACTTCCAAGTTCATTCTGTGAGGCCAGTATCACCTTACCAAAACCAGAGAAAGCCACCTCAAAAAAAGAGAACTAAGGGCCAGTATCTCTGATTAACACAGACTCAGAAAGCAAACCAAATCCAACAATACATTCAAAATGTTACTCACCACGATCAAGTGCGATTAATTCTTGAGAATTATTCAAGAGTAAACTATTTTTATTTATTATTATATATCATGTATATATTATAAATCATATGTTGATTTATTCAAATCGATCAACAGGATATATCACATTAGTAAGAGAAAGGATGAAAACCATATGTTTGTTTTAAGAGATGCAGCAAAAGCATTTGACAAAGTACAAAATCCATTCAAGATAAAAATCCCTCAACGAAGTAAGTTTAGAGGGAACGTATCTCAAAATAATACATGAAAAAACTGCAGTGAACATAATACTCAATGGGGGAAAGTGAGCACGTTCCCCCTGAGGGCAGAAGCAAGACAGGGATGTCCGTTCTCACTACTTTCAGTAAACACTGCACGGGAAGTCCTATCCACAGCAATCAGACAGCAAAAAGAAGTAAGAAGAGAGCAAATCAGTAAGGAACAAGCAAGACTTTCATTATTTACAGATAACATGATACTATATATAGAAAATCATAAGGACTCCAACAAAAAAAACTACTAGAACTAAGAAATAAATTCAGCAAAGTCACAGTATAAAAAAATCAATGTGCAGAAACCTGTTGCATTTGTTTCTTTTTTCCTTTTAATTTTATTTTTAAGTAATCTACACCCAACGTGGGGCTTGAACTCAAAACCTCACGATCAGCCCTCACGCACTGTTGAAGGCAATGTAAACTGGTGCAAACCACTGTGGGAAACAGAATGGAGTTTCCTCAAAAAATTAAAAACAGAACTACCCTATAATCCAGTAGTTGCACTACTGGGCATTCAGCCCCAAAATACAGAAACACTAATTCAGAGGGATACATGCACCCCTACGTTTATAGCAGATGTACCTTAGCCAAATTACAGAGGCAGCCCAATGTCCAATTAGTCACATTAATCGTAAATAATATTATTTATATTAATATAAGTCATATAATATGACTACTTTATTATACTCATAAAAAAGAAAACAATCTTGCCATTTTCAAGTGTCCACCAATTATTTAGAAATGTTATTTAAGCATAAAACTTTTTATGTTAATATTAGTCATAAAATATTATAACTAAATAATTTACTCATAGAAAAGAATGAAATCTTGCCATTTGCAATAACATGGATGGAACTAAAGAGTATAATGCTAAGCAAAATAAATCAATCAGAAAAAGACAAATACACTTTGATTTCATTCATATGTGCAACTTAGGAAACAAAACAAATAAGCAAAGGAAAAAGAGAAATCGAGAAAAAGACTCAACGATAGAGAACAAAATAGAGTAGAGGTAAGTGGGCAAATAGGTGACAGAAATTAAGGAGCACACTTGCGAAGAGCACCAGGTGTTGTATGGAACTACTGAGTTACTATCCAGTACATTTGAAACTAGTCTAACACTGTATGTAAACTACACTGAAAGTAATTTAATTTAAAAGTGATTTGTGTTATGTTGAGAGTTAATTTAAAATTCTCATGGTTTAGATTACTTAATATCTATTTTGAACACCTAGAAGTGTTTTGGTCTACGGGAGATTAAAAAAAAAAAAAGTGTGTGTGTGTTTGTGTGTGTGTGTTTTAATGCAGTAATATGCTTATAATTGTTAACAACAGGCTCTCCAGAGAGAAAAAGAACTGATTTGTAGCATTTGACAATTTCTCTGATGTAAAGTGTCCCACCAAGGACAATTTTTACGCTCCCCATGTGAGGTCACTAAATGAGGAGTTAGGAAGGAAGAAATACAATCACTTTCATAAGCCTATAAAAGCTGATAATGATAGCCAGCATGCCATTGAAGATGACAAAGTTTTTTACTTAAAGTTTATAATTAGGTAAATATATTAATATCTCCTGAATGTGTTTTAAAATGTATGATGTTATATAATTGAAGGTTAAAAGTTGTTTTGTAGTAACTGTTGGCCTTAAAAACAAGCTTTTGTTATGCCCCTTGCCAAGTCTTACTCTAATCTTTCAAATCTGCCCATACGTTTGTACCCAAAGATTATTTCAAATGTCACCTGCTCACCCATCTCACTCCATTTATTCATAATTATTAGAGTTTCATCACACCCTAGCAAATGACAGCTGAGCTATCTGCTATTTCTCTCATCCATGGCTTGATACATAGCAACATTTTCTAAATGTTCCTAAGTACCTAAATATGGGTAGAACACCTGAAAAATAGACCATAAAACAACAAAAACAACAAATAATTTAGTAAATTTACTTTAGAGCAGGAATGGAATTTATTGACTTTTCAAATGTGTCAATTTAATTATTATATTGTAATATGTGATTAATAAAATCATTAAAATTACCTTCTGATATGAAAACCTTCTTCTGTTAGGAATTCATATAAAGCACCAAATGTACATTACATTGAAATATTGGAAACCAGGAGGAATAGGTGGAAAAAGGAGGAGGGATGGTGTGAAAAGGAAAGTAAACATTTTCAATAACATTTACTAGGTATTATAGGAAGAACAAAATCAAAATGGGTTTCCTCCAAATATGCTGGCCCTTGCACAAAACACTGGAGATAACTCACCTTGAGAAATAATTTATAACTGAAGTCCTCACTTCCTTTCTGTAAGAACTGGAATCATGCAAATACAGAAAATATGCTCAAGATTCACAATCTTAGTGATTTATCTTTCTGCTCAAAATCTATTATTTTATCAAAAGAAAAAGGTCAAAGAAAAACTTAAGAACCAAACAAGGAACAGACTCTTAACTAGAGAGGACAAGCTGTTCCTGTAGGAGAGAAGTGTTGAGGGATGGGTTAAAGAGGTGACAGGTATTAAGGAGGGCACTTGTAATGAGCACCAGGTATTGTATGTAAATAGTGAATCACTAAATTCTACACCTGAAACTAACATTACGCTGTATGTTAACTAACTGGAATTTTAATACACGTTTGGAAAGAAACAAAACAGTCAAATCCTCACCTTCATCTAATATAAAACAAGAATCTATTTACATAACAGGACATAAATTACCATTCTCTTTGTTTTTTAGTTTATTTCTTTACTTTGAGAGAGAGCACTCATGCCCGCAAGCGGGGAGGGGGAAAAGGGAGGGAAAATCCTAAGCGGGCTCTGCACTGTTAGCATGGAGTCATACGTGGGGCTTAAACCCATGTCCTCTGAGTTCTTAACCTGAGTGGAAACCAAGAGCTTGACGTTTAACTTACTGAGCTATCCAGGCACTCTAGTTACCGTTATTTTCTGTCTATTCTAATGCATACAGATTGCTTAGACCATAGATGATATACATTTACTGAAGTTACACTTGTAAATTCAGCAATACGGGCAATTCTCATTATCAAGTATTTGCTTTCCAAACAAATAGTATGAATGCTGTATACCAAAGAAAAAACATCTAATTCATCAATGAATTATACAATGACAAAACAACTTAAAAAGGTAAATATCTTTCAAACGTCCACACCCATCTAAAATGTTTGCCTCTTTCTGAATGGAATATGAACAGATTTGTACCTCTGTAGACTTAGAGTCTGGCTTGATTCACATGGTTCAACGCTTTGAGATACATCCGTGTAGATGTATAGAGATGTACGTCTCAGCAGTCTGTTCCTTTTTATTAACATATGGGTATGTTCATATTTATTTATTTAACTATAGTTGATGAGCATTTGTGTTTGTTTTTTTTTTCCTGGGGTGGGTGGTGGCTATTATTAAAATAACCCTTCAGTGTATTTGTATACAGGCCTTAGTATGAACATTTATTCTCATCTCTCTTGGGTAAATGCCTAAATGGGATTTCTGGCTTATACAGTATGTTTTTGAGTTCATAAGAAACTACCAAACTATTTTCCCAAAGGGCTATTCATTTGACCAGCTTTCTGCTTATCTAAGTCACTTCAAAGCCCCCGTTTCTCCTCATCTTCTCAGATAGTTTGGAGTGTCTTGTCTTTCTAATATTAGCTATTCTTATAAGCATGTGCAAATATCCATTATGGTTTATTTGCATTTTCCTAATTAATAATTTTGAACGTCCTGTCAGGGGCTCAATGCAATTCAAATGTAAGCCTTGGTGATGTTCTTTTGTTCATTTTTAGATAAAAAATGTTGTCCAATTTCTTTTATTATATTGTTATGTTACTGTTAAGCTGCAAGAAGATTCTACATATTCTGCATTCAAGCCTTTAATCAGGTGTTTGCAAATATTTTCTTTCAGTCTACGTCTTATATTTCAGTTCACTAAGTCATTCAAAGAGAACTTTTAAATTTTAATAAACCTCAGTGCATACCTTTTCCCTTTAATATCTGTGCGTTTTGCAACCTAAGAAATTTTGCCTAACCCAAGGTCACAAAGCTTTCTTTCTTATGTTCCTTCCATTTTTTTTTCAGTGTTAGTTCTTAAAGTCTATGATCCATCTTGAGTTAATTTTTGGCACATATTTAAGGTAACAGTGAAGGTTTATTTGTTTACTTACAAATTCCCAAATGTTCCAGCACTACTTATTAATAAACATTTTTATTACATTATTTCAGTTGTAAAATTCTTGAAAATTAATGGACCACACATGTGAGGGTTTAATTTTAGGCTTTGTATTTTGATCTATTGATCTATGCCTATCCATACAATAGTGCATCGTCATGATTATTGTCACTTTAAAATGAGATTTGAAGCCAGGTAGGACAAAATTCTCCCACTATGTTTTTCATGGGATAAATATAAATTAAAATTACAACTTCATTACACAAAACACCTGCTCAAGTATCTTGGATTTTTTACTCATCAGTGTTAAAATCAGTGAGAATCTGCTGTAAATGAATTTCTTGTAACTTGCTTGTAGCATTCTAAGTTTGTCCAATATTTTAGGAAATTCTATGAAAATAACTCCTAGGAATATAAATGTGCATTGTCTATGGCCTAAAAATTCTACTTCTACATAATAGAAATAAACCTCAACTTGATAGAAAAAAAATTCCAAGAACTGTAGATCATAAATGGCAGTATATATTCTTACTAATATAATGGGTGCTTCAGATCAATGCAGTTAAATGAATTAGATTTAGACTCAATTTAGATAAGTTGCATAAACATAATGTTGAGTGACAAAAGCAAGATTCAAAGGATAATACGTAAAGGACAAAAATATATCTATAGTTTTAGAAATCAGGGTAGAACCTACTTTGGACAAGAGGCAGAAATAGTAACTAGAAAATATAGTAGAGGATTTCTGATTATTAAATTTTTGTAGGTTTGGGTAACAGTTACATGAATGCATTCACTTTGTAAAAGTTCACTGAGTTTTATATACTGTACTCTCTTCTATATGTATATTAATTACTTCAATAAGGTTTATTATAAAAAGCTCTCACACTTCATTTAATAGACAACATCAGTATAGATCCCTCATAATGTATTCAGTGAAGAACCTAAGAAGCACAGAAATTTGCTAAGATTACCATTTGCATTCCAAAAGTAGAATTCAGAAATCATATACTTCCACATGAAATAAAAAATATTCATAAACATTTTCTTAAGGCCTATGGATAGAAGCAAGGCTATCATTCCACATGTTTTAAAGGGAGTGTAGGATTAAAAATAAGGGTATATTTTGTCTTATGCTTTTTGTGAAAACCTACTGTTCTAATTTGTATACTGCTATTATATAATTGTTCACATTCTCTAAATCAGAGCTCAGCAAACATTTTCTGTAAAGGGCTGGATGGTAAATATTGTTTTTAGGCTTCCTAATCCACATGGTCTTTGTCACAACTACTCAAGTCTGCTGTCATAGAGCAGTAACCCCCAGAAATAACATGTAAACAAATGAGCTTGGCAGTGTTTTAATAAAACTCTTGACACTGAAATTTGAATTGCATATAATTTCACATATAATGAAATATAGAGTTTTAATCTTTTAAACATTGAAAAATAGGGGTGCTTGGGTGGCTCAGTCAGTTAAGCATCCTACTCTCAATATGAGCTCAGGTGATTATGTCATGGTTCATGAGATTGAGCCCCATATCGGGCTCTCTGCTAACAATGTGGAGCCTGCTTAGAATTCTCTCTCTTCCTCTCTCATCTCATTCCCCATTTGTACTCTCTTTCAAAAATCAATAAATAAACATTAAAAAAATTAAATATGTAAGTTACATTCTTTTTGTACAGAAATAAGTAGTGGGCTATATTTGGCCCATGGGCTTTAGTTTGCTTACCAAAAATTAGCTTTTTTTCACCCTTTTCTTTTTTGTCTATAGTGTTCTAGTCTCAGGGTTTAACATCCTACAATCTGCTCGATTTGTTGTTTTTTTTTTTTTCTTCTTCTCTCAGGCCTAACAGAAACCAAAGAGAAAAAATTCCTATGTAATGGTCTCCTTTTAGTCAAGAAGCTGCTCATGCACTATTTACTGGTCACTCAATCATTAAGCTAGTCTACTCTGCTGTAGTGTATGCGAATTTGATTCTAGAAATAGCAAGGACATGTTTAAATATATCTTCTCTAGAACAGATTTTAAGCTGACTGCAGGGGCCTGTCACCACTCTGATATTGTTTGCATATTTTATGCATGAATGTGATTTGTTTATGGAGACCTGGATTTATCATTTTCATCTGATTTTAAAGAAGTTCATGGCTCAGAAGATATTATGTAGCATGGTTAAAAGCCCAACAATACAAAAACTGTATAGTCAGTTAATCTTTGACAAAGCAGGAAAGACTATGTGACGGGTAAAAGAACATCTCTTTGGGGAAACTGGACAGCAAAATGCAAAAGGATGAAACTGGACCACTTTCTTACACCATACACTAAAATAAATTTAAAATGATTAAATACCTAAATGTGAGACCAGAAATCATCAAAATCCTAGAGAAGAGCACAGCCAGTAACCTCTCTGACATCAGCCATAACACCTGCTTTCTAGATATGATTCTGGAGTCAAGGGACACAAAACAAAAATAAACTCTTCTACATAAAAATAATTTTGTTATTTTATTAAAAATAAAAAGATTCTATATAACAAATGAAACAATCAACAAAGCCAACTTCCTAAACAGAAGATAATTGCATATGACATACCTGATAAAGGGTTAGTATCAAGAATACATAAAAAAACTTAGAAGACCCAACACTCAAAAAAATCAATCAGAAAATGGGAAGACGGAAATAGATATTTTTCCAAAGAAGACATATAGTCAACAGACCACATGAAAAGATGTTCAACATCACTAACTATGAAGGATATGCAAATGAAAACTACAATGAGATACTACCTCACACTGGTCAGAATGGCTAAAATCAACAACAGAAGAAACAATAGGTGTTGGCAAGGATGTGGAGAGAAGGGAAACCTTTTGCACTGTTGGTGAGAATGAAAACTGGTGCAACCACTGTGGAAAATAGTATGGATGTTCCTCAAAAATTTAAAAATAGAGCTACCTTATGATTCAGTGATTGTACTACTAGATATTTATCCAAAGGATACAAAAATACTAATTCAAAGGGATATATGTATCCCAATGTTTGTAGCAGCATTACATATAGTAGCAAAATTATGGAACCAGCCCAAGTGTCCATGAACTGATGAATGGATACAGAAGAGTGACGATATATGATATATATATTTCATACTCAATATTTGATATAGAATTATATATTATATATAATGTTTATATATTAAACAGAATATATATTTCAGCCATAAAAAAATAAAATCTTACTATCTGCAGTGACATGGATGGAGCTAGAGAATATAATGCTAAGCAAAATAAGTCAGAGAGACAAATACCATAAGATTTCTCACTCAGACATGGAATTTAGGAAATAATTTTTTTCCAAAAAATAAAAGGAAATAAGAGAGAGATACAAACCAAGAAATAGAAACAGATTCTTAACTATAGAGAGCAACCTGAATGCCAGAGGAGAACAGGGTGAGGTGATGGGTTAAATAGGTAATGGGAATTAAAGAGGTTATTTGTCCTGATGAGCACTGGGTGCTATGTGGAAGTGTTGAATTACTGTATTGTACACCTGAAACTAATATTACACTGTATGTTACCTCACTAGAATTTAAATCTAAAAACTTAAAAAAAAGCCCAACAACATACCTATTTTCCTGTAAGGGAGGAAATAGCCTTAATGAGGCCTAACATATGTTGAAACAGAACAACAGAAAAGCTAAAGTTAGAGAAAAAGAGTTATGTATTCTACAACAATATGCACATTAAAGAAATTTTACTATTTAAAAATATTTGGGGTGCCTGTGTGGCTCAGTTGGTTAAGCATCTGACTCTTGATTTCAGCTCAGATCAGGATCTCATGGTTCATAAGATAGGACCTGCGTTAGGTTCTGTGCTGAGAGCATGGAGCCTGCTTGGGATTCTCTCTCTCCCTCTCTCTCGGCCCCTCCCCTGCTATGTGTATGTATGTGTGCTCTCTCTCTCTCAAAAAAAAAAAAAAAAAAAAACATTAAAAAATAGAATATTATAGGTTTGGATTTCTTAGTTTCTTTAAAATGTTCATATTGAAGCAATTTGCAATTTTAAATTTATTTTTATTTATTTATTTAGAGGAAAGAGAATGGGAAAGAGGCAGAGAGAGAGAGAGGTAGAGAGAATCCCAAGCAGGCTCTACGCTGTTCAGAAAAGAGCCAAATGAAGGGCTTGATCTCACAAACCATGAGATCATGACCTGAGCTGAAATCAAGGCTCGGATGCTTAACCTACTGAACCACCCTGGCACCCCAAGCAATTTGTAGTTTAGACTTAAACTAGAAACATGCTTTTTCTTTCACCAGAGCCTCTGCATTTATATCTTTATATTCCGTCATAGTAGTAAAATAAAAGTATTTACTGGAACCTTCATTTTGAAGCTAGATAACTTGTTCATGGAGCCTCCTCTGGCAATTCTGAGCTGGCCGGGCAGAGCTACTGGCTGCGTATGCCCTTTGTTTGATCCATCTTACTTCGACTCCGATGGTCTAGGCTTTGCACACAGAAACACAACTACTGCCCTCTTTTTATATGTCATCAGGCTTAAATCACTTTTACGGAAACACTAGGATAAGTACCCCTGGGCTGTATAGTCCATCCGGTTTCTAAGACTATCTTCTTACCCAATCAGCAAAATCTCTCATGTATCTTCTTGATGTCAGGAATGTGGTTTCTTTTGTTTCCCATTGCCTACCAGCATGTTTGCATTTGTAACATTTCCCCTTTGTTTTTGCTTCAAGGACTCTTATCTGGAAAACATGAACTGGGCAGTCAGCTCTATCTGTTCATCTTCTAACACAAATTGTTTCTTAGAAGATAGTCCTTTAAATGAGAAACCTTCCTTTAAAAATAATCACTTATTATAAATGCAACTATCAAAAAAGTAAGTTTTAAAAAGCAGCCTTCATTTAAAAAAAAGGAAGGGGGGGCTGGCTGGGTGGTTCAGTCGGTTGAGTGTCCGACTTCAACTCAGGTCATGATCTCACGTCTCCTGGGTTCGAGCCCCGCATCAGGCTCTGTGCTGACAGCTCAGGAACCTGTCTTCAGATTCTGTATCTCTCTCTCTCTCTGACCCTCCCCTGATCACACTGTCTCTCTCTGTCTATCAGAAGTAAATAAAACATGTAAAAAATAAAAAGCAGCCTTGAAAGTACTTGTTCATAATGGGAAAGGGATTCTCATGATTAAACATAATGTTCTTTTTTTTTTTATTAAAATGTTTTTTTTTTTTATTATTTCTAGGAGAGAGAGAGAGAGAGACAGCATGAGCAGGGGAGGGTCAGAGAGAGATGGAGTCACAGACTGAAACAGGCTCCAGGCTCTGAGCTGGCAGTCAGCACAGAGCCAGAAACGGGGCTCGAACCCACAAACCGCGAGATCATGACCTAAGCGAAAGTCGGACGCTTAACGACTAAGCCACCCAGGCACCCCATAATGTTCTAAACCAAAGATTTTTTTTTTTTTTGCTGTGTATATCTTATAAATATTACTAACATTCTCCTTTTTCTCTTCCACTTAATGTAGTACACAAGAAAACTTGCTTTTGAGTGAAATGTTTTTGGTTCTTTTCTTTCCATTTGTAGACTCAAATATCACACATGTTTATTTACGTTTATAATTATACTCATATCATTTACTGTTAATTTACTTTTCCTCATTCAAAAGCACATTGTAGATGCCTCTATTCTAAATCACTTAGATTCTGTATCACATCATAAGTTATTCCATTGCATGTATTTGCCATAACTGACTTTACTAAGGAATATTTAGATCAGGGTGTTTACAAAGTATTATGGCCAGGCAGTCTGTTGACATAAGCCCTTTTAAACTAAGGGTTTAAGTTTTTGATGTTTTGCAGGTTTATTATTACTATTATTTGAAAGTGATTTGAAAATCACTTGATTTTCCTTGGCTCTGAGAAATATTCTTGTTTTGGAGGTAAGTGATTTCTTCCATATTCTCCACTTGATATATTAATTACTGAACTGTTAGATTTTCTGATTTTAAATGTCACTATCTTTTATACTTTATTTTAAAATTTATCACTAATATTTCTTTGATTCTTAGGAGTAATGTGTTCTATTTATTTGACCCATTTAAACTATCAAAACTCATTTAAATTAAGGAGAAAAAACATCCTTATTAAGTAGATAGAATGACAATCTGTATTTTACAGATGAGAAATAGGGGCACATAGAGGTTAAGTAACTAGGCCAAGGTTACATAGATAGTAAACTGTAGAGTTTATAGTATCAACCATGAAGGTAAAATATTTCTAGTATAGTTTTGTTTTCTGCTCTGGCTTTTGGAAGAAGTCTAGAAATCAGTCTATTTCGTTATTTTATTTTATCAGAAAACTTGTTTGCTATTCAACACTTCTATTTAGTTTTTATCTTTAAGTTTTTTCATTTGTGTTATCAAAATTTCTTAACTAAAATTGCTAACACCTATATTTCCGGTTGAATTGAGAGTTTTTAAATTACATTTCCATATATTTTTAAAGAACTACAATACATTGCTTTATGTTTGTTAGTACATAGACATTTTATTCATTTAAATTATCTTACCGGCTTACATGTTCAACTTTTTACATAAAAAACATATTCATATATATAAAGTTTTATGTTTAGATAGCTGATGAATAGATAAAAACTTAATATGAATAGGTAGGGAATTTACAAGTTAAAAATTTTATATGTTTACTGCCTTCATCATGTATTTGAATTTGTAGAACCAAAGTAGGAGACCAGGTTGTTATTTTATTTTTTTGTTTCTTTTCTGTTTACTGTTTTTTTGTAGAACACTTTGTTGATTAAATTTAAATCTGAAGTACACTGGCATTTGGATGCTTGGAGGCTTCTCAGTATTTTGCTTTCTTTCTTTTTTTTTTAAGTAATATTATTCAAAAATATTTTTGTTTACCATATTGTCTTTTTATTGAGGATGCCAATTATTCATACGCTGGATTTCTTTTTCTATCATTAGAAAATGTATTGACTTTTGGGATAGTTATACTTAATTTTTTTGGTTGTTGTTGCTTGATTCAAACATGATAGACTCTTATTTCTTGGAGATGCTTTTTTCCTTTATTTATATTTTTGGAGATTCCAGCCTTCAAAAAAGCTACTTAAATATCTTGCAAAATACGGTCTAGTATTTACCATTTAAAATGGTGTTTAAACATCTCCAGTGGCATTGCCTGTTATTCCTGAATTAACTCTTCCAGATTGCTTTTATTTTTTCTACCTGAATTTATTAAATGAAATTCTTGAAAGTGCAAATATGTTGCCGGGTAAATACGTATCAAATTTCTTCTGTTTCCTGCAAGAAATATTCATCACCTCTGTGAATATAATTTAGTGTATTTTTTATATTGGAGAATTTTGCTTATAGAATGCTATACCTAGGTGCTATTGAGTTTTTAATTTCACTTTTTCTAACATTTTGAATTCTCCTCCAAGAACATGATTAGAGATTCCTGTTGTCATTTAGGTGTCATATTACCATGTTTTGCAAACTCCTACATCCTCTCATATATACAGGCTATCAATCCACCTGCTGAATTTAGACATCTCTAATTCAGCAGGTCAGCAAATATTTTTAGCTGGCATATGTGGTCCTATTTGCCAGATCATACTTTGTTTTCATGCGCATGACCTTTTGTCTATATAATAATGATGATGTAATTATTAAAATGTTCAAAATTACCCTTTATTTCACAAAATGCTGTGAAACTGTTCAAGTGATGAAAACAGTTATGTGCAGATGTCTAATACATTTAGCATAATTAAGAGAATATTAGAAATAATAAGACCTGCTAATGGTATCAAGTCATTGAATACATATTAGATGTATGTCTATTAGAAGATCATACAATTATAAGCAGAAAGAACAAAATAATTTATATTAAAATCCTAGAAAAACACCATTATCATGTCCATCAGCAAAAATGAAATCAAAACATTTTATATTTTTAGGATTTTTTGGTCATAATAACCTCTTCATTGATGCATATATTAGTTGACTTTTGTGTATCAATTATTTCCAGGATTACATTATGCACAAAATGATCAAAACAAAAACGAGAAATATGAACAGGTTCTGGTAAAGATATTTACTGTATCTTTTTCCTTTTCTTTGTTGGAATATTAATGTCCCTATCTGCTGACAGTTTTCTACATCTCTCTTTCAAAGTAACTGGCCTATATTCCATATATCCACAGGGTTGCAGCTATTTCTTTTCTTTAAGTTTTCCTTGCCAATTTTGAGACTCTAAACTTATATAAGAAAAGGTGGACAGTGAAAAGGATGTTCCTTTGTAACTATTGTCATTCAAAAGGATATTGCAGGGGCACTTTCAGCACAGAGCCTGCTTGGGATCCTCTGCCTCCCTCTCTCTCTGCCCCTCTCCAGCTTGCATGCTCTCTCTCTCAAAATAGATACTGCAATGAGAGAATAAGAAGTGATTTATATTTTTATAGTGCTGGAATGTGTACTCTGAACTGGTATTATCCTGGTTCTAACTTTCAAAGTTAACTGCTTTGGACATGAAGTCCCTGTAATTGGGAATGTCTTTCTCCAAATCTAAGAGATCTCTCCCTTTCTTCTTTTGGTCTAATTTTATTTTTCCAATGTAGAGTTTAACTGATTTATCAGTGGTCAGACTGAGTGCTCATTTGTCCTCCATGACAAATTAACTCTTTTCTGAAAGTCTAAAAATGTCTTTTACTCAAGTATGTATCACATTTTGCTTTAAGAATCTTTCCTTGGTAATTGAATTCCATCCAATCTTGTTGTTGCTGGCACTTTTTATCCAGCCTTCTCTGTAACTCAGCTGATCTGAACTTTCATTGTCCTGCTTGAGGCAGATACTGATGCAGCATAATCAGGTAAATACATTCAAATGATAAAAGTCTCAGGTAGGAAAAATGCTCCTTATCAGAACTATCTATCCATGGGAGGTAGTCTACCATTCATATTTTACAGCTATGGACTTGTCTCGAGGGATAAATGCATTGAAATCTCTTGTTAAAGATTAAATACTAATCTCTCAAGAGGACAACATCTATTCAGCTATTTACAACGAGGTTGTAAGTCAACACCAAGCAGCTGTTCAGTTTATTTCCTCATACAAGGATTCTTAGCTTCATAGTCTAATGAATCAACCTGAGGTTGATTTAGCCCTGCAATCATGCCAGAGTTATACAGTTTATTTGTGACTCAGTAACTTGAGGATCCTTGCCATTTTCTTATAATATAACAAGTAAATCAATCATAAAGTTATGAGAGATGCAGACTCAACAAATTAGAGAGTAACCTTAGGAAAACATAACATTACTTTTGCTTCTAAAGTTGTATAAATCAGTTTGTAAGTCATTTCTGGATGAACGCAGACAAAAACAAGTCATGGCCTTTTCCAGCATGTTTAAAAGGTGAATTAACCCCAAGAGAGCAGACTTGTTTCAAGTTATAAGTGTGTTGAGAGAAATGGTCACAAGCATCATGAAGCACAAGAAAACAGAAAATTGAACTGCCTGAGAACAGTATGAAAGATAAGTGACTTTGAATAAGCTTGGAACATCAAGTGTCTACATGGTCATAATTGCCCATCATGAACTAGGTAGTGTCAGACCCACCAAATAATAAGTTTGGGTAATCCCAACAGCAATCTGTCATAAGATGGAGTACATATGGGACGAGGAATAAACCAAAAGGGACTGGGTGTTGTATGTTAATGATGAATCCCTACATTCTACTCCTGAAACCAATACTACACTATGTGTTAACTAACTTGAATTTAAATAAAAACTGAAAACAAGGAGCAAGCCAAAAGGTTAATGCAAGCTGCTCATGCAGATGGCACAGATCCCATGCCATCCACAAATGTTTAATCATAACTTCTTTGGCTCCCAAGTATGACCATGAGAATACCATGTGAATAGGTGATAAAAGGGGATGACATTTCAGTGCAAGCTAAAATGGTTAATGGCTGTGCCATGGCACCATTTAAGAGTAGCCTGAAAGAGACTGGAGAAATGTTGTCCTAATGGGTAGAATTTCGTCATCTGCTTTGTATGGAAATAATAGTGGCCTGTGGTTAGACTATATATGAACTCACAGACAATGGTGTGATAGGCTGAATTATGTCCTCCCACAAAATGCATAGGTTGAAATTCCAATATCCAGGACCTTACAATGTAACCATACCTAGAGGTAAATTCTTTGAAAATGTCATTATTAAAATGAGGTCATCAGGGTGGGGTCCTTATCTAATACGACTTGTGTCCTTATAGGAAGAGAAAGACACACCATAGATGGCCACACAGAGAAAAGGTCATTTCACAACATAGTAAGAAGCCAACCATCTTCAAACCAAGAAAAGAGGTCTCAGAAGAAACTAAACACACCAAAATCTTGATCTTGGACTATAAGAATAGTAAGAAAAGAAATTTCTATTGTTAAAGCAACTCAGTGTGGAATTTTGCTATAACTACCCTAACAAACTAATGTAAATGGAAAATAACTTGACTAGCTGGAGAAAAAGTCTGGAAGGATAGGAAATAAAAGATTGGAGACATGGAAATCTGAATATTAGTTAGGTTCAAAAAATGGAAATAGGAAAATATGGAAATGGGAAATTAGAGACACCATACTAAATAATGAAATATTGATATCAGCTGGTACTTTTATGGCCACTGCAGTAATGGCACAATAGTTGCTACTGTGGCAAGGATAGAAGCTATGTAGCTCACCAGAACTGATTTAACTATTGCTTCTGTCTATTGCTCAGTCTTACAGCAAGCGAAACCAACCCATAGCCTCTGATACAGCATCACTTATTAAAGAAACTAACAAGCCATTTGGTGGCAAACTAATTACAGTGGACTTTTTTTCACCCAGACAAGGGAAGCATTTTATCATTACTGGGATAGACCCACGTTCTTATATGGGGTTGCCTTTCCTGCTTGTAATGTTTTAGATAGCAACAGTATGTAAGGAATTACAGAGCATTTGACCTACTAATAGGTCAACATTGCATCAGACCATGGGACCAACATAAGAGCAAAAGATATGTGGCAACAGTGAGCCCTTAATTATAGGATCCATTGGTGCTTTTGGATAGTATGCCACCTTTAAGTTGCAAGCTTGACAGAGTAATGGAATGACCCAGTGAAGATATACATGAAGTATCATCTTGAAAATGATTCCTTGAGATCATAGAGAGCAATCCTCCTAGGCACCATAAACCAATTATCATTATATAGTGAAGTGTTTCTGATTGGTAAATTGCATTAATCTGAGAGTCAAGGAGTGAAATTAGCAGTGGCTCTTTATCCTACCTTCTAGTAACCTACTTAGGAAATGTGTGCTTTCCACCGCTGTAACCCTGGGCTCTTTGGATTTAGTGACCCAGTGCCTCATAAGAAAAATACTTCCACCAGACAACATAGCAATATTCCCATTAAACCTCCAAATAAAGTAAGCTTCCAATCTCATTGTACTTCTCAAGACCAGTAGGCTAGGATAAGAGCCAATCATGGGAAGGGTAAATTGGCCCTGATCATCAGAAGGAGGTAAGGCTTTTGTTACAGAATGTGGAGACTAGAGAAGAGTAAGTAGGAAAACCAGGTGATTCGCCTTATTGTCCCTTGGTATTCTCTTGACTAATTTTGACTGTGGCTGGAAAAAAAAACGGATTCTACCCAGGAAAGATAAAGGTCTCTGCTAGTTGATTATACAGAGAATCTAAACAGTATGGAAGAGGAGATGGTGATGATATACAGTTATGCCAGCAAGAAGCGCTTCAGAGTCAGGGGTTGTATTTTACCAAACCAACCTTCCTATTTCAACTTTGTCCCAGGAAGTGAGGCCCAACAGAATCTGAAGAAGCAATCTTCATAACATTATGTGAATCGAGTGCATCTGAGTGCCTTAAGAGATGGACTGTGGTAGATTTCATGGTGAACAACCCAGATAACCCCTTCAGCACAGAAGCACTCATTACTTTGGCAGCTGGGAGTTTTGGTGATTCATAGCTCTTAGCTGAATCTCTGAGACTTACCTTAGCTTCAGGAAGCTGCTTCACACAAGGTCATTCCTCCTTTCTGAGGGAAACATATTTCCTATCTAGTCAATGTTGAGTATAAAAGCCTACCTCCCTTACCCAAATGAGGAATAATTTTGAAGGTTCCATCTTAAGTCTAAAGCTCTTCATTGAAAGGATACATTTGAGTAATTAAAGTTCAGTCTTTATGCATTTTCTCTTCTAATCTCACTTTCTAGTCAATTTCTTCTCTCTACCAGGTTATATATAATATCTATACTCTGATGGCTCAGGAGTCCATATCCAGGCCAAAAGTGTCTCTCATGTTTATATTTTATATTTATCTATTTTTATCACCACTTACAGATCAAGTAGGTATCTCAACTTTAATAGGTCTATAAATGAATGATTAATTTCCCCCACAAATCAGCCCCATTTCCAGCATTTCTTATCTTATGGTATCTCTATCCTTCCTGTTTCACAGTCCCTGTAGATGTCTCTACTGTATAGTACCCTAAATCAAATCCATTAGTATGCCTTATTGGTACTTTGGAAAGATCCAACACCTCATTACTTTTCAGTACCTGTGCTACTATTACCCTAGTTCAAGGCACCATCTCATCTAATCTGTATGAGCTCACTTGCATACACAATTGTTTTCCTTCTTCCACTCTTATCTATTTTCACTGTTTTCTTTATAGAGCACCTATAGTGATCTTTTTTAAAATAATAGATTCATTCTATTATTTCTCTTTTCAAACACTTCTACAGTAACATCCTGCTTCAAATATAATAACATTTAAGTTTTGCTATGGATTACACTTACAAGATCAAGAAGCATAGCTACCTCATGGCACCTGGGTGGCTCACTTGGTTAAGTGTCCGACTTCAGCTCAGGTCATGATCTCACAGTTTCTGAGTTTGAGCCATGCATTGGCTCCATGTTAACAGCTCATAGTCTGGAGCCTGCTTCAGATTCTGGGTATCGCCCTCTCTCTCTCTCTCTCTCTGCCCCTCACTTTCTTGTTCTCTGTTGATCTCTCAAAAAGTAAATAAAAATTTAAAAAAAAATAAAAAGAGGCATACTTACCTCTTGCCTGACCTCATCTCTAAGTATCTTGTTTAAGCATACAAACATGATTGCCTAACTTAACATCTGCATGTTGATAAGGTAGGTGATTTTTAAGGACACTCCTACACCTCATATTTTATTGTTAATAAATGAGAGAAAAAATTTGTGAGTAATTTAGAATTAAAACCAGGAATCAAAATATTCATGACTACTGCTAACAGCAGTTCAATTTCCATGCCTAAGACACCAGGTATCTGGTGTCACAGTGGATATGGACCACTTGAAGGCAAGTGTCATATCAGTCCGTTCCTACTGATGAGTAGCACCTGTAAAAACAGTTATCTCAGATGAAGAGAAAAATAGTTTGTCAAATGTATTTTTCTAAATTTCATATGTGAAATTTGAAATATGTTTTAGGAAAATGTTACCTATATAGGTAATCATACTACCAATATTATTTGTTACTCAATACCGCTTTTCTTACGTTGAGTCTTAGGAGATGAATAATTCACTTTCACTTTTCTCATTAGCTCTGACTATGACTGGATACTAGATGGATCAAGTTGTAATAAGTTTGAGCTCTTGGGGCACCTGGATGGCTCAGTCAGTTGAGCCACCCAGACTCTTGATTCCACAACTTTTGACTCCGCTTTAGGAAGGAATGATCCTTGTGTCATGGGATCAAGCCTTGCATTGGGCTCTCCACTGAGCTTGGATCCTGCTTGAGATTCTATCTCCCTCTCTCTTGCTCCCCTCCCCTGCTAGCTCGCTCGCTCGCTATCACTCTCTCTAAAAAAAAAAAAGTTGATCTACCTTGTATCATAAAAACTGACCAAGATATCATAGGAGTATTTTATTTACTTTATCTTCCTCTCCAAAATGTAAGAGATGACCTGATGGTACATTTACAATAAAAATTATAAATTACTATAACAGAAATAAAACAATTATGAAGGAGATAATATCCATAATTTAGATAAGCTATTGTTAATTTTTTTAATGTTTTATTTATTTCTAGGAGAGAGAGAGAGAGAGAGACAGCGTGAGCAGGGGAGGGTCAGAGAGAGAGGGAGTCACAGACTGAAACAGGCTCCAGGCTCTGAGCTGGCAGTCAGCACAGAGCCCGACGTGGGGCTCGAACCCACAAACCGCAAGATCATGACCTAAGTGAAAGTCAGACCTTAACCGACTAAGCCACCCAGGCACCCTGCTATTGTTAATATTTTATGTAAATATTTATTTTTATGTTTTACATTGGACCACCAGACATGTGCATATTTTAAATGTATCATATTGGGCTCTAAAAAATGTTTTGTGTTTTTACTTTGGCAATATGTCCATAGCCTATAGTAGGAAAAAAATTCACATGTCTTTTGCTTTACATAATGTGTGAAAATTGATCAAGACAAGCTATTTTCGAGTACCAAGTCTTATGGGAAAGTTTTCTTTCCAGTCTTGATATCACCGTAATTATTATGAATTGTTATTGCTATTTTCCATTAAACTCTGGTAAAAATTCCTTCATCTATTTTCCTCTCTGGGTGGATACTTGCCTTCTGTTAAAATGTGAGAGCTGCCTAGAATGCTGGTACTCTCAGCCACTTCATTCCTGATGCCAGGAAAGCACAGCTTTCTCTTTTCCCAGTCTATAATTTCAGTGGTGAAATTATGCATATAAGTTATGTCCTAGGACTAGACCAGAGTTTTCAGTTTCAAAACCACTCTCAAGTACAAAATGTTGGATTTAAACATATTTAAGTATTTAATAGTTATATTAAAAATTTCCAAAGCCATCTGTGGAGTCAACACAATTTATATTAAAATTCCAAAGGTATTCTTCACGGAAACAGAAAAACAATCCCTAAAATTTGTATGGATCCAAAAAAGACCCAAACAGCCAAAGCAAGCCTGCAGAGGAAAATCAAATCCAGAGGTATCACACTTCCTGATTTCAAGCTATATTACAAATCTAAAGTAATAGAAAGAGTATCAGTACCGACAAAATAATAGACCCATAGCCAATGGAACAGAATAGAGAGCCCAGAACTAAAACCCCCATATATTTGGTCTACTAATAATTGACAGGGGAGCCAAGAACACCCAATGGAGAGAGGATAGTATCTTCAACAAATGGTGCTTAAAAAACTGGAAAAACACATGCAGACAATGAAATTGGACCCCTACCTTGCAACACTTACTGAAATCAACTTGAAATGGATCAAAGAATTAAACATAAGACCACTTACCATAAAACTTCTAGAAGAAAATGTAGAGAAAAAGCTTCCGGGCATTGCTCTTGGCAATAAATTTTGGATAAGACACTAAAAGCACAAACAACAAAAGCAAAAATCAACAGATGAGATTACGTCAAACTTAAAAATATTCTACACAGTAAAATAAATAACAGAATAAAGTTGCAGTCTAAAAAATGGAAAGACACTTATACAAACTCTGTATCAAATATATGGTTAATATCCAAAACATATGATGAACTCCAACAACTCAATAACAAAGGAACAAACAATTTGATTTAAAAAATTAGCAGAGGAACTAAATACACATTTTTTCCCCAAAGAAAACATACAAATGGCTAACAGGTACACTGAAAGATGCTCAATATCACTAATTATCAGGGAAATTCAGATCAAAACCACAATACCTCACATGGCTATCATGAAGGAGACAAGAGATAACAAGCATTAGAGAAGATGTGGAGAAAAGGGAAATTTTATACACTGTTGGTGGCACTGTAATTTGGTTCAGCAACTATGGGAAACAATAGGGAGATTACTCAAAAAATTAAAATAGAACTGTCATATGATCCAACAGTTCTAGGTATATACCCAAAGGAAATGAAAACAGAACATCAAAAACATATATGCTCTTTCATGTTTATTGCAGCATAAATAGGAAAAATTAGTGCCTATTCAAGGGAAAAAGGGATAAAGATGAGGCAAAATATTATTCAGCCATGAGAAAGGCATTCTGCCATTTACCATGACTTGGAAGGACCTTCAGCACAGTATGCTGAGCAAGATAAGTCAGAGAAAGACAGCTATAATATGGTATCAGTTACATGCAGAATTTTAAAAAGCCAAAGTCACAGAAACAGAGAAGAAAATGGTGGTTACACGGAGATGGTGTGGTAGTAGATAATACTGATGTTGCTTAAAGGTAAAAACTTGCTAAGAGTAGTATATAAGCCTTAGAGATCTAATGCATACCATAATGAATATAGACAATACTGTATTATAATCATGAAACTTGCTATGAGACTGGAACTTCATTATTCCATCCACTAAAAAGAGATGATAATTATATAAGGTAGTAGAAGTTCTAATTATAGCTACAATAGCAATCATATTACAATCAATAACTATATCAAATGGACATGCTCGACAAACTGTTGCATGTGTTTGTCAAATATATTTTAATACAAAAATTCCTCCTTCCTTTTAACCTGACTTTGAGCCATGCTTGTTTTTAGGCAATACCTTTCATAAGTGATGCCACAGAACCTTATTATTATGTATGGTCACAAGTTTTCTCTCATGTCTTTAATATTACACAAAGATGTGCTCATCTCACTGATGACTGCCAGTAATTTATCTTTTTATTTTTCTTGATCCCATACCTTTAATTCTGCTTATTTACCAAGGGTTGTTTTCATTTTTTTCCTTTTATCTATGAATTTCTACTTTTAGAAAAGTTTATTTATTTTGAGAGTGAGAGAGAGAGATCACACCAGCCGAGGAGGGACAGAGACAGAGGAAGAGAGAGAATCTCAAGCAGGATCCACACTGTCAGTGCAGACCCAATATGGGGCTTGAACTCATCATCTGTGAGATTATAACCTGAGCTGAAATCAGGAGTTAGACACTTAATTGATGAGCCACTGAGGCATCCTTCTACTTCTCTTTTTAATGCTTATATGACATTCTTTTAAATTTTATTCTTATTGATTAAAAAGCCTAAATTTTTCTTTGTGCCAGCAATACATTTTGCTGCTGAATATATATTTATATATATATATACTTTTTTTATCTTAAAAATACACATTTTTATTTCATTATTTTGTAGAGTTGAATTTTTTTTGTATATAGTAGTATTTACTGGTGAAATAAAATGTGGCATTATTTTTATAAATTTGAGATTTCTGAGGAAAAGGTGACTAATCTTTGTTATTGATTTTTTGCTTTATTTATATTGATGTCAAAAACAGTGGCCTGCCTAAGTTCAGAACTGTAGTTTGAAGCTTGTAGTTTTTTGGTGTTATTTTTTGATGTTTGATATATGCTGCTCTCTTGTACTGCTTTCTTTGAAAGATGGTAGCTCTTATTGATTTTAGCTTAGTTAATTCAAAATTAGTTAAGCTAAGGTTTGTTTTATGAGGAAAAATGGATTATTACATTAGTTATATGAATGAAATATTAAGATTTATACCAAAAATGAGATTTCAGTATAAGGTCTATAATTAATTAGCAGACCTGAAATTGTAGCCTAATACTAGGCACTGAAAAGGCAAGTAATTTAACTGTTTCATATTTCAATTTACTTTTCTGTAAATTAGAAATTATGTAAATAATCTTGCCCAATTATTAAATTTTTGTACTTATACTGAATATCCAGGAAAACCTCATGCACCACACCAAAAATTTGGCATGGAATTTGAAACTTAGCATACATACGCATACACCAAGAGGGTATGATAAAGTTCACCACTCATATAATGATACTTCTGGAAAACCAAGCTGCTCCCAACCATGTCTAAAAAGGGCATGAGATAACAGGGAAAGGAAACTGGCTTGGCATTTTCATTTGCGATGGGGCTGGGGTGTGAAGGTTTCTACGCGTGGCTTGAACTTCCAACCAGTGACAAGGGAAGGGGCACCCCGGCTTTCTTACCGTCTTGTCCAAATGTGGGGCAAAAGGGAAAGAGGGAGGGTTGAGATTTAAAAGTAGCAGCTGTCAACACAGATATAAGGAGTCAAATTATCAGAATAAGGGTTATGTGTGACAATATTTGCAGATTGCTTAGGTAGTGGTTATTTTTATCATTATTATTACAATAAATAAAAGATTTGTTACCTCAATTACTTGCCCAAAATCTGTGAGAGAAGGAAGATATCTGTAGTTTCAATAAATTTCAGACAAGCTTGAGCTAAAATTACATTGTTATAAAATGATAAGAGCAAAGACAAACTCTGTTTTGGTCACCATCTTTATACTTCACATGATTTCCTCTAATACCTTCTTTGTAGCTATCCAAGGTATTCCTACTTGTGACCATATTAGGTTACAAGTAGTCTACATACATGGAAAGGACATCCAGTGAAACTTTCTTAGCATATAGAGCTAGCAGGAATTCATAGAAACAACAAAAATTGCAAGTATCTGGTAAAATATTCTTTGTATTTTGAATCAGACCAATTCTCTTTTCTACCTATCACATTGGTTTGAATTAATGAGGAAGGTAAGTGAACTACATATTTCATAGTTTTAGCTAGTGTTTATAAGCATGACATTTTTCTATTCCTGTTTACTAGAGATATGTAGCAATCTAAGGCTAGTGATAGTGTTAAAATGTATTATAAAGGTTGTTTCTCATATCTCAGAGATGCCATTGCCGAAGGATTAAATCCTATAATTATTTTCACCTTATTTTTCAGGGAAGAACAAAGATAATAACTACAACATACCAGGTATATTTTCAAAGATTTATTCTTCACCTCCCATCCTCACATCACACCAGTCTAATCTGATTTATTCCTTTTGACTTGACAGTGCTCTGGCCTGTCACTCACACTTCCCATATTGCCAGACGTACAGCAGTCACTTGACCACCCTCATATTACTCTACCAGTCAACACTATGCAAAATATTGACCACTGCATTCCTGGGGTAGAATGGAGGGTATTTTTTTCCTCCAGCCTCATTTTCTGCTACCATTCAATATCCTTAAGTCTTTATCCTATGTTCCACCTATAAATGAAGACTGTCTGCAGTCTGGGCTGCAGTCTGTCTGGACCTTCTTTTATCCTCTACTCTTTTCGGAAGCAATCTCATTCCTTCCATTATTTAAATGGCATATATCTGCCAAGGTCTTTCAAATATTAAAATTTGGGTCATCAATTTATGATGAAAATAGTTACATAAATATTCCTCCATTTCATCGTATATATTTAGCTGTGGAATGCTGAATTTTAAGTGATTAATTTGATGGCAATGATAGATGGATTAACTTTAATTGTAAAGTAAGATTTTCTTCAACCTACATACTATGAGACTAATACATTTCCAAAATCTAGCGTATCTTTGATTTTGGAGATGTGTCCAGTGACAGACCCTTTTACACTGTTGAAAACAACCCCAAATTGACTGGAAGGATAAATATGTCATAATGGCATCAATAAAAAGCAAGGTTTTCCCTCATTAACATAGAGCTGAATTATTTTTAAAAACCTGTTGTTTTTCTTTTTTTTCTTTTTCTCTTTAGAACTATTTCACATTCTCAGGCAATCTGCACAGGCTTCAGGAGTGCTTTGGCATAATTAAATTTATGGCATATTAAAGTGTAGCTTGATTAGTACAACTGAATAAAATGAGATTATTAATTACAGATGGAATTTGTCCTACAAATTTCATAAAAAATTAAGCAGTATCTTTCTGTTATTATTACTGTGCTTGCTTACCACATGCCATTAGGTCTTCATTTAGGAATACTAATTTTGTTACCATTGAGCTAATGAGTTCTCCCATGCAAATTAAAATATGTGGTTTTCATTATCTTATCTCTCACCACTATCAGGAAGAGTTTTTATAATATTTGACATTTCAGTGAATTTTAGCAAGTGTAGAGATATTTAGAATTACTGAAACCAGCATTACCTCATCATAGGAAATCAGAAATACATTTTGTTTTTATTCTATTCTATTTCACCCTCATTGATACAGTGAATAGCGAATTTCCAGATGGTTTTAAAGACTTTATAAAATGTAATAGGGGTCTATTTGTTTTATTAGAAATCTCATTTCCCAGTTGCTTGGTTAATCATTTTCTCTATTTGCTATTTTATTTTTCTTATCTTTGGTAAGGTGTTTGTTGTTTCCAAAAATGAAGCCAATACTCATGCTATGGTATTAAATAAATCACATGCTTAGCAATGAAATATAAGAGTATCTGGGGGGCTCAGTTGGTTAAGCATCTGATTTCAGCTGAGGTCATGATCTTGCAGTTTGTGGGTTCGAGCCCTGCATTGGGCTGTGTACTGTGGGGAGCCTACTTGGGATTCTCTCTCTCTGCTTCTCTCCCACTTGCTCTCTTTCCAAATAAATAAATAGACTTAATTTTTTTTCTTAAAAAAAAACAATGAAATACAAATCAACAGAATTCCTGTATATAAAATACTTCTATAGAACACTGTGTAGCAAAGATGCTTACTATAGGAATAAAAGGAAAGTGTTCTAAGGTATGCTAAATAATGATTCTATCAACCTACCCTAGGATAGAGGTCTTTAGTATCTGTGTTTTCTCTTACACTGTTTGCCAAACTGCCATTCATAATCAGAATGTTTTATTCCTCCCCAAACAATTAATAATAAAGTAAAGTCTAACTAGCAGGAGACAATTTCCCAATTTGGGAACATTTTACCCCTGGCCTTCCTTTAAAGATATATCTATGTCTATATCATAGATATTTAATGACAGATAGATAGATAGATAGATAGATATAGATATAGACAGATATAGATATAGATAGACAGATAGATAGACAGACAGACAGATAAATAGATAGATGATCCTTAAAAGTTTGGCAGCACAAAGCTCCTTTTTAGGACTAAATTCAAAAAATATTGTCTGACTTCCATGCCTTTAACAGTTTCTTTATGGTAGGTTTTTCAGGCTGGTCAAGGTTGTTCTGTGGAATTGTTCACCTTCACTTTGCATAATTGAAGGATGCTATTGTTTTCTTTTGGCCTACCTTGGGTTTAGACAGCTGTTTCTCCAATAGGCAGTAAACTGGTAAANAATAGATAGATATAGATATAGACAGATATAGACATAGATAGACAGATAGATAGACAGACAGATAAATAGATAGATGATCCTTAAAAGTTTGGCAGCACAAAGCTCCTTTTTAGGACTAAATTCAAAAAATATTGTCTGACTTCCATGCCTTTAACAGTTTCTTTATGGTAGGTTTTTCAGGCTGGTCAAGGTTGTTCTGTGGAATTGTTCACCTTCACTTTGCATAATTGAAGGATGCTATTGTTTTCTTTTGGCCTACCTTGGGTTTAGACAGCTGTTTCTCCAATAGGCAGTAAACTGGTAAACAAAAACACAGCACTTTCTGGACAGCAGTATAACGGCATAAGAAAGAATTTATTAAGGTTTTACTGTCAATATGATAATTGCTCAGCCTATTTTTTTGCATAAATTCTGTTCAGTAGCATTTCTATGGATGATTGTTTCATTTATTTGCTACAAAAAAAGTATTTTAATCTACATGATCATAATGATGAAAATAAATATATAATACATATTTCTTTTTTCATCATATTGTCATTTATCTAATTTGGTACTACTGAAATAACTGGAGGAACTAGGTGTAACTAAATAGGAGTGAAAACAGTAACATTGGATTTTTACTCTATGCTGATTGCAGCTTTTCAAAAGGGTCATTAAAAATGTCTGTGTGCTCTTACCATTTGTTTTTGCAAAATCTGACACTGATGACTACTAGACACAATCACCAAATCAACAAAAATAAGTGGTAAATAACAGAATGTAATGCCAATTTTTATTAACTAAAAAATAAGTACACCCCAGGCGTGCCGGAGTGGCTCACAGTTAAGTGTCTGATTCTTGACTTCAGCTCAGATCATCATCTCACAGTCTGTGGGTCTGAACCCTGTGTTAGGCTCTGCGCTGACAGTGTGGAGCCTGTTTGGGATTCTCTCTCTCCCTCTGTCTCTCCCCCTACCCTGCTCACATGCACTGTCTCTCAAAATAAATAAACTTTTTTAAAAAATGAAGGTAACAAATGGATTAGATGTTTAATTACATATTCTGTGGGGACGAGTGTTCACTTTATTTTTATTTAATAGAGTGCATACAATATGTAATATGTACATCTGTATACATATGTGAACTTGGTATGTTACTTTATTTTTACATTGCATTATTTATGTGTATATTTTATAGATCATAATTTCATTAAAAAAACATAAAAAATGTTGACATGTATTAAATGGCAGTTGATTTATTTTTCTCTATGCTAGTGACAGTAATGACAAGAGACCTCACTTAGTTTATGCTACATAACTTCCTTGTGGCAATGGGGAAGTAATTATTTGGGTCAGAGTATATAATTTTCAAATTAAAATTCTCACAAAAATTATTTTTCCAAATCAGTCAACTTCAAAAGATTAAAAAAATATTTTTATGTAAAGATTTTTACCGTCTCTTTAAAAATAACAGAAAATTTCTTATTTAGATTCATTTCCAAACTCACTGCTCTTATTAGAAAAAAAGGAAAAAAATTACCGTTGCTTTTAAAAGCATGTGAAACTACATTAATTTTCTTCTAGAACATTTAGCTTCAGGTATAAATTTTCCTTGTATTAAATTGACATACAGGAAGATAAAAGCACTTTGAAAAAAATGTAAAGGCAGGCTATATTTAGGTTATGAAAGCTTAGGTATAAGGAAGAGAAAGCCAGAGAACTAAATGTTTCTTTAAACAGTTGATTTCTTCCCTAATGCTAATATTCTACTTTTTCTGGAATCTATTATTATAAATCAAAAAATTGTAATATTCTTACTTATGAGCCATTTCATTTCTAACTTTTGCCTAAAGTTCCCAGAGTCTCCAAGTCTGATTTTTTCCCCAAACATTGATATGTAGTTATCTTCAAACACAATGTAAATGCTCTGTTTTCCTCACATTCCTATTTGATAAGTTTTGACCTGAAAAATAGTTTATATATGTGTACTTTAAAGAAATCTTGAAGAAATATTTCAAGCATTACTTTATTTTTAATGTATGATTTTTAGCAAACAAAACAAAGTTTTTAATATTTGTGTTACTATGTTTCCATGTGTTATGTTGCTATTAATAATGACCTTATTAAATTTAAACAATGATTTTTACATACTGTATATATTAATATGCTTTATGTTTCTATAAAATATATTTAATTTTTTCTGAAGAGGCGAAGCATGGTCTTCTTACATACTCCCATATTTGAGTTCCTCAACTGCTTTTTAAATCCAAAATTAAAACAGTTTCTTAAAAAATACACAGAAGTAATATATGTTAATGAATTTATGTCATATCTTTTAACATTTACCCTTTATTTGTATGGATTTTATTAACTTGAAAATTATCTTAAAATAGCCTATTAGAAATTAAATAGTATATTAATATACAATGTGGTTTATATAATATTTTATTTCTTACATATAGAATACAAATTAATCACATTTCAAACTGATATTTAATAAATAAGTTTTCTAGGCATTTAGCATATGATACATATTTCTCCCTATAACCATGTCTTCATATATTCTTGGTATAGAATGTTTTGCGTTTAAGCTCAAATATATAGTATTTCAAATGGGTTAAACTAATTATCACTTGACAGCAATTTGTGATGTTTTATTAAATAATATAATCAGAGAAATTTATAAAAATGTAAATATGTTGAAATGTATTATACATTTATTTATAACCTGTAATTCTATTTTTCTTGGGGAAGAAAAGATATGTAACTGTAGCAAAAAAATCCCTCAAATCAGATAAGGAATACAAGATATAACTGACAGATGTGATCTTGTAAAAATAATAATCAGCACTGCAAAGAAATTCTAGATAAAGTATAAATAAAATATAAACAAATGCTAGAGACAGATGATAAACTGGGTTAAAAAAAAAAGTCACAGGAACATGTATTGCTAATTCTCTAAAACTTTCTACAAATTCATGTAGACGAGTCGTTTATTAGGAATATCAGCAAAGTTGGGGTGCCTGGGTGGCTCAGTCGGTTAAGCATCTGATTTCGTCTCAGGTCATAATCTCATGGTTCATGGGTCTGAGCCCTGTGTAGGGCTCTGTGCTGACGGCCAGCTCCGAGCCTGGATCCTGTTTTCAATTCTGTGTCTCCATCTCTCTCTGACCCTACCCTGCTCATGCTGTCTCTCTCTCAGAAATAAATAAAACATTTAAAAAAATTTTTTAAAAAGGAACATGGGCAAAGTTGATGAAAAACAAATCCTACATTAAAAATAAAAATGTGGAATATGTTCAGCTTTACTAGTAACTCTTGATTTAAAAAAAATATAATCTTTTGATTTATTAAATTTAAAAAATTACTAACATTGATAAACACACATGTGGTAAAGTGGGAAAAAAAACATGTTTGAAGCCCAATTTATAAAAATGTAATTTTTTCCTAATTTTCTGAAGGACAATTTAACAATGTATATCATCTAAAACTTTCATATCATTTGTCCTAGCTATCTTTCCAATGGAAATTTATACTAAGGGGATGATGAACAAAATGGGTGAAAGGGAATGGAAGACACAGGTTTCCAGTTATGGAATGAATAGATCATGAGAACAAAAGGAACAGCATAGGGAATGTAGACAATGATCCTGTATAATACTACATGGTGACAGATGGTAGGTACAATTGTGGTGAGCATAGCGTAACATACAGAACACCTGAATCACTATGCTGTACACCTAAAACTAATGTAACATTGTGTGTCAGCTATATTCAAATATATATTCAAAAGAAAAAAAAATTTTTAAAGAAAGAAATTTTTATTAGGGGGATAATTGTACATGTCAGCTGGCTTCTCTACCCCTGGTTATCTATTATAGCATCATTTATATAGTGCAATGGTGAAAAAATGAAATTTGCCTAAAAACCATAATTAGGGGATTGGAGTAATAAATTAGAATATATTTATATAATAGAATTCTAAGCAGCCATTAAAATGGCAATGTATATTTAAACTATTCACGTGGAAAGGAATACATATTGTTTACTGAAAAAAATCAGGGTCCATAAATGTAACACCTTGTTAAATGAAGTTTATACTACAGTTGCAAAGTTATACATGTCTACCTTAATATTAAAAATATTTACCAAAACATTAGCAATTATTTTCTTTGAGTGGTGGGACTTCAATAAATATTATTTCTGTTATTTGCTGCTTATGCTTTCAGAAAACAAATAGGTAACTGTGCTGTTTTTTTAAATTTTTATTTATTTTTAAAAATTTTAAACCAAGTTAATATAAGGTGTAATAATGATTTCAAGAATAGAATATAGTGATTCATCCCTTATATACAGTACACAGTATTCCTCTCAACAAATGTCCTCCTTAATACCCTTCTCCCCTTTGCTCTTCCCCCCACCCAACACCCATCAGAACCCTCACTTTGTTCTCTGCACTGAAGAGTCTCTTATGGTTTGTCACCCATTCTATTTTTATATTATTTTTGCTTCCCTTCCCTATGTTCACCTGTTTCATATCTTAAATTCCAAATATAAGTGAAGTCATATGATATTTTTCTCTGACTGGCTTATTTTGCTTAGCATAATACACTCTACTTGCATCCACATCGTTGCAGATGGCAAGATTTCATTCATTTTGATCACTGAGTAATATTCCACATCATATTTTCTTTATCTACTCATTAGTCAATGGACATTTAGGCTTATTAAATGTTTTTTAAATGTTTATTTTATTTATTTTGAGATAGAGGGAAGGGGGAGAGGGAGAGCAAGCAAGGGAGGGGCAGAGGGAATCCCAAGCAGGCTCCAAGCACAGAGCACAATGCAGGGCTCAGTCCCACAAACCATGAGATCATGACCTGAGCCAATATCAAGAGTCAGATGCCCAACCGAGCCATCCAGGCATCCACTTTTTAAAAAATGCTTATTTATTTTTGAGAGCAAGAGAGTGCAAGCCACGCAGGCATACCACAACTTTTTAATAGAAGATACAGATATCGTGCTGGGTATGTATTACATTAATTTAGTTCAGCAGGACTAAGTTTTCCAGGATTTACTTCTGTGAACAATTCCAAGTTAAAGTAGACCACAGAATCATTTTTCCTGACCTTTCTCACCTAATAATAATGAGAATTTCCTTATCTGATAAAGAATATGTCTGATATCCTATAATAAGTATTATGCAAAATGATGAAATATTGAAATATTGAAACCTGAGATCTAGAATGAGACAAAGCTGCCCAATCAATAATCTTCCACAACATAGTGGAATTTTTGGCCTGTCAAGTTAGAAGAGAAAAAAACGTAGTGACTGGGGAGATCTAATACTATTATATTTTGCCATTGAAAACACATATGCCAAGAATATACAAATTTATATATATGTATATATATTATACATATATATGTCATATATATGTATAATATATATGACATATATATGTATAATATATATGACATATATATGTATAATATATATACATATATATGATGTATTGAGTGAATTTGACAAAGTAATTGTACATAGGGCAAATATTTTTAAAAATGTATTGAATTTGAATATACCAGGTCATGATCCCAGGGTCACTGGATCCAGCCCCGTGTTGGGCTCTGTGCTGAGCATGAAACCTGCTTGAGATTCTCTCTCTCTCTCTGTCTCTGTCTCTCCCTCCCTTTCTCTGCCCCTTCTCTGTTTGCTCTCTGTCTCTACAAAAAGTTTAAAATGTCATGTACAGTAGCATCAAATTTAAATATATTGTAATAAATCTAACAAAGTAAAACAGCCACAGTAAAACAACAACAACAAAAACAGAAATTAGTAAAAACCTAAATAAAGGGGAATATATTTCATTTACAGATTGGAGGAAGATGTTTAAAGGTATCAGTTCCCTGTAAGGCAATTTTTTAATTTACAGAAAAATAAATGAAAGTGCTGGAAAGATTTTTATTTCAAATTGACAAGCTCAATCTAAAAATATATGGAATATTCAACTCTAAAACACTGAAAATAATGATAAAATTCTTTAAGAAGGAAAGGGAAAAGTAAGCATCTTTGTAAGAGTTGGATTATTACATGTAATACTTCAGAACCTAGAATAGTTGAGTGTGTAGTACTGGCATAAAGATAGACAAATTGATTAATGGGAAATAATAAAAAGTCCAAGAATAGATTCAGACATATGTACAGTATGATTTGTGACACAATGACAATGTGGTATGAAGGGATTCAATATTCTTATCAATAAAATGTGAATAAATACCTTCTAAAGAATGGCTATGAAGACTGAGATAATCAATGTGATTTCTAATCGAGTATTCAGTACATTTTATAGCTCAGTAGGTTCCAGCTATCAATTTACTACATCTGACAAATTATTCCTCTTGTCATATAATTACTGTTTATCATTTCATTTGGAAACAACTGCTCTTAAATAATTTCGTTTATTTCTGAAATCTAACCACTATTCTTGGTTTATGACCCATAGTCATATTCTCCAATTCAAATCTACTTTCTCTGCTTTTAGGCCTAACTACTCACTTGTCTCCCTACAATATGTTCTTAGAGAAACAGCATTTTTGTGTATTTAAAATTGGTTTATGAAGTATGTAAGCTCTTTTCTTTTTCTTTTCTTTCATGTTTATTCATTTTTGAGAGACAGAGAGAGAGACACAGTGTGAGTGGGGGAGGGGCAGAGAGAAGGAGACAGAATCTGAAGCAGGCTCCAGGCTCTGAGCTGCCAGCTCAGAGCCCAATGCAAGGCTCAAACTCATGAACCACAAGATCATGACCTGAACTGATGTAGGACACTTAACTGACTGAGCCACCGGGCACCCCTCTTCTTTTTCTTTGTATTATGGGGCTTAACTAGACCTTCCTTTTTGGAAATCATAAACTAAACATTTTAACAGAAGATTCTGAGTACTTATACTGTGTAACTTTTCTATTTATGGTTATGGAAATTGTTAAATAAATTCATTGCTTAGAATCCTCTATAATCTACCCAGATACCCAAATTCTGAATGGAATATCAAACGAAGTAATCTGCTCTAGGTAAATAGCATATTATTCCTAAATATACTGCAAAAAGAGCAAATTTGCTTTCAGAAAAAGAGTGACTATGCTTCCCATGTCTTTCTTTTTCTTCTGAGCCTTAATAGATTTTTCAGCATACATAGACCGAACAGTAAATTGTCCTGTGTAATGACTCAAGCCAATTTTGTCTGCTTTCTTATATGTCTTTAGAATAGACTGTTTTTCTCTGATTTAAAGCATTTAATAACATCTAATACATAAAATAGCCATAGGAGAAGACAGTTTTCAATTGAATGTAAGAATAGTGATTATACTTGTTGGTATGACCACTTTAAACCATAAAAATGTATGAAAGCGCCACTTAAAGCCCATTTCCTATAGACACTGAGTATTGGTCTTCAGAACTGAATACTGGGCCAAAAATCAGTTTATGAGTAAAATGCTTTATTTTCATCTGTTGATTTCCTTGACAACTAAACTGATAAACAGAGTGATTTATCCTTTTCTCTTACCCAGATGTCAATCAAAATCAAATCATCTTTAAATTGGATTCAGATTTATCTTCAGATTAGTATACTGCACCTAAATAAATAGGATTCACCCTTTCACTACATATATATAACTGAAGTTTTCTTTTAAATGACCAACTACAAGAAGAGTGAAACTCGAAATCAGATAGCATTGTGAAAAGCACATTATTTCAAGCAAGGCTTTCAATTCACAGCATACAGGATAGTTAATGCATCCAATTGATTTCTATTTTCTTCCCACAAAATTACTATTTTGTTTTACTACCCACTGAGACTGAAAACAAGTTGAACAGAATATATTTAAAGCAACTCTCTGTTCTACTATAAATATATAAATGCACTGCTGAAAATTAACACTTGTATCAATATTTAATGTTCATTTAATTGTTATAGTGGTATGCCAATAGAAATAAAACCCCTTACCCCCAGGAATATAGCTTGGTAAGCACACAGGTGCAATGTTTCATTTTGTACATTTTGTGCAAATTATGTTTTCTAAAAATAATCAGAGGACAGTATTAAATCATTCTTGTTTTATAAAAGTAAATACTTAGATATGATAAATAAGGCTTAATTTCAGCTGTGATAAAAATGCAATCATAAAATTTATTTCTTAAATGCACGAACCAAATTTTTCAAAGGTGGTCAGGAATCTGTACTTTTTTTTTTTAAAGAGAGAACACATTTGCCCACCTTGAACACAAATATGTTATAAGCTGCAAACATTACAATTTTAGAATAAAAAATAAATAGTTTGAAATAGTTCTATAATGATCTCTTCTTCTCTGGAAGGTGCATTTCCTTGGCTGTATAATCTCAACACTTTTTTTATATGCAAGTACAGAAGAACTCTTCTATTTTAATGCCAATGTTGTAACATTTTGAAAGGTAATGTAACTTGAAATTTTATAGACAACAAAATAATTTAGAACTTTCACATTTTATTACAGATTTTTTTTTAATTTTTTTTTATTTCTAGGAGAGAGAGAGAGACAGCGTGAGCAGGGGAGGGTCAGAGAGAGAGGGAGACACAGACTCTGGAACAGGCTCCAGGCTCTGAGCTGGCAGTCAGCACAGAGCCCGACGTGGGGCCCGAACCCACGAACCGCGAGATCATGACCTAAGCGAAAGTCGGACGCTTAACCGACTAAGCCACCCAGGCGCCCCTTAGAACTTTCACATTTTAGATTTAAAATTATTTAAATTTTCAGGAATGCAAACCATATATAAAATCTGTAAAAATCAAAGATATTTATATTTACTTATTTTCCTCTAGGTATTAGTTAAACCTTTAAGTCGATTGCTTTTTTACTTGACACCACTACCTAATTTTTTTGATTCCTAGATTCTATCATAAGGTCTTACTAATCTTTTTCTGGTATACTACATCACTATATAATAATACGATCACTTAAGTGTGTTTGCGCAATTTATTACAAACTGTACCAATTTTAATTCTCTTTCTAGATTTTTCAAAGTGTGATATTAAATAATAGAATCCTTTGGGCATCTGGATGGCTCATCAGTTAAGAGTCATACTCTTGGTTTTGGTTCTTTGGTCACTACTTTTATGATCTCGTGGTTTCATGGACTGGAGCGCCATGTTGGACTCCGTGCTGGAAGTATGGAGCCTACTTGGGATCTCTCTCTCTCTCCCTCTTCCCCTCCTTCACCTGTGCTGTCTCTCTCACTCTCTCTCTCTCGAAATATATAAACTTCAAATAAATAAATAACAGAATCCTTGCCACTTAATTTGTATTGCCACTTAATTTATAATTTATCTGTAAATTCAGATTTAAGAATGGTTGTTTTCTGTATCTGCAGAGGTTTTACATCCTTCAGTCTCATGATCCACTGCCTATTATGAGTACAGTGGTATCATGAACTGGTTCTGTGCTGGCAGCTCAGAGCCTGGAGCCTGTTTCAGATTCTGTGTATCCCTCTCTCTCTGCCCTTCCCCCACTCATGCTCTCTCTCTGTCTCAAAAATAAAAATAAACTATAAAAAATTAAAAAATGACTATGTATAAAATTTAATATTTGTGTAATAGAGATTTCACTGATGTATTGAGCTGTGTCTTTTTTGCAAATTCAGTGATGTCATGCTGCACCAAGCTCAGATGTTAGATAAAGATAAAACTATTACCTGCCCATTTTGATACTAGCACTTAGATGTTGGGGAATGCAGTAAGCTACTGGTTACAGTTAACCAGTAAACTATTGGCTGGAATACACACTGGGGACAGAGTGCTCTTTGATATTGTAATGAAATATGAACAGAATACTGAATTTGATAGAGTACAGCAATTGGCATTAAGATGTCCTTCTTCAGCCTTCTCTGGATTACTTCTCCAATAAATGTTATAGTTTTAAGAACAAAATATTTCACTATAAGGGAACCTCCAGGTGCGCTCCCAGGTTCTCTATGAAAACTCAAAAGTGCAAGATGTGCTACCAGGTGATTTCCTAAGGGAATATGATGTTGCTAAGAGAAACATCTTTTTTCCTGTAATTTCATATTGTAGAGCCCACTGGAATAAATTAACAACAGGCCCTGTTAAGAAGAGATAAGAGAAAAGCATTTAACAAAGATGAGTGGTTTTTCCAAAAAGAGTGGGCAGTCCTACACAGTTCTGCTCCTGGCTATTCTGGCTACACTTGGTAAAATAAACCAGACATTTAACCTCTCCATTTAAAATAGATAAAAGATTTGTTTACAGCAGTATTATCAACAATAGCCAACTATGGTGACAGCCCAAAAGTTCCTTATCTGATAAATGGCTAAAGAAGATACAGTGTATCTCTCTCTCTCTCTCTCTCTCTCTCACACACACACACACACACACACACACACAGGAGTATTACTCAGCCATTAAAAAGAATGAAATATTCTCATATGCAATGATGTGGATAGAGCTAGAATGTATTATGCTAAGTGAAATAAGTCAATCAGAGAAAGCCAAATACCATATGATTTCACTCATGTAGAATTTAAGAAACAAAACAGATGAACATTTTGGGAAAGGGAGAAAAAGAGAGAAGGAGGGAAACAAACCAAAAGAGATTTCTAATGAAAGAGAACAAACTATTGGTTGATGGAAGGAGGTGGGTGGGAGATGGGCTGGATGAGCGATGGGTACTAAGGAGGGTTTAAGTTGTGATGAGCACTGGGTGTTGTATGTACTAAGGAGGGTTTAGTTGTGATGAGCACTGGGTGTTGTATGTAAGTGTTGAATCACTGAATTCTACTCCTGAAACTAAATTCTTAACTAATTAGAATTTAAATTTAAAAAAGAAAAATAAAAAATAAATAAAACTGATGAAATATTTGAATAAGCAGAGAATGTCAACATTTGAACCATGGCAATATTTTTCTTTATGGCTACTTCTGTGACCTTTCTACTTACTTCCTAAGATTGTTAAAATAAAGGAAATATAATAAGGCTAGTTTAGCTGGCATCAAAAAGAAGATTTTTTTAAAAAGGTTAAAAATTTCAGAAAATCTTTGAAATTCAATTTGTCCACATGTAACAAACTTTGATAATAAATTTATAAAAGCTAGTGAAAAAAGTAAATGAATTTTAACTCCTTATTCTCCCCATGTTTCAAAATCAAATATTCAAAAAAAGAAGTGGCAAAAAGGGAGAGTAATAAAGTCAATTAATGAACAAATATCACCTGTCAAGTAGACTGGCTCCAGTCCATGCTTTTATAGAAATAATGAATACATGCTCCATATAGAAGTATAGGAGCTATTAAGATCACCTCTTTTTAAGTGTGAAGACCCTGAAACTTAGAGAAGTTATATGACTTCCTCAAGGTTAGTAAGCAGTAAAATTATTAAGGAGAAAAGTTGAAAATTCCACCCAAACTATATGTTCTATGTAACAACAATTTTAGTGCTTCTCTTTATCACTGTTACAACTGTTTCTATACAATTCATCTATTTTTTACCAAACCCTATGCAACTTATTTAGATCCAATTTAGATATGATGAAACTATCATATTATTCCACAGCTGTTACAGAGCTACCAAGTAGTGGAGTAATTCAGGTATCAAGGCCAGCATCCTTCCTTTATTCCATTAGTTTTTACATTTATCACTCCCTCAATTTTATTTTCCGTTGGTATAGGCAAACATACATACACATAGACACATACCACACCACACATTACTGTTTGGCATATTTTATATATCATAATTAGTATGATAAGCTTTTTAGTGTTTTTAAGAATATTTAATATTTTGTATTACTAGATTAAAATATAATTTCATTTAAAAAAATTTTAATGTTTATTTTGGAGACAGAAAAGAGATGGAACATGAGTAGTGAAGGGGCAGAGAGAAAGAGAGAGACACAGAATCTGAAGCAGGCTCCAGGCTCTGAGCTAGCTGTCAGCCCAGAGCCTGATGTGGGCTGGAATGCCTTGGTCTGGACCTTTGCACATAACACAGAACTATTCTTTCTCAGACACTCTTCTCACTGCTTCCCAGGTTGCCTCCATAGAGAGAGATCTCATCCCATCTGTTGTAAAGAGACTCCTACTTTCATTCTCCACTGTACTGCCCTATTTTATTTAATTCATTGTCCCTGTTACCTTCTGAAATGTTTCTGTTCAATCACTTGTTTGTTGTCATTTACTGCCTACTAGAATGTCAGGCCACTGAGAATTAGAAATGTCACTCTGTGTCTGCAATCACTGGAATAGTGCCCAAAACATAGCAGGTTCTTAATAAATATTTGTGACATCCAAGAATCTTAATTGGCTCTCTTATTCCACATCTCTTTAATCTGTACTCCTCCCTTCAGCTTCCTAGTTTGCTCTCCTGAGCTACAATTTCTTTTCTTGCTGTAATGAGGAAAAGCTTCTCTCCAGTACTGTTGGGTCTCATTTTCTATGTTAAGCAGTAACCAAGTCATTCTTCTAGACAAGCATAGTATGCATCCTAAAAAGACTTGAAATCCATGTACATCATTTCATAGTTGTGTATTTGCAGATAGTCTATATACATACATTTCTGTGTGCATGTGAACTTATGTTACCTTTCTTTTTTTTTCCAAACATAAGCAATCTATGAGTGCCATCAGGAGCATTTGAAATGCCGTATGATTTTGTAGTAAATTACCTATTTATGCTACAACATTTTTTCTTTTAAGAAATAGGTAGAAAATTATTTAAGGACAAAGAATCTAACATTGAACAGATATGATAAAGACAGACTCATCAGTTACTCCAAAAGACTAGTTAATATAAGACCCACAAAAGATACTCACTAAGGAAAACTTTCTAGTGAGCATCAGAAGCTATTATATATTTCTGTTATCAAGCTACTTTCCCAATGGTGTGGCCTTTGCAGAGCAATGTCTAAAGAGAAAGAACTTCAGATCTGGTGCTGTTATCTCTGAACTATTATTGATGAAGAAATAATTCAAAAGGATAATTCAGCTGGCAGAGAGATTTTTGAGAAGATTAAAAATCCAAGAGTTACAAAGAGATAAATACCTAAAACAAAAACATAAGAACTTCATCCAAGATCAGCAAAAAGTCCAATAAACTTGGACTTTCTGTTAAAGCAGTGGCATTCTACCATGGACAAATAAAAATGGCTTACTTATGCTAGAAGATGAAAATTTATGTTACAAAACACAGAAAGAAAGAAATATACAAATTTCAGTTGCAGATTTTTTTTTTTTTTTGAGAGAGTGGGTGCAAGTGAGCAAGGGAGAGAGAGAGAGAGAGAGAGAGAGAGAGAGAGAGAGAGAGAAGTGGAGCTCACCTGAAGCAGGGCTCATATTTTTACCTGAAGTGGGGCTCGTGCTCAACCAAAGTGGACCTGAACTAACGAACTATGAGATCATGACCTGAGCCAAAATCAGATGTTTAGACTGAGCCACCTACGTGACCTCAGTTGCTGATTTTAAGCTGAGGATGTTATGGAAGTAATCTTACAGCCAGCTTGACTAGTTTCCCGGAGTATTTTCATAATTAGAAATTTTGGAAAAATCTAATAATTCATGCTGACTACTGTTAATAAAGCTATAAAAGAATGATATGGCCAAAGAAATCTCCAATTTGAAACTAAAGCGTTAGACTGGAAGTCTGTGTTTGCAATATTACATCAGTGGAAAGGTGTGACATAGGGATAGACAGTTCTAGTAAATGTGATTAGGAGACTAGATAGATGACAAGCATTTTTTTTCTCATTAGTGATTTCTAATAAAGGGATGGCATTTCTGTGATTGATACATCTGAATACTTTGAAGGAAACCATGTATGGTGAACAAATAATGCAGATGAATTCCAATTTCCATTTTGGTCCTGAGGTAACAGGGACTACACTGTTTGAGTGTTGACAATTTTCTCTTAGAAGCCTAAGGAGACAGTGAGAGGAGCTGTGTACTGTTCTAACATGTAGGAATTGATTGGCTGGTGATGAGAAAGTGTCAGAAAAGTTTCAAATGCGCTTATAATTTTACCAGGGAATGATTATTATATTTAGATACAGGCCTTAACCTTTGAGGAGATATTCTGGTAATTCCTCAGTGTAAAGATGATGAGAGAACAGTTATACAGTTTTTTTTACTTAGAAGAGATGCTAATTATCTTTTAATAGAGTTATATGGCAAATACAGCAAAGCACATGAAGTGAAATATTTTAAGTGAACATTTTGTTGAATGCTTCCACACCACCTAGAGCAAGAAGCAGAACTTCCTATTACATCAGAGTTTGTGTGTGTGTGTATGTGATCCAGTTAACTCAATGCCTCTTTCCCAAATAAGAAAACTGTAGGACTTTAATTATCATGAAAGATGCCTGTTTTTGAACTCCATATAAATGGAGTCACACAGTATACACCCTAATGCCAGACTTCTGGTCATAATATCAGTGAAAATTTATTTTTAAGTATATTACTAATTTCATTCTTTTTTATTAGTGTTCATGAACACTGTACTAGCATACCACAACTTATTTATTCATTGTTTTGCTGATGGACATTAAAAGTGTTTTGAGTTTTTGGCTATCTTAAAAGCTGCTATGAGTATTCTTGTAAATGTATTTTGATGAGCATGAAAGAGCATTTACAAAATATAAATGGAGAGGCCGAGGGCATAGTCACTACATTTGGAGCCAGTCACTGGGCTGTGGATCCCAGTTCTTTTATTTTCTATGTCACCCAGGCAAGTTATCCAAATTGTGTTTGCCTCAGTTTTTTGTTCTGCAAAACTAGAATTGAAATAATTCTTAATTCATAGAATAACTGTGCAGGAAAATGAGTTGATATATAACAACACAGAGCAATTCTTGGGACACAAGTACTATTTTTTAAAGTTGATTTATTTATTTTGTGAGAGATAAAGAGAGAGACAAAGAGACAAAGAGAGAATCTCAAGCAGACTCCATGCTGTCAGCACAGAGCCCAATGTGGGGCTCAAACTCATAGACTGTGAGATCATGATCTGAGCCAAATGCGTAACTGCTGAGCGATCCAGGTGCTTCAGGACACCTGGAGTATTTTAAAGAAATTCAGGACAATAATATCAGGAGAGCAAATAACAAAATGAATGGATGTTAGTAGCAAATTTAACTTTGTGAAAATAAATCAGTGAGTTAATTCATTATTTCTTCTTTCTCCATTAGGTAGGTGCAATCAAAGCGAAGATGTAAATATCTATTGATCATTAAAAATAAAATCAGGGCAGATGTTCAACTGGTATATCCTCCTGTGGCCATAACTTGTTAAATATCAGTTTCTGTTCCAACTGGTCAACTATTTTATTAGTCAGAGATGAAGAGATGCTAAGAGAGCAGTTGGCCATGTTAAGTAACTTCCCATTTCCAAGTTCAGACAAATTGCTTGTGGGATGTTGGACACATTTCAAACGCAAATATTTAGCAACTGTACATTCTTTGTAACATAAAATAGTAAAAGAGCCATATGACAATGTGCAAAGAGAATTGGACCCTGAAAAGTACTGATCTATGGCATACTTACTGAATGACAATTAGAGTCCAGAAACTGTGCAAGGCCGTGGGTATTAAGTGATACACCAGACATGATTATTGTGTTTAAGAAATTTACTTGTTATTCTGTGAAAAAGCCAATAAACAGGTAAAAATGTCAATTAGCCATAAAATTTATCAGCTAACGTTACTAAAGAGAAAACTGTGAATTTGGGGGAAAAAGAGTCAATATTAGAGATCTTCAGGAGGAATCAGTCACCCCAAAATAAACAAGTTTTGTATATAGGTTATGTGATCTATATATTGTGAATTGTACTTACATCTTTTTTATAAGACATGTATATCTTTCAATTATTCCATGTTAGAATCAAAATTATAAGACTTTTATTATGATACATGTAATATCATTTGAAATATTTCAATACAGGCAGTATCATACTTGTCTTCAATTAGTTTCAGTTATATACCAGGGATAGTTGGTGGCCTTTTAAAGGAATTCTTACTTTAAGAATGATCTCTTAACATTTATTTACACTCTAAAAATATTATGCTACAAAAAGGCTCAGCTTTCATATCTTACTCTATCACTACATTGTTTGTTATCTGGAATAATGAATGTTAGAAAGGAGTTTTAATTTTAAAAAATACTATATTATAGCAATACACATAGCTAAAATATTTATTGTGGATATCTACCTTTGTACGAACATGACATAGAAATCTATGAACTTCACATATTACCCATGATCTCCAAAGAGCTTGAGTCACAACACTGCTTTGGAATATTCTTTTTCACATTATTCTGATAGATGTTTGAGTGTGGCCACTGGAAATTCTCACGCAGCTTTCACTAAAGGTGTCTTTAAAGATAGATAGATAGATAGATAGATAGATAGATAGATAGATAGATAGATAGATAGATAGATAGATAGATAGATATGCCAGAGGGCTGAGGATATGACAAATGAGAAAGCAGATTTTAAAACTGTGTCTGGGGATGACTGGGTGGCTCAATTGCTTATGCTTCTGACTCTTAATTTGTGTTTAGGTAAAGCCCAGCATCAGGCTCTACGCTGCCAGTGTAGAACCTGCTGGGGGTTTTCTCTCTCCCTTCTTGTTCTGCCTCTAACCTGCTTGCTCTCTCTTTCAAAACTAAATAAGTAAACTTTTAAAAAGTGTTTTTAGGGGCACCTGGGTGGCTCTGTTGGTTAAGCGTCCGATTTCGGTCAGGTCATGATCTCGTGGTTTGTGGGTTTGAGTCCCGCATTAGACTCTGTGCTAACAGCTCAGAGCCTGGAGCCTGCTTTGGATTCTGTGTCTCCCTCTCTCTCTGACCCTCATGTGCTCATGCTGCCGCTGCCTGCCTCTCTCTCTCTCTCTCTCTCTCTCTCTCTCTCAGAAATAAATAAAACATTTAAAACATTTTTTAAAATATGTTTTAAAACTGTCTGGCTTTAATAAATGTCTGTGGGCAAAGCTGAATTAGGTCTGAGACTTGACTTTAGTGTAAGACAGACGCCACACTTGCATGCATAGTATACCTTTGTCTAATCACATTCACCTCTACAAACCAAGAAACCAAGCAACCAACAAAACACATGCCCGCTACTAGAGAAAATGACATTATTCTTTTCTAGTTATATATTCTATTGACGTTTTCTCTGCTATATAACCACAAAGGACGAGCAACAGACACAGAATATTGTTTCAATATATGCTTTTGAACAAATGAATGACAGAAGGAATTAAATCACGACCCTTGGGGAAGTAATGATAAACTCATTAAAATTTTGGTAATTACGGATTTAGAAATAACTGAAGTATATTCCTAAATAGTGTGTCTATGAGCATTGACTAAGAAAAGGTGCCAAAACCAAATACTAGCAATTCAATCTAATATTAGACCTTTTTTCCCTATATCCAGAATCTTGTACTCCTTTTCCTTGTTTCTTGTTTTGTTGTTGTTTTTTTTTTTAAGTTAGATTGGTAAGCACACTAGACATCTACCCTTGTACCAATTTTTAAATGTATAATACCTTATTGTTCACCACAGGTACAATGTTTACAGCAGATCTCCAGAACTTATTCATCTCGCTTAACTGAAACTTACGGCCATCAATTAGTAATTTCCCATTTCCCCCCTCCCCAGAAAAAAACATTCTACGATTTGATTCTATAAGTTCAACTATTTTAGATACTTCATTTAGGTGGAAACAGGTAGTATTTTCCTGTGACTGGATTACTTCATCTAGCATAATGTCCTAGAGTTTTATTTTAATTGCATATTGCAGATTTTACCTTCATTTTTAGGTCTAAACAGTATTACACACATACACACACATTTTCTTTATTCATCTACTGATGCATATTTAGGTTATTTCTACATTTTTGCTATTATAAACAGTCTGAAATACACATGGCCCTGTTTTTTAGTTTACAAATTTTATACTATTTAGATGAAATTTGTACTGCTAAATTAGAAGCATATTCCTTTGGGAATCTGCTATTTCTTTTCTCTCAACTGACAGATCTTAAGGGAAATAAATTATTTCTATTAATCCATGATTGTATGCTAGGAAAAAAAAATCATATCAATCTTGATTTGATTCTATGTCAAATCAGAGTATCTAATCTCCTCTTTATTAATTATCTATAAGATTGACTATGTACAATTAAAACATAAAAGTCCAAACTCTCAAATAATTTAAAAATTTCTTTGATGTAGAAATATATGTATACCTGGGCATGCATCCACATACACAGACACAATACATGAGATATACACATCTTGTATGTGAGATAGAGTGAAAGGGCATTTTCTCCCATTATCAAGGAATTTAGAAAGAAGATATAGATGGCATCTGTGAGTCTACAATAAAAAATTATGGAAATTANAAAAGCCAATAAACAGGTAAAAATGTCAATTAGCCATAAAATTTATCAGCTAACGTTACTAAAGAGAAAACTGTGAATTTGGGGGAAAAAGAGTCAATATTAGAGATCTTCAGGAGGAATCAGTCACCCCAAAATAAACAAGTTTTGTATATAGGTTATGTGATCTATATATTGTGAATTGTACTTACATCTTTTTTATAAGACATGTATATCTTTCAATTATTCCATGTTAGAATCAAAATTATAAGACTTTTATTATGATACATGTAATATCATTTGAAATATTTCAATACAGGCAGTATCATACTTGTCTTCAATTAGTTTCAGTTATATACCAGGGATAGTTGGTGGCCTTTTAAAGGAATTCTTACTTTAAGAATGATCTCTTAACATTTATTTACACTCTAAAAATATTATGCTACAAAAAGGCTCAGCTTTCATATCTTACTCTATCACTACATTGTTTGTTATCTGGAATAATGAATGTTAGAAAGGAGTTTTAATTTTAAAAAATACTATATTATAGCAATACACATAGCTAAAATATTTATTGTGGATATCTACCTTTGTACGAACATGACATAGAAATCTATGAACTTCACATATTACCCATGATCTCCAAAGAGCTTGAGTCACAACACTGCTTTGGAATATTCTTTTTCACATTATTCTGATAGATGTTTGAGTGTGGCCACTGGAAATTCTCACGCAGCTTTCACTAAAGGTGTCTTTAAAGATAGATAGATAGATAGATAGATAGATAGATAGATAGATAGATAGATAGATAGATAGATAGATATGCCAGAGGGCTGAGGATATGACAAATGAGAAAGCAGATTTTAAAACTGTGTCTGGGGGTGACTGGGTGGCTCAATTGCTTATGCTTCTGACTCTTAATTTGTGTTTAGGTAAAGCCCAGCATCAGGCTCTACGCTGCCAGTGTAGAACCTGCTGGGGGTTTTCTCTCTCCCTTCTTGTTCTGCCTCTAACCTGCTTGCTCTCTCTTTCAAAACTAAATAAGTAAACTTTTAAAAAGTGTTTTTAGGGGCACCTGGGTGGCTCTGTTGGTTAAGCGTCCGATTTCGGTCAGGTCATGATCTCGCGGTTTGTGGGTTTGAGTCCCGCATTAGACTCTGTGCTAACAGCTCAGAGCCTGGAGCCTGCTTTGGATTCTGTGTCTCCCTCTCTCTCTGACCCTCAT
>NW_027531581.1:947083-952759 GCF_008692635.1 Crocuta crocuta
CTCTCTCTCTCTCTCTCTCTCTCTCTCTCTCTCAGAAATAAATAAAACATTTAAAACATTTTTTAAAATATGTTTTAAAACTGTCTGGCTTTAATAAATGTCTGTGGGCAAAGCTGAATTAGGTCTGAGACTTGACTTTAGTGTAAGACAGACGCCACACTTGCATGCATAGTATACCTTTGTCTAATCACATTCACCTCTACAAACCAAGAAACCAAGCAACCAACAAAACACATGCCCGCTACTAGAGAAAATGACATTATTCTTTTCTAGTTATATATTCTATTGACGTTTTCTCTGCTATATAACCACAAAGGACGAGCAACAGACACAGAATATTGTTTCAATATATGCTTTTGAACAAATGAATGACAGAAGGAATTAAATCACGACCCTTGGGGAAGTAATGATAAACTCATTAAAATTTTGGTAATTACGGATTTAGAAATAACTGAAGTATATTCCTAAATAGTGTGTCTATGAGCATTGACTAAGAAAAGGTGCCAAAACCAAATACTAGCAATTCAATCTAATATTAGACCTTTTTTCCCTATATCCAGAATCTTGTACTCCTTTTCCTTGTTTCTTGTTTTGTTGTTGTTTTTTTTTTTAAGTTAGATTGGTAAGCACACTAGACATCTACCCTTGTACCAATTTTTAAATGTATAATACCTTATTGTTCACCACAGGTACAATGTTTACAGCAGATCTCCAGAACTTATTCATCTCGCTTAACTGAAACTTACGGCCATCAATTAGTAATTTCCCATTTCCCCCCTCCCCAGAAAAAAACATTCTACGATTTGATTCTATAAGTTCAACTATTTTAGATACTTCATTTAGGTGGAAACAGGTAGTATTTTCCTGTGACTGGATTACTTCATCTAGCATAATGTCCTAGAGTTTTATTTTAATTGCATATTGCAGATTTTACCTTCATTTTTAGGTCTAAACAGTATTACACACATACACACACATTTTCTTTATTCATCTACTGATGCATATTTAGGTTATTTCTACATTTTTGCTATTATAAACAGTCTGAAATACACATGGCCCTGTTTTTTAGTTTACAAATTTTATACTATTTAGATGAAATTTGTACTGCTAAATTAGAAGCATATTCCTTTGGGAATCTGCTATTTCTTTTCTCTCAACTGACAGATCTTAAGGGAAATAAATTATTTCTATTAATCCATGACTGTATGCTAGGAAAAAAAAATCATATCAATCTTGATTTGATTCTATGTCAAATCAGAGTATCTAATCTCCTCTTTATTAATTATCTATAAGATTGACTATGTACAATTAAAACATAAAAGTCCAAACTCTCAAATAATTTAAAAATTTCTTTGATGTAGAAATATATGTATACCTGGGCATGCATCCACATACACAGACACAATACATGAGATATACACATCTTGTATGTGAGATAGAGTGAAAGGGCATTTTCTCCCATTATCAAGGAATTTAGAAAGAAGATATAGATGGCATCTGTGAGTCTACAATAAAAAATTATGGAAATTAATAAATAATAAATTAACAAAATAATAAAATTCTGGTAGATGATCTGGCTTAATTTTCTTAATTTTTAACTGACAAATCTTAGTTTCATGTAGATGGTGTGGAGTTTCAAGGGAGAATGAAAATTAATAATAATGATTTCTAAGAGATGATATATGGCAGAAAGGGGATTGAGTAAGGAAAAATTTCTTTTAAAGTTATTGAGTCAATTTTTTGAGGAACCTCCACACTGTTTTCCAGAGGGGCTGCACCAGTTTACATTCCCACAGAAATGTAGGAGGGTGCCCATTTCTCCACATCCAAAAAAAATTAACAATAAAACTCCCCTATGACCCAGCAATAGCACTGCTAGGAATTTACCCAAGGGATACAGGAGTGCTGACGCATAGGGGCACATGGATCCCAATGTTCATAGCATCATTGTCAACAATAGCCAAATCATGGAAAGAGCCTAAGTGTCTATCAACTGATGAATGGATCAAGAAGATTGTGGTTCATCTATACAATGGAATACTACATGGCAATGAGAAAGAATGAAATCTGGCCATGTGTAGCAACATGGATAGAACTTGAGGGTGTTATGCTGAGCGAAATAAATCAGGTAGAGAAAGCTATCATATGTTTGCATGTATAGGTGGATTACGAGGAACTTAACAGAGGACCATATGGGAGAAGAAGAAGAAAAATAGTTGGGGAGAGGGAGGGAGGCAAACCATGAGAGACTCTTGAATGCTGAGAACAAACTGAGGGCTGATAGGGGAGAGGGAAAGGGGGGTGATGGGCATGGAGGGGGGCCCTTGTTGGGATGAGCACTGGGTGTTATATGGAAACCAACTTGACAATAAACTATTTAAGAAAAAATAAATAAAATAAAATTTAATTCAAATTCCAAAAAAGTTATTGAGTCAAAGAAGAAGGGGAAAAAATTTCACACTTCCAAAAATGCATCATCCCAATCTCTTCTGATACTTAAAAAAATAATTTCCTGAGTATTATAGTTAAAAGTAAAATAAAACAAAACTCAAAACTAAGAAAAAATATTACAAGAGATATGAGCAAACATTTCAGGAAGAAAATAAATACATGGTGACTAAGCATATATTTTTAAAAAACTTCCTAGCATCATTTATCATTAGGAAAATGCAAATTAAAATGAAAATGATATATCATTATACACCTATTAGAATGGCTAAAATCCAAAACACTGGTAACACCAAATGCCGGTAAGCAAGAGGAACTCTAATTAATTGCTGGTGGGACTACATGACAGTATAATCACTTTTAGGACAATGTAGAAGCTTCTTATAAACTTGAACCTACACATGGTATTTCACCTAACAATTTCACTAATTGATCTTTACCCAAGTAAATGGAAAATATGTGTTCATACAAAAACTTATATGTGCATATTTATAGCTTATGAGAGCTTTCTTCCTAATAAAACTGTAAAAAACCAAGTGTTTTTTAACAGGTAAATAAATAGTTTTTCAATCGTGCAGTGAGATACTAAGCAATGAAAGAGAGCAAATTGCTGACTCATACAGAGACATAAATAAATCTTAAGTCAATTTTAGTAAGTGAAAGAAGCTAGATTCATGAGGAAAAGGCAACCAGACACAGAAAATGGATCAATAGTTGCTAGGGTTTGAGTTAGAGGAGGCAGTAGTGACTGCAAACGGGCTGTGCAGAGAAAACTTTAGGGTAATGTCACAACTGCTCTGTGTGTTACTGGAGTGATGGACACAGGATGGTATGATTATCAAAATCCTTATAAACAGCACATCACACAGCAAAAAAAAAAAAAAAAAGAAGAAGAAGAAGAAAAAAAAAAATCCCAAATTCAGATTTGGGAGTTCAGGAATGTAATGTAGAGTGGGGGAAAATTAACATAACTATATTGCAAATGAATGGCACAATACCATTACCATGAGNATGCGGGGTGGGGGGGGTGGGGGGGGAGACAAGAGCTGACATAAGCAAGTCTGAACAATAGTGCTTTGAGAAGCAACTGTAAGACTAAAGACCAAAGTAACTGCACATAAACATTGCTCTGTTTGGTAACTTCTCCTAGGGGTATGGGTTATCCATTCAGAAACTATGTTACAAATATTAGGGGCTGAACAAAATAATTAAGTTGTAGCTAATGGGAGACAGTTTTCTCATTCTCAGATTAGGAAAATGTAAATAAATCACAATGAACCCCCTCATGCCAGATTAGAATCTGAGGTATCAGTATAAAGTCACATTTATGTTTACACAGATACAGATAATTACAGATGCATGTGTATAAATGGATTAGTACACACACTTGTATTTTTAGCCCTGCCTGCTGAGATGACTGAGAAGCACTTATGTTCTAAAAGCATCAACCACACATGGAGCCCAGGTTGGAGTGTTTAATACAATCTTTTAGTGTCTAAGACCCTTCCTTCAGTGAAAGGAATGAAACCTCTTTTGAATATGACCAATCCCTGTATTTGAGTGAGAGAAATCTAGTATGAATCTTATGGAGCCAAGGTAAGTATGGTGATTTGCTAAAGCTAAACGAGAACCAACTTGGAAGGGCATCCAACCCAATAACCAGAGCTGAAAAACCTTGAGCAAAAAGTAATGACATAGTAGAGTACAACCTGAAGTATGAAATAACTACAGAAGTTTATACTTTTATAAATTACTGAATAAATGAGGCAGAAATAACGATCTTTAAAGAAATTGCCTTCCTTGAATAGAGCTTAAGTGTCCTCCCCTTGAGTGCTTTCTGGACTTAGCGACTTGCTTCCATAGAATATAGAGTGTAAAAATAAAAATAATAGTAACTTTTACAATAAAGGGACTTGGAAGATTTCAACCAAGTGATCAAGTTTAAGGTCACAATGATAAGTCATGCTAACATCATGCACCTTCTGATATGATGAAATGAGAAATATAGTTTATCTCGATGGAATTTTTTCCAAAGCTCCATACCTCCATCCTAATTTTGAGGAAAACATCAAACAAACCCAACTGAGTATCTGACCAACACTCTCCAAAACTCTTAAGGTCATGAAAAATAAGCATAAAAAATTGTCACAAGTGACTAAGTAAATACAGTGACTATGGCCAAAGTGATATCCTTGACTGGATCCAAGAACAGAAAAATTATATTAGTGGAAACTGATAAAATATGAGTAAGGCTGTAATTTAGATAATAGTTTAGATAATAGTATTGTAACAGTGTTAATGTATTAATTTTGACAAGTGTACCATTGCTTTGTTAACATTAGGTCAAACTGGATGAAAGGCGTATGGGAATTCTTTCAGTACTACATTAACAATATATCTTTGGGGCACCTGGGTGGCTCACTTGGTTTAGCACCAAACTTTGGCTCAGGTCATGATCTCCAAGTTCGTGGGTTCAAGCCCCATGTCGAGCTCTGTGCTGACAGTTCAGAGCCTGGAGCCTGCTTCAGATTCTGTGTCTCCCTCTCCTTCTGGCCCTCTGCAACTCATTCTCTCTCTCTCTTTCCATCCCTCTCTCCCTCCTTCCCTCTCTCAAAAATAAATAAAACATTAAAAAAAAAAAACAATATATCTTTAAAATATTCCCGAGGCACCTGGGTAGCTCAGTCAGTTAAGTGACTGACTTCAGTTCAGGTAATGATCTCACAGTTTGTGGGTTCCAGCCCCGTGTCGGCCTCTGTGCTAACAGCTCAGAGCCTAGAGCCTGTTTCAGATTCTGTGTCTTCCTTTCTCTCTGCCCTTCCCCCACTCATGCTCTGTCTCTCTCTGTCTCAAAAATAAATAAACTATAAAAAATTTATAAAAAAAATATTCCAAACAAGGGGCATCTTGGTAGTTCAGTCAGTTAAGCATTCGACTTTGGCTTAGGCCATGATCTCATGGTTCATGACTTTGAGACCCACACTGGGCTCTGTGCTAACAGCTCAGAGTCTGGAGCCTGCTTCGGATTCTGTGTCTCATTCTCTCTCTGCCCCTCTCCTTCTCATGCTCTGTCTCTCTCTCTCTCAAAAATAAATAAACATTAAAAAAATTTTAAAAACAATTCCAAACAAAAGGTTTGCTAATATATATATATATTTTATTATTATTATGTGGAACCACTATGTTATACATCTGAAACTAATATGTTATATGTCAACTACAATTCAA
>NW_027531581.1:952791-965562 GCF_008692635.1 Crocuta crocuta
ATTGAAAAAGTTTATTTAAAACAAAAGTAGAGGGGCACCTGTGTGGCTTCATCAGTTGAGTGTCTGACTCTGGCTCAGGTCCTGATATCACAGTTTGTGGGTTCAAGACACATGTCAGGCTCTGTGCTGACAGTTTAGAGCCTGGAGCCTGCTTCAGATTCTGTGTCTCCCTCTCTCTCTCTACCCTACCCTGCTCATACTCTGTCTTAAAAATAAACATTAAAAAAATTTTTTAAAAAGGTAGAATAGATGAGGTTATGGAAGTTCAGGTGGGGTGGGATTTGTTTTGAGTCAGTATTGTGTTTGCTGATCTCACCATCTTTGCCATAGCAGAAATGGCCATATTTTGGACTACAAGTTAAAAATTGTTTTGTTTTTTTGTTTTTTCCTGGGGCAAATGGGTGGCTCAGTCAGATGAACATTTGTGGAGTCTGCTTTGGATTCTCTCTCTTTCCCCTCCCCCCACCCCTCTCCCACTTGTTCATGCTCTCTCTCTCTCTCTCACTCAAAATAGATAAACTTTCAAAAATAAGCCAACTTTTTCTTAGTACTTTCTGAATTGTTTTTTTTTACAGAGGAGATTTTATATGCTTCTGAATTAATCTGTTCAAGGTTGTATTTACTTAACTGATTGAAGTCCGATACAAAATTGGCAAACCTTGCAATTCTGGTAAATAGCCTGATTTGCACTTTTATCTCGTTAAGCTATCCACTTTGATAAATTCACTTCGCCAATGATATTATCATGACACCAATGGCAGGACTAGATCAATAAATCACAACTCCATTTCTGGAATTCTCTGACTTTGTAAATTTATTTTGTTTTCCCTTCTGGCTCTGTACTATCTTACTCTAGCTGAAACATGGTAGATTTTGTGTGTTGGTTGGTTTCCCTAGAAAACAATTTAATGTGTGCTTCACAGATGTTTCCTTTACATTGGCCTGAGGACTTACAGATGTCTAATTCTGCCTATTTCCAACAGAGCAGAAATATTCTGAGTACTCTTTGGCTGCTGTTTTTCTGCAAAATTCTTACTTAACATTTCTTGAAATCCATGTATATAACATTGAACATGAACATATCTATCATAGTATTTAAGAGGAAATCTAAAAATTAGGGTTTACTTTTAGTAAACTCATTAATTCAATATTAAACTGTACTAATTATATATTGGGGATATCAAGTATATTAGGTTCCACCAGTTGAACCACAAATAAGAAGAATCTGCCACAGTGAGTACACAGACAAATTTAGAAAGAGCCAGTTGAATAATTAAATTTTTGACATAAATAGTACATTTGAATATGGGTCAAGTAGTTATTGTGCCAAAAAATTAAAATAAGTACTTGAATGATAGAATAAGCAGCATCAACCTCAAGACTATACATAAGTTGGATCTTAATAGATGTGTAGGTATTTGTCAAATGCATTTACCCTACTTAAATGTCAAGATTATTTGGAACCTTGGAACAATAATTTCTGATGCTGTTGCTTAAAACCTGTTTTTGACAGTATATATCTAAGTGTTTCAGAAGTAGGTGCTTATGCTCATCAACCACAACAAGCAAATAATCAAGCTGATATCTGTATGATATAAAGCTGTGGGTGTGTATATACATATGTACATATATATGCATATATTTTATGTATGTGTGTGTATATATACATGTACTTATATATGATCACACAGAGAAACAAAGATCCTGACATTTCTATCACCTCAAAATAGAAGCACTATTAAAGATGTAATATATAAATCTGTATTTATACCATGATTTGGAAATTATACACACAATTTATCATATGTACAATGCTCAAGAACTGAGAATCAAATGAAATTGAGTTTAAAGAAGATCTGATCCAGCTTTGTGGGCATGAATAGTGCAGTCCTATAGGGCCTCACATTAATTTTGAGTTTTGCTGTCACCTCTTGAAGTTATTGACAATTTTACCTTGGAACATGTGTTTTGAAAATGAAGTCAGGTAAGAAAACGGAACTAGTGGGTTAGCAGAGGAGATGTTTGCAATATGTTTGCCTGCCATTTCTTGCTACCCATTCACACATAATATTCCCAATGCCCTACAAGAATGAAACCATAAATGTGGTGCACCTGTAAGTTGAGGGGATCCAGCCAGGCTTAAATGAAGTGTGTTATGTGTACAACTAAGCAAGTGAAGACACTAATAGCCGAAGGAGATCACGACCAGGAGATCTGGTTCCATTCCATCCAGAACTTACTCTGAACAAAGAAAAAGAAGGTAAAGGATTTCTAAGAAACACAAAGGGTCAAGAGAAATTATCATATTCTTTCTTATTTGTGCTACTTGCCCTTATTAGTTAAATAACTAACTGAAAATGATGACACAGAATGAAAAGTAGAGAAAGATAGAACAACTCAGAATTACTTTTCCTTTCAGTCCTTCCTTCCTTACTCAGCAGGTTGAAGGCGGAGAAACTAGTTAAATATACCACTTTGTAGTAAAAGTAAAATAAAAAAGTCATGTTAGTTTCGCACTTTCAGTATTCTAGTAACAACAAAATACATAAATGTTTGCGTAAATAAAAAAATGGAGTGTTTTCGGTGTTTCTCTTTATGAACTAAAAACTCTCATTTTTGTATTGAAACTCTTACGGAAAAATATAGATGGTCACTATAGGTGCTGATAATGACTTAAAATTTCAATTTTTCTTACCTTAGAATAGTATTAAATACCAAATGAAGCACAACATGACCATTAAGAGCACACAAAGGAAAATATTTTATATTTTGGTACCTTTAGCAGCAATTATTTAACTACTTGCTATTGTTACTGTTTGCTATGTGATGCTATATGAACAAGGGGACTCAAGATATTTGAGTTTTTTGAATTGGGTCCAACAAATTATGTAGTTGGATCTACAGAGGAAAGAATGTTGGTTCATATCCATAGTAACTACAACTCAGGTTTTTCATTTGAAAGAGACTTGCATCTGAGAGGTAGCATGGGATAGAAGCTAAAGAAGGGATGTGAAGACAAACATTCATGATTTTTATTTTATTTTATTTTAATGTTTATTCATTTTGAAAAAGTGAGAGAGAGAGAGGCAGAGACAGAGACAGAAAAAGAGAATGTAAGCAGGAGAGGGACAGAGAGAGAAGGAAAGAGAATCCCAAGTAGGCTCCATGCTAACAGCACAGAGCGTGATGCAGGGCTTGATCTCACAAATCATGAGGTCATGAACTGAGCCAAAATCAAGAGTCAGTTACTCTATCAATTGAGCCACCCAGGCACTCAAACATGCATAAATTTACCTTATTTTATTTTACTTGTTTTGAATATTTATCTATCTTGAGAGAGAGAGAGAGGGATAGAGAGAAAAGAAGAGAGAAAATCCTAAGCAGTCCCCACACTGTCTGTGCAGAGCCCAATATGAAGCTCAGACTTATGAACCATGGGATCATGACCGGAGCCAAAATAAAAAAAATTGGACACTTAATCCACTGAGCCCAACAGGAGTCCCCCAAAATGCATGATTTTAAATCATGTTTCTGCTACTTATTAGCTGATATTATGCAATATGGAAATTGCATTACCCTCAATTATAACATCTGCTTTCTTAACTAGAAAATGGTTATAATAAGATCACTTCTCCTACAGAGTCTTGTTTATTTACATTATACACTTAGAAGGCTATAGGCGTAGCATGATGCATCCAGACCATGGTGAATAAACATAAATTATTTTCTTCTATCATTATTGCTATTCTATACAAAATATTCCCACACATGATTCAAAATGAAGGAGGAAAAACGGTAGATGAAAATTAATTAGAAAGGATTTGGTGAGTGAGGACTTGTAGAAGACAGAAAGAAATTATATATACTATTATAGTATAGTGTTCAAAGTAAAAATTTGTAAGTGGATTCATATGAAAATTATCTAACCAGCCCTAAATAACAAAACTGATTATAGGATGATTGACCACAGAATAACCATTCAAATCATGATTAAAGTATAAGACAATCTTGTCAAAGATTCAGAATATGGACTTGCTGTGTTACAATAAAATGTGGAAACGTGTGATGGGTTATCTCAGAAGGAAATGAATGTTCCTTCATAAGAGGTCAATAAGCACTGGCTAAAGAAACAACTGGAAAAGTTATCCTACATAAGATTCAACATCTTTTTTGAACTACATAGCCTATAAAGTTCCTTTTCATGTATAAATTTGGGATTACAACAAAGATAGATAAAGTGAAATTTTCCTTTTTAGCAGGGTCTTGTCTGGTTTTAGAATTAAAGTAACGATGGCCTTGTAGAATGGGTTTGGAAATTTTCCTTCCAATTCCATTTTTTGAAACAATTTGAGAGGAATAAGTATTAACTATTCTATGAATGTTGGAATTTAGAATTCTCCTGGGAAGACATTTGGCCCTGAACTTTTGTTTGTTGGGAGATTTTTTTTATTACATTGATTCAATTTCTTTGCTGGTTATGCATCTGTTCAAATTTTCTACTTCTTCCTGTTTCAGTGTTGGTAGTTTATATGTTTCTAGGAATTTATCCACTTTTTCTAGCCCAAATTGTTGGCATATAATTTTTCATAAAATTATGTTATCATTGTATTTCTGTGCTATTGGTTGTAATCTCTCCTCTTTCATGATTTTATTTATTTAGGTTCTTTCTCTCTTCTTTTAGCTAAGTCTCTCTAGGGATTTATCAATTTTATTAATTCTTTCAAAGATACAGCTCCTAGTTTCATTTATCTGTTCATTTTATTTGTTTCTTTCTATATTGTATATTTCTTCTGTTATCTTTATTATTTCCCTTCTTCTGATGGATTTAGGATTTATTTGCTGCTCCTTTTCTAGCTCCTGTAGGTGTAAAGTTAGATTGTGTATTTGAGGTTTTTCTTGCTTCTTAACACAGCCCTGTATTGCTATAGTCCTCCCTCTTATGACTGCTTTTGCTATTTCCCAAAGGTTTTGGACTATTGTGTATTCATTTTAATTTGCTTCCATGTAGTTTTAAGTTTATTCTTTAATTTCCTGGTTAACCCATTTATTATTTAGTAGAATGTTCTTTAACTTCCATGTAGTTGTAGTCTTTGCAAATTTTTCTTATGGTTGACTTCAAGTTCCATAGCGTTGTTTTCTGAAAATATGTATGGTATGATCTCAGTCTTTTCCTTCTGGTTGAGGCATGATTTGTGACACAGTATGTGATCTATTCTGGAGACTGTTACATGTACACTCAAAAATAATGTGTATTCAGCTGCTTTAGGGTGAAATGTTATGACTATATCTGTTAAGACCTCACTAAGAATTACAAGACATATCCTTGATGAATATGGATGAAGAAATTCTCAACAAGGTACTAGCGAATCAAATCCAACAGTTCATTAAAATAATTATTCACCATGATCAAGTCGGATTTATTCCTGGTCTGCAAAGTGCTTCAATATTCACAAATCAATCAATGGAATACAACACATTAATAAAAGAAAGTATAAGAACCATATATCCTATCAATAGATACAGAAAAAGCATTTGACAAAATACAGCATCCTTTCTTGATAAAATTCTCAACAAAATAGGAATGGAAGGAACTCATACCTCATTATCAGAAAGGCTATATATGAAGACCCACAGGTAATGTTATCCTCAATGAAGAAAAACAGCTTTTCCTTTGTGGTCAGGAAAAAAACAGGATGCTCACTCTCACCATTGCTATTTAACATAATACTGGAAGTCCTAGCTTCAGGAATTAGACAACAAAAGAAATAAAAGACATCTAAATCATCAAGGAAGAGATCAAACATTCACCATTCATGGATGACAGGAACCTCTATGTTGAAAACCCAAAAGACTCCACTAAGAAATTGCTAGAACTAATATACAAGATACAAAATCAACATATAGAAATCTGTTGCATTTCTTTTCACAAATAATAAATCTGCAGAAAGAGAAACCAGGTGAGAAGAGAAAATCTACACTACCCAAAGAAATCTACACACTTGGTGCAGTCCCTATCAAAATATGACTGGCATTTTTCACTGAGCTAAAACAATTCTAAAACTTGTAGGAAACCACAAAATATCTTAAATAGCCAAAGCAATCTGGAGAAAGAAAAGCAAACATGAGGCATCACAAACGTGCACTTCAAGCTATATTATAAAGCTGTAGTCAGCAAGACAGTATGGTACTGGCACAAAAACAGACACATAGAACAACAGATCAGAATATAAAATCCAGAAATGTACCTACAAGTATATGATCAACTACTCTTTGAAGTATGAAAAAATAGCCAGTGCAAAAAAGACAGTCTCTTCAACAAATGGTGTTGGGCAAACTAGACAGCAACATGCAGAGGAATGAAACTGGACCACTCTCTTACACCCTACACAAAAATAAATTCAAAATGGATGAACTACCTAAAAATGAGACAGGAAACCATCAAAATCCTAGAGTCGAACACAGGCAGCAACCTCTTTGACATTGGCCATAGTAACTTGTCTCCAGAAGCAAGAAAAAAAAAGAAGAAATAATGAACTATTGGACTTCATCAAGATAGAAACCTTATACATAGCAAAGGAAATAATCAACAAAACTAAAAAGTAATCTACAGAAGGGGAGAAGATATTCACAAATGACATATCGATAAAGGGTTAATATTCAAAACCTATAAAGAGCTTATCAAACTCAACCTCCCTAAAAAACAAATAATCCAACAAGAAATGGGCAGGAGATATAAATAGACATTTTCCCAAAGAAGGTATCTAGATATATAACAGACACATGGAAAGATGCTCAACATCACTCATCATCAGGGAAATATAACTGAAAACTAAAATGAGATATCACTTCACAACTGTCAGAATGGCTAAAATTAACAAGACAGGAAATAAGGAAATAAGAGATGTTGATGAAGATGCAGAGGAAGGGGAACTCTCTTGGTTGAAATGCAAACTGGTACAAACACTCTCGAAAACAGTCTGGAGTTTCCTCAGAAAGTTAAAAATAGAACTTCCCTATAATACAGCAATTGCAGTACTAGCTATTTACCCAAAGGATACAAAAACACTGAATGAAGAGACACATATATTACAGCAGTATTAGCAACAAGAGACAAATTATGGAAAGAGCCCAAATGTCAACTAACTGATGAATGTATAAAAAAGATCTGGTATATGCATATGTGTGTGTGTGATGAAATATTACTCAGCCATCAAAAAGAATGAAATCTTGCCATTTGCAACTACATGGATGGAGCTAGAGTATATTTGCCTTAGCTAAACAAGTCAGAAAAATACCATATGATTTCAGTCATATGTGGAATTTAAGAAACAAAACATATAAACATAGGAAAGGGGTGGAAAAGAGTGGGAGGCAAACCATAAGAGACTCTTATCTATAGAGTGAGGGTTGATGGGGGTATGATGGGTGGGGGGGATGGGCTAGATGGGTGATGGGTATTAAGGAGGGCATTTGCTATAATGAGCAGTGGGTGTTATATGTACATTCTACTAAATTCTACTCCTATAACTGATATTAAATTATATGTTAACTAACCAGGATATAAATAAAAACTTGAAACAAAAAAATGAAATTTGCACAAAATGAGTAATTGCAGTCAAGAAAGAGTTTGTTTTTTGATGTTTATGGTTAGGTTTTAACTTAGATCTTATAAAGATTATAGCTAAAGGATGCAGAAAGATAAAGAAAGGAAAAATACCAGAAACGTATAAAATAAAATTCTTCCTATAGATGTTTTTTAGTAGAAAAGGTGATTTTTAATAAGAAAAATGTTTAAATATATATGGTTAAAATCATCTCCCTAATACTCTGTGAATGTACCTAAAAATGGGAAACTTGTGAGCTACACTAATGGAGGGCTGGATGTAAGGAAAGTTACCAAAATACCCACTTAGAAGATGCTCTATCATATTGATGCATTGTCAAGAAGGGGGGTGGGTGACATATGAGCATGACTTTTGACAAATATAAAGATGACTTTTAACATATTTGACTATGGCTTAACAATTGACCTTAGTCATCACATTTAGTAAACAGCCTACATTTCATGAAGCTTAAAGAATACACACATGTCCATGACCCTTTTTTAAAAACATCAGGTAGTTTGGTACCCCTCTGTCACACACACACACACACACACACAATTTGCCATAGTCTAGGTGGTCTTTGAGGTGTGATGCTCTAGAAATAATTTACACATTCTGTTTTGACATTGGATAGTGTTCCGCATTTGATTTAAACATTTTCTTGTTTACTGGTGACAAAGCTGATATTTTGATAATTATTGCTATTTTGTTTCTAGCACCTAACAGTGAACTTTTATAAGGAGATACAGGTATGAATTTATTTCATCTCAAGGGCACAGTCACCTAGAGTTCAAAGTGCTACACATGATGACCCTGACTCGACTAAAGCACTTTGTTTCTCCACTTTTTTCATGCCTTATTTTTAAAGCAAATTCTATAATGCCTTACTCCTAGAATAAGCTTACTTCTTTCTTACATCTGTCGAAAGCCTTCTCCCTCACTATATCACCATTTTACTTACACTTCACGTTTTCTTTCTATCCCATCTTTAACATATCTTTATCAACGCATAGTTCTTAATTCAACAAATATGATAGTATCTGAGACGTCTGTTTTTCCTTTGTTTCTTGTATTATTACTTATGTTTATTATATTATAAATGTATTCATCATTTTTAAATAGATTGTAACTTCTTTAATGGAAATATCTAAGATTCAAATTTTTCTATCTTTTTGAGATTTTGCACAGAGTAGACATTTAATAAATATATATTGAATCGTGTTTTTGATTATTTATAGATTGCAGGTTTCTTATGTTAGGGACTTAGTTGCTAAATCTCTGTATTAACAGCTCTTCAAGTCACTTATGTGAATAAAGTTAAAATCACTGGTATTCATTTGGAAAATAAAAACATAAATTTTGTACCCATGTCTTTATCTGCACATCTGTTGTCATAATAGAAATCAATTTTCATTTGGGTTTGTAAGCCTCTAATCAAAAATAACATATATGTTTTAAAAGAATCTTGACCACAATAACTTAAAAATATTTTTCTTTCAGTTCTTTAATTAAAATGCTTATTAACCATTTATTTTATTTTTAAAAATTCTTTAATGTTTAATTTTTTAAATTGTTTTAATTTTTTTTAAATACTTCATTGTCAAGTTGATTTACATATAACACCCAGTGAATGTTTTTTTTATTTTTGAGAGAGAGACAGAGTATGATCAGGGAGGGGCAGAGAGAGAGGGAGACACTGAATGTGAAGCAGACTCCAGGCTGTGAGTTGTCAGCACAGAGCCCAACACTGGGGTATAACCCACGAATCATGACATCATGACCTGAGCTGAAGTAAGAAGCCCATTCGACTAAGCCACCCAGGCATCTCCCATTTTCTTTTTCTTATTTTACAATATCTTTACTTTGAGTGCAAGCCAGAAAAGAAAATGAATGTCACTTAATAATACAAGAATGCTTGCCTTTGGTCAGGCACAATTTTTAGCCTTGTTTTTGAAAACAGGATTTACAAAACTCAGAGGAATTTAAAAATTTGGTTTGTGAATCATGTTGACCAATCCTAAAATGTGTGATTTTTTTCTCCCTTGCAGGACCTTAGGCCATGTTTATTAATCCTCATTTTTTAAATTTGCTTTTATGTTGGTAGGTAGAACCTAAAAAGAATTCACACTACCAGTAGCCTGAGAATTCCACTGGAGCATAGTAAAGCAGTGGTGACACAGGTGTACATATATGTGATGAAGTTTAAAGATATAAATCTGGGATTCATAATGGAGCTTCTGCTGCTGGACTTAATGGAGTAACAGCAACCATATTTATCCTCTCACTTAATACAACTAAAAAAAAATAAAGAAAACATACAGAATTTTTCAACTATTAGCCCTAGGACAAAACAATATAAATGCAATCAACCAGTTACTACCAAATTTGATATATAAAATGTATATAGATGCACATTTTTATTTCATGGTTGAATAAGATCCTGCTTAGTAGTTATAGCTTTTCCAGACGATGCAAAAACAGAGAAACCACAGACCAATACTTTCATAGGAACCCAGGAGAATTTACTGATCTCATGACTCAACGAAGGATATTTTCAGAAAGATCATATAACTAAGACTATTTCCACACTGAATCATCATTTCAAATGCCTGAAATTGTCTCAACCATGTCATCACAAAAAAGAAGTTTAGGAATTATTAAGAAAGATTAGCAGAACCAGTTTTAATGGTTCTTCCCTTTAAATGTAATGGTTTTATTCTGGACGTTCCACTCACTGATCATGTGTGTGCGCGCGCACGCACTCACGTGCACACATGCATGCGTATGCCCTCTTAGGGCTGGGGTAGACAGACTTACACAATCAGCACCTGAACTCATCCCTGAATTTAAAAATTCCCTCATTTTGTTCAGAGTCATGAGTGTCTTCCTGGATGTTTACCTCAATAGCTTTGATGAGCAAAAAGATTACGTAGACCCTAGAAAACAAAATCTAGAGTAGGACATGAATTCCAATTCTAACCAAATTCCAATCATAAAAGAAAGTAGTTATCTTTTAACATAAAGAGAAATAGACTAGTGCCAAGAGGTGCTATGATCACCCTAATAAAGAACATGTATGTGTGTTAAAGAAATCCAAGTAGATACAAATAGTTGAAATTTCCAATTGCATTTCTTTCCATGTGACTAAATAGTATAGCTCCCTATTTTCATAAGTTACTAAGCTGCACAAGAAAAAATGCATTATGATACAAAAAAGTTAAATGTTACACTGGTAGGTATATCTAGCTAAAATATATTGAAACAGTGGTAACAGCTAATATAAACTATGGGAATGTTTACATTATGACTTTTTCCATCTCTTAAATTCTGCCACAGCCATTTAAAAGTTATTTTTATGCATTGTGAATTTTCAAAGCAATTTCAGATTAAGAGTGCTATATACATATACAGCCAGCAATAACATATTCTACTCAGACTCTTAGAAAATTAGAAAAGATAGCTAATTTTCTAAAGAAAATAAGGCACTTTGAGAGTCTCACATTTGTTCACTGAGGAGCTTGCAACTGACAGGCTGCTGTGATCTCTCCTATCTTCTCCAGCCTCTCAACAAATATCCTTGTTCAAATATCCACCCAGTAATTTTTCTATTCTCACCTTCAAGCCCTTTGTAAAACCAGATAATATGCTTGGAAACACCAATTTTCTGCTTCCACCATGCTGCTACTATTTTATCAGACATATTCCCAAATTTCATATCATTCTGGACATTTCCTAGTTTAACAGGAAGAGAGACATCCGCTATTTCTAAACCACTTTTGTCTGAAAGAAGATTTCACATAGAGGTTCCCCTGTCACTTCGTTCTGATTAACAGAATTTTTAGATCCTCCCCTGTAAAACATACTTTGACATAAAGCTTATTTTACTGTCTGTGTATTTGTGTCATATATATATTTTTCCTTTTAAATATATTTTGTTTGTATGTTCTCTTCCTTAGATTTACTGGGTTACTAGAAGCCAGGAAACTTGTCTATAACTCAAGAAAGGTCCATCTCTGTCTAGTTCTCAAGAAGGTGCTCATGAAGTCTTTTGATGTATAAGAAAATCTATCAACCTGCTACAACAGTGAAGATTGTTTCTGAACCTCCAGGAAAGCCACAGATATTCTCAAAGAAAAATGCTTCCAGGGGATTTTTCAGTGAATTTTTAAATTAAAACAAAATAAGGCAATTGTCAAAAGGAATAAATTTCTTTTGTCCTAAAATGCATACTTTCAGAGGCCTACAAGTTATTTTCTGATGGATTGATTTAAAAGTTTAACAGTTGCTGTCACTTATTATTGATTAAAATGTTGAATTTAAAGATTTTATTCATAATTCCATATTGAATAGCTATATTTTTAAGAAACTTGAGGCATTTTACTTGTTTTCTGTTTGTTTTTCCCCTTTGGTAGAGAATGAGGACTGGTTGCTACAGCAACAGATTTATTCTCCAAGTATGTTGGTACTTTCATCAGATGCTCACTCTGACAGTGAGTTCTGCTGTCTGAATGTCTAACTTTACAACCACAGCTAATTACAAAACCTGTAACAATTCCGTTCTGTTGCCCTAAAGGTTAATGCAAAACTTGTAGTATTGAAGAAAATGTGGATTGCCAAAACAATTCTTAGGGAGAACAGAGCAAAACAAGTAATTACATTTTTAAATCTATAGTCAGAAATATTAAACTTTAAATTATCTGTAGTTGTTAGGCTTAGAAAATACCTTTGGGGAATAAGAAAAAAAATGTCAGTTTTCTCTTTCTTCATTTTCTCCATTGCTCTTCAACCATGGTTCTTGAATTAGAACTAGAATATTATATTGCATTTCAATCACTTGGCTTTTCAACCAGAGAATTTAACTCCTGAACCAGGGGAGGAAGTTAAACTTGTAATGTTTGGGTTTTCTACTATATGAACCACATTTTTTATCTCCTACTGATTATTAACTTTCTAAAAACAGAGTGTGTTTGAAAGCTACAGAATATACTTATTATATTAGAAAACAAAACTGAATATTCAAAGATTTTGCTTTGTCAGGATTTACAAAGAGCAAAGGGGTGAAATATGTTAATGCTAAAAATAGCTTTTGGAAAAAAAATCAATGAACAGAGTAGAAATGCAAAAAAAAAAAAAAAAAAAAAAAAAAAAAAAAAAAAACCAACACAAA
>NW_027531581.1:965582-1018337 GCF_008692635.1 Crocuta crocuta
AAAAAAAAAAAAAAAAAAGAAAAAAAAAGAAAAAAAAAAAAAAAAAAAAAAAAAAAAAACAAAACAACCCAATCAGCACAAGAGGAAGTTTCTTAGAAAGGAAAATAAAAAACAGAAAGACCTACAGAATAAGAGTAAAAAGTAAACACAGAGCAAGTCCAGGGGATTCAATATTCAATTACTACTCCCAGCACTGTGATGATTCCATCTGTGAGAATGACTTCCAACTGGCAATCCCTCCAGGAGCATCACTGTGCTTTGCCTAACTGCCATTCCGTACCAGACTCAACAGATTTATTCCAGATTTGTGGGCATTGCTAGGCTCCAGGTCCACCAGCCAATAATGAAACCGCAACAACACCAAAACAATATACTTTTTAAAAAGATAAATAATTTCCTTTAATTAAGAAATCACAAGGGTCTAGCTTTCCAAACTGTCATTTAAAAGGAAATTTTAGTCTTCTTCTACTATTTCACCCCTCACCTGCTCAACAGTACCTACCGGGAAACTTACATGTGTTCACTTTTCTATGATCATTATCATCTGCCAGAAAAACACAAATACTCCTCAAGGCCAGGTGCAGGTAATCTGTAACATCTCAACCTATGTGCTGGGAGTTTTCTGTTGTGTAGACTGGTCTGCATGTTTTCTTTGGGTATAGGTGAAAATCTGGAGCCTGAATATTTTACATGTAAAAGTGCACTCTGCAGCACTGCTTTAGAGCAGAACCTCGGAAGGGATCTAAAAATAAACCAATAACATCAATAAAATAATTTATACCCATATCAAAGATGCTTATTGAAAAAGGGGAAAAATGGCATGCATCTGTATTAATTGATGCGAAATATACACAGCCTAAACGGAAAGGGATTTCTATCATAAATCATTGCTAAACATCATTTTCTATCTGCTTTATACAAATTTATTTTATAGTAAAAGATCTAGAAGGATGTTCACTAGATACTGACTTTAATTTCTGAGTATTGGCCCATTTTTATCTTTCTAGATAACATCCACTTTTTTAACTTATCATTTTTTGAGAGGCCCCGGGGTGGCTCAGTCAGTTAAGTATCTGACTTGATTTCAGCTCAGGTCATGACCTCATAGTGGTGAGATTGATCCCTGTGTCAAGCTCCACACTGAATGTGGAACGCACTTGGAATTCTGTCTCTTCCTCTGTGTCTCTCTTTCTGCCTTTCCCCCACCCCGTCAGTAAATAAATGTTTTAAAAATATACTAAATTTTATTACAGTTTTAAATAGCTTCCAAAAACTTAAAAAATATGCAGTGAATTACTGTCAAAATTAACAATACCAATCTTTTATTTATACTTCTGTCCCTTATATTTTCTGAAGAGTATATAAAATTATATAATGTTTATAAACGGTATTGTGATTGTTTTATCATCTTCAAATATTATAATAAAGCCTGCTAAATGTGAAACCTCGTACCTATTATCTAGTAATGTGGAATGCTAGTTACACAAGTGATATTCAGTCGGTCTTTTTAGACCAAATGTAGGATAATATTTATTTTCTGTGGTTGCAGTAACAAATGGCCACATGCCCCGTGACTTAAAAGAACTGACATTTATTCTCTCATGGTTCTGGAGGGCAGAGTATCAACTGCAGAGTATCAGTCACTATCGGGGAGATTCTGCTCCTTCCTCTTCCAATCTCTATGGCTGGCAATTTGTTGACTTGAGATCCTATGACTCCAATCTCTACCTCCACCTACATCACCTCCTCTCCTGGTGTCTCTCTCAAAACTCTCTCTGCCTCTCTTAGAAAGATACGTGTGATTCATTTAGATCTCACTTGATAGCCCTAATAAACTTCTCTCAAGATCCTTAATCTAGTCATCATATATATATATACACATATATATGTATATATGTGTATATATATATATATGCACACAAACATATATATACACACATGTATACATGTACACACACACATATATATGTACATAATTTAGTTATATCTTTTTGCCATGTGAGGTATATTCACACTTTTTAGGGAATTGCTGTGGATATCTATTGAGGGAGCTATGTTTTAGCCAACCACAGAAGTGAAAGAATTAACTTGGCCTTCTTATCTGGTTTGAGGGCCTCTAGGAGTGTTTCCCTTTGCTGAACTATTTTCTACTCTGAAGTAGTATCATGCTTCATTTTTCAACTGCTAGGACACAGGGAGCCAGGGAAGGGAAACAGGTAGTGTTTGTGCAAAAATTCTTTCATATCCCCATCCCTGGCTCTCTCCTTTCTGGGACTTCCCCTAACTCTTAGGCAGTGAAATGTGGTTCCCCATACTCTTCTTTTTGGTTCCTTTATACAGAAAATTGGCAGATCTTCTATCAGATATTTAGTGTCCATGATCTTGTATCAGATATTTAGTGTCCATGGAATCACCCACATACTTTCCAACAAAAGCAAAAACAATGAGGAATTCACTCCCATGCTGTAACTTCTCCAAGTTTCCAATTACTTCCACTACTTTTGTGCTTATATTTACTCTTCAAAATCCTGAGTAGTTGTTTTGTTTTATAAATGTAACTGTTTATAGTTATCTATTGTAGGATTTAGTCTATAGGAGGCTCGCATTAAGATCTCATGTGAAACTAACAAAACCTGGTTATTTTAAGTTATTGGTACTTGTTCAAATACCCAACCTGTTGCTGGGTTCTCTCTGAACTCTCTCTGAACTCTGAATTCTGGAAAATAGGAGTCTCAAGTACTTTCCATATAAAGTCTAAATTGTGTAAGAGTATACTAATGAATATAATGATAAATAAAATTACCTTCTTACATTTCAGTTAATTACACCAATGTAACCATCTACTGATTGTTGGAGGGGTGAAATCCACACTGATTTTGTGGCAAAACAAAGCTATTTTCCTTTACTTAGAGTTTAAGTAACCATGAAAGCAGTAAAAACAAATCTAGAGCTGTAGAAAAGCCAATTACACAATTGTTAGAATATTCCTTTGGCAAAGCCCTGGACATTTTTAAAAAAGTTGTATGACACAGAACTTCTTTAAATGATCAGATTTAAGGGGTAAAATATTAAAATGCAAACTATTTATATATCCAGGGAAGATAAGAATGCCACTCAATTCTGAGGTGTCTGGGTGGTTCAGTCAGTTGAGGGTCTGACTCTTGATCTTGAGGTCATGAGATTGAGCCCCACATTAGGCTCCATGCCCAGCATGCAGCCTGCTTGGGATTCTGTCTCTCGTTCTCTATCAATCCCTCCCCCAAGTGCTCTCTCTGTCCTACAATAAATAAATATACATTAAAAAAAGAATGCTACTCAGTTTTGAACAAACTGTAATAGAATTTATAATAACATACTTTCATGGAAGGCATGATGAAGTTTAGTACTATAACCAAAATTCCATTATTGATTCAAAAAAGATTCTGAAGATTAAATAAATACAGTAATCTAAAAACCTCACTATAATCTTTCATCACATTCTCCACCATCCTACTGAGAGGTTTTATAAGAAATATAAATCAGAACTATTTTTACTTCTTTTGCTCCTTATCAGTGTCACCTGTCACTTTAAATGTTTGAAAAGTTATTTTTGCTACACAGTTACTATGTGCTGTGTAGGGGTGGTTGGAGGATTGTGACCATGTCTGGCATATTTGAATATACCTGTTTTCCTTAGGCATATAAAATGTATCATGAGTGGGCTGGAATTCTTTGCAACTATATTCTTGTCTGAGAAAAACTGACCTGTTAGATAAACAGGAACTCAGAGTCACTATATATTAAGAAAAACCCACAGTTTGAAAAGTGCTCAATTTGTTAGAAAAGTAAAGAACAAAATAAATCAGAACCAATAATTTTCCCACACCTTATACATAACTGTCAGTTTAAATCTGCTTTATCAAAGAAATACCCCTGCGTTATTTTCTGCGAGCTTCCTGACAAGAGTCTGTGCCTTGTCTCACATAAAATAAATCAATCAGTGCAACTATGTGACAATGCATGGTGTCCTTCTTTCTGATGAGAGGATTTAGGTGCAGTTATTGCAATTTCTCAGTGAACTACCATACATGTGTTCATGAACTGATATGCATCAAAGAACGGGTGGGTGGCTTAAAAACAACATTTATTTCTCACAGTTCTGGAGGATGGGTAGTCCAAGGTCATGCACAGGCAGATTCTGTATCTGGTAAGACCTGGCTTTCTCATTGACTGGGCCCTTTCATTATAACCTCACATGGCAGAAGGGGGAAGGGATTTTTCAAAGGCATCTCTTGTAGAACAAAATCAAAGTTTGTTTGTTTTTCTACCATGAATACTCACTGAGAAGCATTTAAATTATAATAAAACTGACAATTATTTGGATTAAAAGAAAGGCCAATTTACAAAAACTATAATCACACTAATGATGTAGAAGTCAATACTCATCAGTAATATACCTGTAAATTAATCCATTTCAAATAGTCAATGCTTACTAAGTACTTAGTAAATATATACCTTACTTTATGTAGAGGATGCATCAAAAGTGAACTTCAGTGTGTGACAGGCATCCTAATACTTTTCCTTCCCTGTAAGCATCATCTGTCATTTGCTTCTAGCCAGTGGACTATAGTAAAGGTGACAGGATAGGGACTCCTTGTTAAGTTACACTATATAAGACTCCCTCTTAGCAGACTGAGTGAGAAATTCTCCTACTGGGCTTTCAGAAGCGAGCTGCCATGTTTTAAGAGAGTTCCCAGAGGATGAGGACCATGTGGCAAGAAAGCATGAGAAGCTCTGAGAACAACGTCCAGCTGACAGTCACAAACAAGTAAGAAACTTAGTTTTACAATTGCAAGTGATTGCATTCTACCACCAATCACAAGAGTCTGAAAGGGGAGGATCCTGGCCTCCACAAATGCACGCAGCCCAGTCGATATCTTCACTGCTGTCTTCTGAGACCTGACCAGAAGCCTGAGCTAAGTTGTACGTGAAGACTGTGACACGATAAATGTGTATTGTTTTAAGCTGCTGCATTTATGAAAATGCCCTACACAGAGAATCAAAATTGACCTACCTTAATTTTGCTGAGAACTTTTTATCACTTAAGGTGATTTTAAACTATGCAATTAGCATGTGAGTAAGGCTGTATGTGTATGTAGGTCTATATAAAATTGAATACCTAATCTAACATGTACTTCTAAAACTGTTAATTAAATGCCTCAAACCATTTATATAATTTTGACCGGTTTTTGTATTTTCCACTTGTAATGAAACATTTTTGTGCTAACCAAAATCTAATGAACTCCTAAAATCTAAGAAAGCAAAACAAACGTGGTCATCAGTGACATACATTTAGTATGTTTGCTTATTTATTTACATTTTAATTCAAGATAGTTATTCTTTTAAAAGTGTATTATTATGGAAGCAAGTGCTGGATAAATGATTACTACTAGTTGCACATAAAGAATGCTGAAGAATGACAGATATGATAAAATAAGAAGACTATTCAAGAAATACCTATGACCTCACTGGGTGATGCTTTTACTTGCAAAGGTAAGAAGTACTTGATGTCCTTTAACATTTGACAAAAAAAAAAATAACACATCAAGTTGTAATTTTGTCCGGAGATTTCTTTTCACCAAAAAACATTATAACATTATAATTATTTCACCAATATGAATTACCATTAAATTTTTATCATGTGAAAGTGATAAATTCTTGAGAACACTTTGACAAATGGTATTTAAAATGTTAATCACAAATATTTTATAGTTACTCTGTTGTAGAATTTTTTAAAATGTGTTTTTCTGATTTTTGACTGAAACAAAATATAGAAACATAGCCTAGGTGCAACGTAAAGGTTTATAACAATATGATATTTATTACTTGATTATTTAAAGGCAACTCAGTATCATCAATTATTTTATGTCTTTATAAGTGGCCTTTTTCTTCATCAAAGGAAATCTAAAGTATTAGTTCAAGAATATTGCGATTTAACTTTTATAAACGACGAATATTGTTTTGTCTGGTAAAATATCCCTTTGATAACTGGACATAACAAAAATAGTTACATAATAGTGAAACACAAAATTTTATCATCCTGACAAGGCTATTATGTTTTGTACAATGTGGCGAAAGCACGTCTACACAATGTTTTCACTATTTCAGTTTAATACAAGTTCTATTGACTTACTTGATTTCCCCAAGCAGAAGGTAAATTTTTTGACATTTAAAGAATTCCCCTAGCAACATGTTTTCCATTGTGTTGTACTCTGCCAATTATGATCATTCCAGTTCATTAGATGCTGTCTGGAAACAAAAGGAATGAGGCAGAAATACTCCCTACTGATACATTATTTTTGGAGGATTGACATTACACAATTAGCAAATGTTATTAAATGTCCTTAGGTATCATTAGTGAAGAAGAATGGAAAACTATTAAATGGTTACCCCTCTCTGTGCTTTAAATGGATTGATAGTGCATGAAGCCATTTAAAGTTATAAAATATCAGAAGACAGGCAGAGCCATCTGTTTTATATATTCATTATCCTATACATTTTATTTTGCATAATTATTTCATAAAAAGAATTCATTGAGCTGATACAGTGTTTATGAAAGAAGATGAAATGCCTACATATACTTCTGAATAAAACTTTATCTTTAATAACATTTTGGGAACATTTATATCAGAATTAAAATAAATAGCTTTTAGTTTGTGTTACTGTACTCAAAACGTTGTCATTAGAAAATCAGATATAATAGAAATTTTTACAATGTAAGTGACAGTGTATTAAATATTTTTTTCTTTGTCACTGAAAAGCTGTTTCCAAAAATTTATCATTTTACCTGAAAAACTGCTAATATTTGAATGATGTCTCAAGATCTGCTATTAATAAAAACATCTCAAGAATTAAAAAGCTGAGTATGATTATTTTCCTTTATAAAGTAATATATACTTGACTATTGATCACAACTATTATAGAATTTTTATATGTTATACCAAGATGGAAAAGTATGAGAGAGGAGTTTGAACAATAAACATGAAACAGTAAATCTCCATTTGCTACAAATAATCGGGTTAGGTAATAGATCTGGCCAGCCAAGGTCCTACAATAAATTAGACACACATGTTGCATAATTCAGTTGCTCACATAGGAATCTTAATATACTTTATGAAATGTAAATTACTCTTATTCCCCCCCAAAATGAAATAGAGTCATTTTAGAAGTATGAAAAATACTTTTTAAATTACTTACAAAAGTAACCACCCTTGCCAGCATCTCATGATCTCTGTTGAGTATTACTGCAATTTGTAAAAAAAGAAAAAAGTCTTACTACCTACGAACAAAGTAGACAGCATCTTTTAATAAATATTTATTTAAATACAATGGAATTTCTAAAACACTCCTGCTAGCATCTCTATAACTCTGTTTGCATACTGTTGTACTGTAGTATAAAGCTCCAGAAAAAACAACAGAAACCACCACAAACATCAAGAAAGAAGCCTCTAGGATATTGAATCACAATCAATGAAATAAAAAATAAACAAGAGAGACTATATCAAACAAAAAGCTTCTGCACACTAAAAGAAACAACAAAATGAAAAAATGACCTATAATGGGAAAATATTTGCAAACAATTTATAAGGGATTAATATTTAAAATATATAAAAATGCATGCAACTCATTAACCAAAAATAATTCAATTATAAAATGAGCAAAGGATGTGAATATGTATTTTCCAAAAAAGGTATATGAATGGCCAACAAGTACATGAAAAGGTGCTTAAAATCACTAACCATTAGAAAATTGCAAATAATAACCATAATGAGGTATCACCCCATATCTGCTAGAATGGCTATCATTAAAAAAGAGAAGAGACCAATGCTGTGGTGGATGTGGAGAAACGGGACCTTGTACACTTTTGGTACCAATGTAAATTGGTACAGCCACTGTGGAAAATGGTATGGAGGTTCTTCAAAAAATAACATTATGATCCAGCAATTTCATTTTGGTTGTATACCAAAAGCAAACACACACACTATGTTGAAAAGGTATCTGCACCTCCATGTTCTTCCTAGGACTCTTTACAACAGCCAATACAGAGAAACAAGTATCACTAATGGATGAATGGATAAAGAAGATATGGTATATATACAGAGTCATAACTGTCATATGTGTTATGGATATTACACAGCCAGAAAAAAGAAATCTTGTCATTTGCCACTGTATGGATGAACCTAGACAGTACTATACTAAGTGAAATAAGACAAAGAAACAAATATTATAGGATTTCACCTATATGTGAAATCTTTAAAAAAGAAAAAAAAACTTAAAGAAAATGAGATCAGATTTGTGGTTACCAGAGATGGAAGACAGGTGAAGCAGAAATTAGATGAAAGTGGTCAAAAGGTATGAGCTTTCAGTTATAAGAAATATACATACTAGGGATGCAATGTACAGTGAGATGACTACAGTTAACACTGCTGTATGGTACAGATGAAAGTTAAGAGGATACATCATAACACTTCTGATCACAATGGAAAAAAAGTATTTTTTCCTTTTTTTGTATCTATATGAAAAAATTGGGTTTTATTAAACTTAGAGTGTTAATCATTTCACAAGATATATGTTTAGTCATCTTATACAATGCTGTATGTCCGTTATATTTCAATAAAACTGAAAAAATACAAGAAAGTACCAAAAACTAACCCAAAAGGAAAAAGAGATAAAGGGGAAGGAAGGAAGGTAGGGAGGGAGGGAGGGAGGGAGGAAGGAAGCAGCAAGTCTTCAAGACATCTCATGAGGTTGACAGTCACAATCATCAGAATTTTGAAACTGAATAATGTACGGAAAAATAATATGTATTGAAAATGAAATAAATTTTTCTTTATTACTTTCACCTTCACCCATTTTGCACTTTGAATGGATTTTTCACTTACACATACTTCATAACATCATACATCAGTTATTTGGAAGTTCCAATTTAGTGATCTTTTCTTCCATATACTGATACATTTCATTATACATTATATCAAAACATCAAACTTTCTAATACCACCATCCATTCAAAAAGTCTTTGAATACTAGGAGTAGTAAAATTCTGTGGTGAATAAAATATTGCCTAAATTCTGCTTGAAAGTTTTGATTTTATTATTGGCAACAAATGCTGTCAACGAGTTTTCTTGAAATGAAAGTTGCCTTTGCTTATTTACAAAAAGACATTACCCCAATACGCAACTTTAAATAACATGAATTTGTCAGGTTTTTTTTTTAAGTGAAAGTAGTGCTCCATGAAAACTCAGCTAATTTAGCTCATAAATATATCACCTACGTGATTTTTCTTCAAGCAGTCATCACACTCCAATATGCAGCAGAGATGATGCGATAGTACTTCTCAACTTATCACACAGAAAATTAAAGTGATGTACATACAAATCCTAATATTCAATGAAATTAATAATCTATACTACTTCACCAAGAGTATCTTCTATGTAGAAATTTTAGGCATCTTTTACAATTTAATAACATTTCTTCTTTTCCTTTTTTTAAACTGCACTGTGTGTGGGTGTGTAAAGAACTCAATGACCACAAATACAGTATGATGCCAATGGGTCGATTAGTGCTGAGACACCAACAGTTTTACCCACCACCATTTTTATGCCAACAGTGCAATGTCAATACAATATAAGGGGCAAACTGCATCCTAGCATTGTCATGAAAATAATTTGACCTTGCAATCCCCTGAAATGACCTTAGTAACACTGGAGGATCCATGGACCACCATGTAAGAGCCTCTCCTTAAAAGTCAATGTATTACTTGGTACAGTAATTAGTAAATTCATATTCTATATAAAACTGCTTATTATTCTCTGGGGATATTCTATATTTATCTCCATTTTTAGACCTTAGAGAAAGTATAAATATAAGTGTGCATATTTAAAAGCTTTATGACTTCTATACTATGCTACGCCTCACCTGTATAGCATATTACTTATAATTAAGAATTTTGTAATCGCCTAAATCCTATATGATGCTTCATCATTACCGCCATGTCTTAGCACATAATTAGCAATTACTATAAAGTGCCTAGATGTTTTAAAGCATAAAGAAAAGGTGCCAAAACTAGATAGGCTGGGTATGAATTCTGGTCCTGACACATTTTGCTTATTTGACCTTCTCACATTCCTTACAGTGATATGTTTGTTACTTCCCTCTTAAGCAAAATTGAGGATAATTTAATAACTACTTCATGAGGCTGTAGTGAAAGTTAAATGAAAAAAATACATGGAAAGCACATACAAGAGTACATGGAACAGTATAAAAACTAAATGTTAGGCATATATAATAAAATACATTTAGAGCAAAGGAGAACTCATTTTTGAATGTGGGTTTTTGGGAAACAGTTACTGAATCTTTCAGATTAAGGTTTTATGGTATTTGCATTTTAATACATTTAAATAACTAGCACATTTATAAGACTGAGGAGTTAAGATATTAAATACTGGTAAAACAAAAAAGGGCCATTTGCTTTTAAATGTCTGGTTATTGAATGTAATGTGATTGCTAAGAAATACTTTATGAATGGTCATATAACTTACACATCATCCATCTTACGGTTTTAATATATACTTTGGCCATTTAGTTTTGACACATAAGTGAGCAAAGAAGATTTTAATGTAAAATCTTTTAACACATATTTTATTTAGAAACGTCTCAAAATTTGTGTTTCAGAATGTGCAGAGCTCAAAGTTTTTTGGGACTGAATTCTCATTACAGAATATTTTTTTCTCATTTATCTATAAACTATATTGTTCCCCAGAAGCATGTAAAGTGGTTTAAATAAATTACAAAATATAAGAAAATATAAATTAGATGTAGATAAGAAAGAACAAAAAGGAAACAAGGGACAGGAATAAAAGTGCAGCAAAAATGTTTCCCTGTCATTTTTTATGCTTGCAATGAACAGCACAGGACAGAGCTCATGGTTGGGGCATCTCCTGCACCATATTTGGCTGGAACCTTGAGTGCTAGGGAATGGGCATGACGGCATCAGGATCTAATCACCCCACTGTACCAGCAATCTGGATTTGAGTCCTTTCTACTTCTACTCCGACTGTGTGTTCAGATAATTAAGAATCACTGTCACTAGAATCTGGAAGAAAATTAGAAATGGATTGACGGAAAGATAGCACGTTAGCAGAAGAGAGATCAGAATGAAGCAGAGACAAGAGATGTAGTCCAGAAAACTCATCAAAAAGAAATTTATGCTGTTCAGAGAAATACAATTAAAAACAAAATCTCCCAACCTAGAAAACCTCTCTACAAAGGTAGATGGTAAAAAAACAATTATTAAGTATTAAGTCAGAACATGATGTGCAGTAAGAGATGGCAGAGACAGAAAAAAAAAATCTCACCCTTTTATACGACCAAGCAGATATAATCTATTCTATAAATGGTCTCAAAGTAAACAATTAGTCCTTAAGAAGACTTGACAGTACCATTTGTCATACATTATTCACTCTCAGTTCACTTAGTAGTTGAAGCGACTATCTGTTAGCCACGAGCCCTTATCCAAAATAAAAATAAACTATTCATATCTTTACTATGAGAGGTAGTTTTGCAATTCGGAGTAAGGCAACCGAAGAAATTAGGCTCATACCCTCCAACAGAAAGTGGCAGTTACAGACTTCAATTTTCTTAATGATTATGTTTTAAAGGTATAGTTCCCAAGCTCTTGAGAAAGACATTTGAGGATCAGAATTCTGGCAAAAGGCTTACTTAGCACTAAAAAGACTTACGTACATGTCAATGAGACAGAGAAAGAACTAACATTTTCTACTTTAATACTCTAAGAAAAGGGAGAAGTTTGGAGTCCCTTCCCTTATTTTCAACAGGGAGAACCAACCTCTTATTTTTAATTTGCATTTGTCCTTATAATACTGCACAGGATTTTGTGGGTTTTTTTAAAGTTTATTTATTTTGAGAGAGACAGAGACAGTGTGAGCAGGGCTCACAGGACTTGAACTCATTAAACTTGAGATCATGACCTAAGCTGAATCCAAGAGTCAGATATTTATTGACTGAACTACTCAGGTGCCCCATGAACAGGATTTTGAGTTGTTTGATGTCAAGTCCATAAGAGTTACACAGTACATGATGCTATACTCTAACTAAAGAAGGTGACTGTATAAAGGTAGTTGTTGAATTGGCCGTGATACTGCCACACTTTCAAATTATCTGCTGCAGGTTTCATGGTACCAAGATGCTAGAGAAACCCATGTAATTTAACCCATACTGGTGTGTGAGGATTCGTGATGGAAGGCTGCCATGCCAACTTGCTACCACACACTTTATTTTTCTTATCCTACTAGTTTTTCTCTAGAAGTCAGGTGGAGTTTATTCTCAACTGTGTCTATTTTGAAAGAATCTTACTCTATCAACAAAAGCAGAAGTCAGAATTTTATACCTATCCCCCAAAATAACAATTTTACCTATTGTTCCTCTGAATGATGATCATTCATTTTAGTCTTTTTTTTGAAATAGACATCTTCTGAAAATTAAGGACTTATATTTTTTGCTAATGCAATGAACATTTGCACCTTACATTGTTTCTGTTTTGCACCTTACATTGTTTTAATGAAACTGTATTTTGAAAAATTTAAAACTCTCACACAACGACAATAGAGTCAGAATATGTAACTAACATCCCAGGAGCCTAATTAAACATTATCCCAAACCTCAGAACTGTACAAAAGATAGGGTAACATCACAGGTGCTAGGAAGGCATTATAATATCCCCCCACACTTTTGGATTTCTTAGGTAACTAGTGATTCCATTCAAGTCATTCAAAAGAAAACTACCTGATAGACATTTAGATCTAAGCTTTGTTCTTTTAAAGCTAAAGTAACTATAAAATTCTCCATAGAAAGGAAATAAATTTCACTTCCTTTTAGAATTTCCTTGGCTATCCAGTATGACTGTATTTGAGGGTTGGGGCTGGCTTCTAACTAGTCAGCTATGTTTCACTTATCAATGCTTCATTACTCACTTCTTTCTCCTATCAGATTATTTTCTCATCTATATTGGTATTTTACACTAGAAATGCAATGAAGACAATGGAGAATTTCAACTGCATATATCATGTTTATCTATCGGCATAATAAAACCTTATCACTCAGATACAGTTACTACTACTTACTTGTACCATATGTGTAGCCATTATCTGAAGTAAGTCTTAGATATCATTACCAGTTAATCTTCACATATTTCAAATATCACCAAAAGATAAGGACATTTTTCAACATGACAAGACAATGGTTTCAATACACACATATGACTTAATGTCATCAAATATTAGGGCACCTAGGTGGCTCGGTTGGGTAAGCATCTGACTCTTTATTTTGACTCAGGTCATGCCCTTATGGTTGTGAGTTCGAGCTCTGCTTCAGGGTCAGTGCTGACAGTGTGGAGCCTGCTTGGGATTCTCTCTCTCTCCATGTCTCTCTGTCCCTCCCCCACTCAACTGCAACTCACTAGCAACTTTCTAACAGTTCCTAGAACTGTGGCAAAAACTCTTTTCACCAGAAAGCAATTTTACTTACTGTTCCCTAGAACTATTTCTCAACTCCCACAGCCACAGCCCCACTTCTTTGAAAGCTATTCCTTTTGATCCTTTTAATCTCCCTCTACCCTAATATCTCCTATTACAGAGCCCTGTTCCTTTCCTTCACAGATGTCATGAGACGTACTATTATTGTTTAATTGTTTGCTGTCCATATTATGTGACTGGTCTCTGTTTAACATAATACTTTTTGGATAATTCCACTTGTACAGGGAGACATCTGATTTATTTCTCTTCATCTGTCAAAGAAAGGTCAATACAATAGAACTTTTCTGAATCACCTCTACATTGCTGCTTGAGACAGACTTCTCTTTGACACTGCTGGACTCACTTCAGTTTCTCTAAAATATAATGAAATTCCATATGTTCATGCATTCAAATATTTTTGTTTTGCCTGGAAAGTCCTCCCTACAGCCTTGCTAATCCTGCATCAATTAGGCTCACTGTCTTATCTGTCTTTATCCTCTGCTTGCAGAACAGCTGGTAGATATCCCATTCTGAGAAATTACCAAGTAGTGACCTCCTTGAAAACAGAGACTCTATAGTTATTACACCATAAATAGTGTCTGTTGCATAGTAAGTGATCAATGATTGTGTACCTAATCAATTAGGAGCATTCTGAAATCTTGAGGCACTAATTTTGAGCTTGTAGAAACTTCTTGACAAATGCCAGAAATTTAAATTAGCCATTAATATTAGAAAGTCTAGGAACATGATCAGAGTCACTAGGTCCTGTGGTAGACTAGAAGAATATTCTTGCTCAGAACAATTATGCATGCTGAAGCAAATAAAATAGACTAGTGTGCGATTAAAAACAACATCACATACATCAAAGGAGGAAAGTAAGACCAAATCTGGGCAGACATAGACAAGTCAATTCTCTTGGGTATACATTTGGCCAAGAAATTTAATCAGTTGCTTAGAAAGGATTCAAGGTAACAAAAACCTTAAAGAAAACTATTAGTTTTTGTATGGTTTTTTTGTCTCTAAATTTAAATGTTTAATAAACCAACAATAATTTTCATTCAGTAACATAAATTCAATTATCCTCAGCTAATTCGTATTTTACTTATTATCTTTCAAGTTAATCAAATGTATCTTTATTCAAAATGACAGTTGTTGGGGCGCCTGGGTGGCTCAGTCGGTTAAGCATCACTTCAGTTCAGGTTATGATCTCGCGGTTCATGGGTTCTAGCCCCATGTCCGGCTCTGTGCTGACAGCTAGCTCAGAGCCTGGAGCCTGTTTCAGATTCTGTGTCTCCCTCTCTCTCTGACCCTCCTCTGCTCGTGCTGGCTGTCTCTCTCTCTCTCTCTCTCTCTCTCTCTCTCACAGAAACAAATATAACATTTACAATTTTTTTAAAAAATTGACATTTGTTGTTAAGACTGTTGTTTCATCTAGACTTGTTCAGTCTAGGGAAAAAAATGAAAGAGAGAAAGAATTGCTCAACACCCAAGTGATTGTTAATGTATAATGCATATGTAATGTATTAGTGAATTCAAGAGTGAATAATTCCTTGTACAATTTAGAGCTATATTTTTAAAACATAATGAAATATTGGGCTTATAATAATTGTAATTAGTAGCATTTTATTAAGGAAACCACTTGATTTTAATATATGAACAAAACTCAATATATGCCCTGATTTGTCTTTTGATTTTTGAGTACTTTTCTTAACATCAGATATGAACTTAGATACTCAACATATAGATTTCTTTCTGTCATTCTACCTTCCTTTTGAATTCATTCACATACAAAACATTTTACCTATGGCTAATTTTTTATAACTTATTTAATTATACAAAAATATTTGATTTTGATTGAAACCTTATATGGCAATAATATATTATTGGCAATAATGATATATGATGCTGCTGGTAATGTGTACTTGCCACATAAATATGATGTGCTTGTAATAAAGGAAATTTTAAGGCTGGAAAGTTTTATAAATTAGTTTTAGTTTATAGGTCATAAATATTTTCTTTAAACCTTGATGTATGGAGGGTACTAAAAAGTCAAATATAGGAGGTAGTATAGGAGATAGTATAAAACTTTAGAATAAACATGAATAACTGCCTCATGATCAATTAGGCTTTGGTATACCTAGCACCAAAATCATCCTTTCCAAAGTCCTTCATTAATACCATATTGTTTCTTACAACAAAGTGGAAAGATATTATAATAAATTGAACATAATGAGGTGACAAATTTTCATTTCCTTTTTATTTCTCTACTTCTCAGCTAAGTATGTTTCTGTTTAAAGACGGGGTCAAAAAGTTGATATCTGTTACATTCTCTAAATGAAATTCCTTTTGTTTTTTTCAGTCTCTTTAAAAATGTTTTAGTGTTTATTTATTTTCAGAAAGAGGGAGATGGAGAGAAGGAAAGAGAGAGAGAGAAAGCGTGAATGGGGGAAGGACAAAGATTGAAGAGAGAGAGAATCCCAAGCAGGCTCCATGTTGTCAGCACAGAGCTATAGGTGGGGCCTGAACTCACAAAACTGTGAGATCATTACCTGAGCCGAGATCAAGAGTGGGACGCTTAACTGACTGAGCCACCCAGGTGCCCCAATATTCCTTTTGATTTTAAAATAACCCAGTATTGAATAAAACAACTGAAAAGACTTTCACTAGAACTGCCACAACATTTTTAAACAGATAAAACTTTGTTGAACTACACAGACCTATTGGTGTAGGTGACCAGCCTAATCTAGTGTTCAGCCCCATAAGGACACTTCTCCCATTAACAGCACATTCTTCCCTCCTGAACTGAGTTACAATGATCCATACAGTGAGATGGCTATTTGCCTTTCAGTGCTTGACTTCCAATAGAGAAATATCATGGAACATTTCTTCCTGATTTTGTTTTGTATATATAAACCTTACACAACTTAATACGTTTATATGTAACTTAACAGAGGGTAAGGTTAAATAACTTAAAGTATATCCATATGACAGAATGGTATGCAGAATTGGAAAAACACATTTCCATAAATTCAGAAAGTACGTCTAGCTGTATAGTACATGGCAAAGTAAGGTATAGAACATTATCTTCTTATTTGTATTAAAATACACACAATTGATATCACTTATTAACTTAAGAAAATAGGATTTCTGATGTGAGACTTCATTTTAATCTCAGTTTTTATGATTCTTGGGTATTTCTGAATATTACTTTAAAATATTTATACATTTTATACACACATTTAAAAATGGGACTATGCCACTCATGCTGAAACTGGGGAAAGAGTCCCAAGGAGTTTTATATTAGTTTATTTAACAAACAACACAAATAGCTGTTACCACAGACACAGTTTTAGCCAAAGAGCAATTCTCATTTAATTGTTCTTACAACCTATAGGATACCTACTATCACGGTCACTGCACTGATGAGAACAGAGAGGTACAAGGGGTTGAAATTCGTTAGTGACAGCTTCAGATTTCAAATTAGGTATTCTGGACCTGGAGTCCAAAATTTAATCACATGATGTCTTATAACATGATAAGGGGAAAAGAACACACAATGCAGCAAATTCAGAGCGACAAAGTCAGAATGTGTGCCAGTAAAGTCACAATATATAATGTCATATTGAGAGTCCATTTATCTCACAGATGTAGATAGAATATGGATATAGATAAGGATGTAGATATTGAAGTAGATCTGGGTATACAGCTTTCCAGTAACAAGGAACTTAGATTTGAGTTATTCCTAAATTTAGTCTTTGTTGTTTTTTTTTTCTAATAATAAAGCAGGATGAAGACCAATGATCTGATTCAGAAGTGTTTTCCTCAGAAAAGGACAAGATCCCACAAACAGGGAAAACAATAACATTAAAATAACAATTATACCAACAATGAATGTGCACATTCCATCAAACTTCACAACTATATCAAAATGTTTCAAACTACATGACAAATGTAAATTTCTAGAACCAGATATATGTGCCTTTAAATATTCAGTAAAATTAAATAAAGAGTTTTATCTTTGTGTTTTTCCAACTGCCTCAGAAGTGGTGAAGTTTAATTATTTTTCCCTGTTGTTCGGTTAATTCTAAACTAGTATCTCTCCCTACACTGTTGTTGAAACACCTTCTGCTTCTTTGCTAAATTAAAGGAATTTGGAATTTGGGCCTGACTTTCCACAGTGAGCATCCTTATGTTACATAAAAAAATTATATATCAACGGTGAATTAAACATCAACATAATGAAAATAAAGACAGCCAATGAATATACTAATTTGTCATGGTAAACATTTGGAGTACCAATTAGATGGATTCAAGAAGTTAATAATGTATTATAGTGCTGCTGGCTTATAGTTTGGAGATTACAGTACTCTTTTCCCTTTTACTGTAAGAAGACTCAGTTTAAATGCTAACTGTTATCATTGTATGGTTAGGCGCCTGTGTATAACTTGCCTAATGCTGTGAAAATGGGACACGATTGAAAAATGAAGGAAAACCAAGCCATTCAACTGACTGATTATGTCATTTTTAAAGCATTAGGTAAAGATGTCCACATAAATGAAGACGTGCGTGAGAACGGGGAAATTTTAGGAAATAATTCCAGAATCTTTTTACTAATGTGAAAATATAGGAAAAGACCCCATTAATTAAATTAGCAATTTCATTCCCTAAATGAAAGCATAATTTCTTCTATAAGAAGTATTTTGTAGCTATTCAAACATTTAAATTTATTCATCCGCAACATAAAATATGCAAGATTTTACAGGCTAAAACCTCAACAAGTAACATAAAATTGCTTGTATTTTTTGCAATTTCAGAAAACAGCTATACATTATGTGATCAACACCAACTAAATGACTATAGTCATAGCTCTGTTCCATTTTGTTCTAAAATTTCTTTTTAAAAATAATGTGAGGAAGGAAACTTAAATAAGGTGGAAATCCAAGTTTATTGTTTCTCTGTGCTTAACTTTTAAAAATAGTAGTAAGTTTGGATGTAAAAATATAAAATTAGAGGTATTTTTTTCACATATAGTTTTAAAAGCAGGGAGAGATGACAAACACCATTTCAGCCATTAAGTTAGTGAACATAAATATTGAATCAGATGCTATAATAATTGCTATGGGTTTTGTTCACCCGTTTTCTCTGAACTTATCTTCTAGCAGAATATAAATGTAAGATCACAATGGAGCCTTCAGTTTTTGACCATGTTCCATGTGGTTATCTTGTACAACAGCAACAATTTAGAGAAATATCCAGAAGCCAAAAATCACATGCAAATAGGGAAGATATTAAGTACGTATAGCTGGTGACCACCAGGGAACATGTGTTAAATTCCACTTGCCTAGCTTTTCCTTTGTAACAAAACACAGAAAGGAAGCAGCATAATTGGGGCCTAATCAAATCAAAAAATCGAAACCATATAATCTTCATAAAGATGAGTGCCCCCAGAAAATTGATTGCAGCAATAACTAGAAGAAAGCTTATTGAAACGGGGAGGAAGGTGATGAAATACACCTATTGTAATCATCACCCTTATAGGATGAGAATACCAGAGACTGTGCTCAGAATCTATCATCAGAAGCCTGCCTTCAAATGGGCACATGCCTAAAATTCCTAAAATTCTGTGTGATGTTAAACCCCTTCCTCCCTTACTTTGGCCAAGGACTGCATCTAAACTGATTTTCCTCAGGTAAGTATTTATGGAAACAAATGAAAATTATCTCTCTAGGAATGACTTAAAAATTTTTTTTTACATGTATTTTTGAGAGACAGAGTAAGACAGAGAGTGAGCGGGGGAGGGGCAGAGAGAGAAGGAAACACAGAATCTGAAACAGGCTCCAGGCTCTCAGCAAGCATTCAACACAGAGCCCGACCCAGGGCTCAAATCCACGAACCGTGAGATCATGACCTGAGCCGGAGTTGGACGCTCAACCGACTGAACCACTCAGGCGCCCCACCAGGAATGACTTTTAATCCAGGCATAATTATATTCCTATAAAATGCAAAAACCTGAGTCTCTATCCTCTCCTTTTCCCCTCTTTATCTTATACCAACACAGATATAAACTCATGGAAACAAGTCACTCTGAGTCAGAATGAGCAGAAAAAATAAACAAATATAACAGATACTAAGGCTGGCAATTATGGGACATAAAGTAACAACACTTAAAATTCCCAAAGAAACAAAACAGGGAAAATAATAAGAAGCTCCATGAATGTGTTAAACAATGGACTAAATGGAGAAGAACAGAAAATGAACCAACTGAAAGATGTCTTGTTGGATGACAGACAAGCAGACATCCAATTTGACAGTGATGGTTATGAAACATTAAATATACAATGAGATGTCTTAAGGAATGTTTGATTCCCGAAAAGAGGTAGTATTTGTACAGAAAAGAGATAACCCAATCATGCTATAAAGCAAAGCAAATCCACATCTAGACATATTGTTGTGAAATTTTGGAATATTAGAGATTAAGGAAGGCTCTAAACAGTAGCTTGGCAGAAATGGCAGCTTCAAAAATACCTTTTAAGAAAGAAGACTTCACATACTCAAAAATCTAGACTGTCAAATTAAAAGATTCCTATTAGAGTAACAGTTAAAGTATGTTAGAAGAAAGGAAGAGGAAGAAGAAGGAGGAAGGAGGAAGGAGGAGAAGGAAGAAGAGGAAGAATCATCATCATCATGAACATCATCATCATCAAGGAACTAAGGTGCAAGTAAGAACAATGTGCACAAAAAAACTAAACATGCACATGAGTGTACAGGGCACATATATACAACACAAAGAAACTCTGAAGTTAAAAAAGAAACCATGATTTTTAAATGTTTTCAAGAGTAAGTAAAAATGCTAATATGAGGTTCAATTCATTGCCTAATATTGTACTGCTTTTATATTCAGCATAAACTAGTAACCTGGAAAGACAAAGACATTTCAGATAAGGGTCACAGGGACTTTATTGTATTTTATCTTAGAAATGACCAAACTTCTCATAATTCCTTTATTATACGGTATAGACAGTATTTTTCCAGTTAGTTCCCAAACTATGTATACGTTTGAATAAAGAATTAAATGATCTGAAAGATTTTTTGCATTTCAAATACTTGAATTCAGAAATTTACAACTCAGTTATCCAAGAACGACGCTTAGCATAATGTGAGAATAAAAATCTTAGGGCCCGAATAGGTTTACTGAGCTAACTGTAACACAGATGAAGTAATAAAACACAGCTTTACAAATGTGAAGTTCATCTATGATTATATAGTAACAACCACATCTCCTAATGAAGGTACCATAAGGAAAATTCATTACATTTTAAAATAATTACAAAGAACATAAAATGTCATAAAATTCTGACATTTAAAAAATTGATAAGCACTAATTTAAATACTGATTATAAATCTCTTTAAAGAAGATTTTGGCATAAAACTTTAGCTCTTTCAAAAATATTCTTCTAGAATTATTTTAAGAGCCCATAATCATTTCATTCTGATGAAGCACAAAGAATAATTAATGCATGTTCAGCGGTACAAAAACTCAGAATAAATTGTGTATTGTATTCACAAAAACTACCAGTATCCCAAAATAATGTTATTTTAAAAAAGTAAAAGCTATATTACAGTCCTGTCCTTTTCTCTAAAAATAATTCTTATAAAGCAATTAGTAAAAATACCAGGAGGAGTGACTTCCCCAGTATAGTATATTTACAAATTGCTTTTAAAGTTCTTAAAGAATTAAAAGATCCTTTAGTTATCAGGAGATTTATAGTCTAGTGTGATCAACAGAATATTAACCCTAAATTACAGTGCAGAGTGATTGTTATATAAGACTTTATTGAGGTGTAATTGACATAAAAATTACCCACGTTAAATGTATATATCTTGACGAATCTGAACATTTATGCATACACTCATGATATCATTACCATGATTAAGGTGCTAAACATACCCTCCAACACAAAATTTAATGGAAAAAATTTTTAAAAGGCATATTAAAAGACTTATTGAAGATAGCATTCAACTCAAAATAAGTAAAGACACTTTTGACCTTTGTCTTTTTAACCACTATTCAGTGTAATGAGTTTCCCATCCAAAATAGAGTACTGAATCTAAAAGGAGTTGCTTAATAACCCTGGGAGAATTAGTGGGGGAAAAAATCCAGTTTTTTGGAAGATGTTTTTTAGTTACTTTTTAGTGGTGAAAAAGACCCTTAAAAGAGTTAAGATTTTGGATTTAGATTTTTGTGCCTGCATAACATAAAACACACAGTATAGTCAGGACAGTGGATCAGCAGATGAAAGTCAAAAGTGTTTCTACCCAATTTAACATTGTATGGTTGTCATTACCCTAAACCTTTTAACATTCTATTTCTCATTTTGTTTTGTAGTTTAAGCCCTCATTCTTTACTTTTTTCCAATTAAATTGTGTTTCTACATAAATGAAACCTTTAATGAAATTAGTTCACAATAACTCTTTTTTCTCTGACACTTGCCAAGGTCCTGTAGGACTCACCCTCTTTCTATCACCAAGGGTCATTGGTCATCTAAAGGATGGGTACTTACACAATATGCCCTTTGTCCCCCAGAGAGGATACAGCCTAAACTGCTGCATTGTTTCCAAACATTTTCCAAGTCCTTTTACTTTGTCTCTTCCACAGCCAGTGCTGTGACATTTGAGTTCAGACCTGTTTCTAGTAAGTTCTATTTAAGGTGGGACTTTGCCTTTCCAGTGTAAATTCTAGTTGATATGATCTGTATTTTCTTTTTTTTATGTTTTTATTTATTTTTGAGAGAGAGAGACAGAGTATGAGTCAGCGAGGGAAGAGAGAGAGGGAGACACAGAATCCGAAGAAAGCTCCAGGCTCTGAGCTGTCAGCAAAGAGCCAGATGCAGGGCTTCGACTTGTGAACCGCATGATCATGACCTGAGCCAAAGTGGGATACATTATTAACTAAGCCATCCAGGCGCCCCATCTGTGTTCTCCTTCTGAAGGCCTTGTTAGCGTCTCCTCTGTTATATCTGTTCTAAATGAATTCTCTGAAAGGGTTTAAGTTTAGAAATTTACTTTCTGGTTTCTTTGCCCATTCACTACTTGTACTTTAAAGATTGTGATCATCTCTGCACTCCAATTGTGCAGAAAGCATGGGAAACAGGTGATGCTATCTATCTTGTTTCTCTGTGTCTTTCAAGAAAATGTATTCACCATTTCTCTGTGGGAGCCAAGAAGTGATAAAATGAACTTTTTGAAGTATCTAGGCCAGTTATCATTTAAATTGCTCCATATTTTAGTGTTGTCTGGATAATTTACTTGGCATATTTTACTTTATTCCTCTATCTTTTTATTTCCTATAATCTAGAACTTAGATCCGTGTTTGAAAAGAAATAAATCATACATGAGCCTGTGTGTTTTGTTTTCATCATAACAGGTGAATAATATAAGGTGTCACATTATTAAGAGAGTCAATTGCATTTAGGCGGATGATGACAGATATTTTAACGGTAATGATTTTTCCCTTTGCAATTAGCAATTAGTAGGGAAAAAATAATCACCAATAGAAAATGTAACTTTGAGCATAAGTTTATGTGAATATCTAAAAAAATATATCTTTCAAATACTGTTACTGTTTATTTTTAAGTTTATTTATATATTTTGAGAGAGACAGAGAAAGAGAAAGAAAGCAGGGGAGTGGCAAGATAGATAGAGAGAGAATCTCCAGGCAGGCTCTGTATTGTCAGCAAAGAACCCAATGCAGGGCTCAACCTCATAAACCATGAGATCATGACCTGAGCCGAAATCAAAAGTTGGATGCTTAATCGACTGAGCCACCCAGGAACCCCTCAAACGCTGTCACTGTTAAGTCTTGGACAAACAAGAAAGGAAAAATGAATGTTACATTTCAGCAAAATCTAACCATTTTTTTATTAAATATATTTGTTAAAAATGCCAGTCAAATAAAATGCTTGAAGTATTAGCTCATTGAAAATCACTTGGATCATCTCACTTATGTTTCTCATAATTTAAGCAGAAATGCACTGATTAGTGTCCCAATACAATGTTTTTCCTGAGAACTTATATTAATTTTTTGTTATTGCACTGACAAAATAAATATGCTGAATATTTGGGAAGACAAACTAGAAAATTAGTATTGCACAAAACAGAAAGTAATTTATCAGAAAAAAATATAACTGATAGATAATCTTATGAAAAAGTACTAATAATGCTTACTTATGATGAGGAAAGTATAACAAAGCCTGAGCAATCAATAAAACAACCTACAAACCAGAAATTATGTTGATTATATTTGATAAAAATAGGTCTAAGAATTGACATAATTTTAATAAGCAAAAGCCTAAGAGCCAATGATCAGAAAAAAAATCAACATACCAATATTTTTAACATTTTGACTGGTCTTTAAAATAGTTAGATTCTAGGAAATGAACAAAGGGAATGAAACCAATTAGAGAGTATACACCTAGGAGTGTTTGCCCTCTCTCCTTCTCTCTCTTTTTGTTCACATGGCCACTGGGAGTCATAGATAAGTAAATGAATTGGAACCGAAGGAAGGGAGTTCTCTCTGCTGGGAGAGGAAGCATAAGGAAGGTCATATATATCTTCTTGAAGCTATCAGTTATGAATAGTTAGATTTGCATGAAGGCACAATTCTAACTCAGATGATCTCAAAGGACCCTTTCAAGGTCTTTGATTCAATTACACACGTGCCATTCCATAATGGAAGAATACAGGATTTAGAGTAAGAGACTGAAATTATATCCCAACTGTACCTCTGGCTGCCAAAATATTAGGAATAAATCATTTAGTCTCTCTTTGTTGTCATTCCTCAAAGATACAGTTGACATACTCTTCGTAAACCCCCTAGACTTCAAGAGCGTATATATGTGCATATATACTCGAAATTATGATAGGAGCTATATTTATCTGAATGTAGGTATAAATAGTTTTCTTTGAAATTACTATATTACTAGTTATAATTCAATACATAAGGCATCCATACAGTATAATTTTATATTGCCATATCTTCCTTTTGTTTAAAATGTTTCTGGGATAATTTTTACAGATTATAACGTGTTGAGATGAATCTATAGCAGCTCTTTACTTACAGTATAGATTTAAAACTTGCATTTTACCTCTATGAACTATTTAGGATTTTCTTCACACTCAGTTGAGTGAACGATTGAGAAATTTCCTTTGGTAATAGGCTTAATTAATCAGAGAAGTCATGTTTTAATGTGCCATCCACAATTGATCTTGAGAGTTTATTCTGTTACATGGCAATTCTGATGATGAATGTATCATGTCGAAGTGACATTACTTTTCTCCTCCTAATTAAATTGCTACTTTATTTTGCAATTCTGGTGCAGAAGAAATATAACATTAAGTTTGGCAAAAAGGAAGAAAATAAATTTGGAGAGAAGTAAATATTTTTATTGATAATGTCTTATTCTACTTTAGTTTCAAAAACAGCTTATGTTAATGTGTCTCAATAATTCTTCATGTTCTATTTCTGCATTCATGTTACACAGACCTCTTAATATTTATGATTGATGCTGAGTTTTCCTGTATTTACTGTGGAAACTGATAATGTGATGAGTGTGAGTTAGAATCACCCAAGAACAAAATAACAATAATGATCATAATAATCAACAGTTTCCAAGTGCTATAATAAAAATTGTTCTTCTAAACTACACTTTGGGTTCTCTAAATTATATTGAATATTAAATAGTTAAAAATTAAACCATCATCCCATTGTCTCTAGTTTAGTATCTAATGTACTATTTCAATATAAGTATTACTGTTTGTTTGCCTAATGAGCAAATAAATTTGTGTGATCATAATAAAACATATTAGTAAGGTAATAAGGAAAAACCCTTCTGTATAAATCTGTCTCTCTCTTTCTGTCTCTCTGTCTCTGTCTCTCTCACATACGCACACACACACACACACGCACACACACCAACAAAGGAAACACGCTTCCTAAACTATGAGAAGAAAGACACATTGCATTTACAGTGAGTACTGTTGAGCGAGTAGCCAGAATTTTGCCAAATATGAAGGATGGGGGATATTCTTTGATAACACAATTAATGAAAACTACCCAATGTGAATTCATAAAAACATGCCAAAACAAAAATCCAGGCTAGAAACAAGGGCCTAAATAAAGGGAACTGACTGAGAACCAAGTCAGAAGTTCAAGGCAAGAAAAAAAGGTACCATTGGAAAGAGGATGAACAGAGTGTGTAAGAAATTAAGTTTGCTTTATATTAGGAGAGAGACCTTTTTCTTGCATTAATGAGTTATCAAGGAGAAAATAAACTATCACAGACATTAGAATTTGCAGTGTACAAAGATGTTTAAAAGTACTGAAGAGCATAGTAAAATGCATCTAGTTCTGCTTCTAACATTTAACAGAATTATATCTAAATTGTGTCAGTATTTCGCTGTCTGAAATAGTTCTTCTAAATTTCTATTATATGTGAAATAGTGATGCAGCAGAAACAGAAATCATTCAGAAATATTTGCATTGAAAAGTGACATTTTTCATTCGCTGGATATGTATGTTCTGCTAAACACTTTGTATTGTTTTTTTCTTCTCATTCTTACAAATACTCAGTATCACAGCTTATAATATTCCTCTTACCAATTAATAACTTAGGTTTGGATAAAACAAAATGAGTTGACCATGGTTGCAAATTTTAAAATGGTGGAACTAAGCACCAACAAATTACGACAACTGGTACAATTTGTGGCTCCAACATGGAGCATGGGATGCTTTACTATAGTGCTGCTGAGTGACTTTGATTTTTGATATCTAGGATTTGTGATAAAGTACAGACAAGGAGACATAATGATATGGGAGTAGGCATCCCATAGAAGTGAGCACCTAAGGACAAGAACCAGGATATGAATCCACATTCTGCAGCTACATGGACAGGTGCAGAAGGGCTTTCACAAGGTTTCTAAAACCGGGAGGTACAGTGCTTAGTGGCTGTCACCCTCTAGCCAAGACTTTCTTCGGACAGCCCATGGAATCTTCTCCTTCCAGGTCCCCACTTTGGTGCACCAGTGCATAGCTGTAACATCTATCTTCCCTGTGCTGCTTGCCTCTATCTATTGCTCTATTATTATTTTAAAGGAAATAATTCTCCTCTAGCAGGAGTCACATTCTTGAGATGTATTTCTAAAAAGCTCAGCTGTCTGACCTCACCTCCAAAGTTATTATATTCAGTGATGTATTTCTCTGAACTGAAAACCTGCATTAATTTATCTTTCCAGACGCTTCCTTAATTTCCAAAGTTGTTATGTCCTCTACTGAGCTTTTTAATAGAAAGAAAAACAAGATAAGCACTAGCCTTTGAAGGTGTTGTATGTACTACATAGGCTACTGTAGGCCCAGATGTGTTGCATGACATAAAAATCTCTCAGAGAGGCTTACAACATGAAGATTATGTCCTTTATATTACTTGTGATAATATCATACCAAATTAAAGCAGATCCACAATTTTACAATCATTCACTCTTCTTTCATTTGAGAGTGACTATTTGAACAAAACAACTGATTCCAATAAATCAGACATGTTTTTAATTGTTTTGTGAAAAACAACCAAATGAAATATGAGTGGGCCACTTGACTATAACTAATTCATTTCCAAATCATTATTTTTCTTATCTTTAGGTGTACTGGTTTTCTAATATGCTATGTACTGCTTTTCTAATTACTAAAACACCATATATTGGGTATGGAATTGAACAAATAGCATGTGAAATTAACATTCTTGTCTTAACAGCATTAATCAACTTACTTTTCTTCATATCAGAAAACCAAGTTTATAAATTAAATATCAACTTCACTGATTATTGAAACTAGCTGAAATAATACATAAAAAAGGCAAAGTCCCTGCAACATGATAACATTCAGTATCACAATGTCTTTTGTGGATGTGTATGATTATAGTTAGTCTGGTTTGCAAGAAACGGGACTCTCAAAATCAAAATCTAATTCAGCAGGCTTGGAAAACTTCTCTAAAGACTGTTTCCATTCCTATTAATGTGCATCAACTTTTAAAATTATTTTTCTACTTGCTGTTTGAAGAACAATTTGCCATCTGCCATGTCTAGATATGGTAACTAATTGCTAATGAATGTGGCTGACATCCACAAGACTGCTGAAGATGCCTTGAAGTCTGAATCTTTGAGACAGCCTCTTTTCCATGTCTGTGGCTGATTCTTGTGTCAGTGGTCACATGTTGCTTCACCTGATAACTATGAAATGCACAGAATTTGGCTTCATGATTGGTGAAATAATTATGAAGATAAACATTCTCGGGAAAGCAATGCTTCTGAAGAAAGTTCAAAGCATCAACTCAATTAGGGAGAAACTGTTAAATCTGACTCAGAATTATGCACTTGACTGCCAAATGAGACCGTTAAAATATTAAAAAGGTTTAGATACCTAAATGTGGAACTTATTCATTATCCACAAATTCATTCCTCCTTGCCTTCACTAATAACAGGTATGATCACAGTATATTGTGTTAGATTATGTTATTTATTATATTAAAAATAAAATTAATTAGTGCTAAAGAATTCAAATGTGAAAGATTTCTATCTGGTATGAGGGCAGAAGTGATTTTCTGAGTAGTGCCAATCCGTCTCTCCTTGATTACAGGAGAAAAGTCTTCTTTATATATTGGAGATTCCATACAGTAAATTCACTTGGATATCAATTTGATCCCAAAATATAAGGTTACCTAAATACCAGTTACTTTCCCAAAATGCAACTGCATTACTACGTTTTTTGGGTGTACCCTTTCTATTTATTTTTTCAGGTTTTTATTTTGAGAGAGATAGAGAAAGAGAGACAGAGACAGAGAACAAGCCATGAGGGGAAGAGAGAGAGGGAGAGATGGAAAGAATCCAAAGCAAGTTCTGAGCTCTGTGCTCTGTGCTGAGTGGAACTGGGGGCTTGATCCCATGACTGTGAGATCACGACCTGAGCCAAAATCAAGAGTTGGATGTTTAACCTACTAAGCCACAATGTTTATAGATGCAAGAATAAAAATAATCATCTACACACAGCCCAGGGTATAGATCCTAAGTTCTGCAATAATTACTGATACAGCAATGGAGAAAACTGCAAGGAATTAAATTAACAAGATTGCCAATATCATCACACTTGATCTTTGGAAGCCCACTGACCTACCTTTCACACATTGCAAATGACTTAAGCCTACCAACTATTTACTTCCACAAATAACTTATTCTTCTTGAAGCTTTCCATGATACCCAGTTAAAGTCTTTTTTTTCTGTGACCACTGGCCCTTTATGCTTCTTTTAGATAAGCTATTAAATTCTAAATTGTTTTATGCTTACATGTTTTATCTCCATTATAAATTATAAGATTTTCTTAATACATCTACAGATCAAAAACTAGTTAATGATTTAGTGTCTACATATCTGTCTTTTTCATTAAAATGAAATAAGATAAGCTGGGGTAGAAAAACCAGGATATTTCTCTTAATTATCCTGAATCTACCCATTCATTCTATTAACTCCAATGGTTCATTTAAATTTTCTTAATTTATTTATCTATTTAGTTTTGATTAGAAAATTAGAAGCATTTAGGGGCACCTGGGTGTCTCAGTCGGTTAAGCGTCCTACTTCAGCTCAGGTCATGATCTCACGGTTCATGGGTTCAAGCCCTGCGTAGGGCTCTATGCTGACAGCTAGCTCAGAGACTGGAGCCTGTTTCAGATTCTGTATCTCCCTCTCTCTCTGACCCTCCCCTGTTCGTGCTCACTCTCTCTCTCTCTCAGAAATAAATAAAACATTACAAAATTTTTAAAAGAAAATTAGAAGCATTTATTAAGATAACTTATTTACAAAAGGGCCAGAACAAACTTCTTTGCCAGACACTGTTGCAAAACAACCACTTATTTTGATTTAAGGCTACTTCTATGCGGTGATTACTAAACCCAAACCCTGCAGTTATAGGAAAAACTTAACAGCATTTGCCACCATTCACAGATTATCTCACCCAAAGGAATGATAACAGTGATACAATCATATATTCTTTTTCAAAAAAACACTAAGACCAACATTTTCAGAGCTCAACAGGTTAAGGTACCCCTTGTGTTCATATTTCTTAAAAAAAAAAAAAAAAGNAGTTAATGAAACTTTCCTGAACTAAACTTTATCCTCTGAATATAACTCAATTAAACTGTAAAATTACTAAGAGTACATGGGAAATAATTTTTTAAAGGTTAATCTTTCAAAAGAGGTTACACATGGAAATCTAGTTAATACATTCTCTTCACTAGCAATATGGTTCCTTTTGCACAACACATTTCATCAGGAATTACTAAGTCTCTTCTGGGCTTCTCCAGAATGTAAAGAAAAGAATCTGAGAAAAAGAAGGGGAAAGCTAGCTAGATTTTATACACATAAATTAGAAAATAAATGAAATTTTTGAAGACTTGAAATATCAAGTATGTATTATACCACTTATATAATCATTTTAAATTATATAATTATCAATAAATGTTCAGGTCTTTGAGTCCAGTGATAGTCCTTTTTTTTTCTGAAAATAACACTAAACTATTAGTGTGACTAAGGTAAATGAGCCATACCTCAGGATCTCCAATGAATACTTTTACCAGCAGTTATTATTAATAAACAGTATCTTGCTAATTTATGAATCACATTGCTTTCTGTTCACCTATTAATGTTTTTTTTCTACTGTGACATAATTTTTCTACTGTGACATAAAGGAGCATAGATTAGCTTCTGTAATTTTAAAGGTTGAGAAATGTATCAGAGTGATAAGGGGAATTTTCAACTTTTAACAGTTGTAGATGGTTATTTCAGTAGACTTTGATATTTACCAAGATCAAAATGACTCCATAAAACCTCAAAGTCTGGGCTCTATTTATGTCCTGAGCACACATTATAAATCTGCTTCTTTAAAGTCAGTAGATAAATAAATCAGTGACCAAAAAAGCGTTCCAAGCATGAGGATAAGAAAAACAAAACACCCTCTCTGGTTCCCATAAAAGTCATACAGACTCTGCACTCAACATACACAGCACTGCACCAAATGCTCCCTGCAAAGCACTCGCTCTCTTTGTGAAGATGTGTAGGCAGCTGTCCTACAGGCTTGAAAAAATCTTTTCCTTTCTCTTTAAAATAAAAAAAAAAAGTTTGTTTATTTTCCAAGAGTAACCTGGGGAATATTTTTAAAATGCAGAATCTTGGCCTAACCCATAAATACTGGATCAGAAGTATGGGGTAAGGTAAAGTGATCTTACTTTTAAACCTCAGTATTTGGCACAGAAACCAGGGTACCTACTGACGGATCAATGTGTCATCAAGAGAAAAGAGTGTTGAATAGTATTGTATGTGCAGGAGGGCATTATTTGCATGTGGGGGGAGAATGGGCGGTTAGGGGTTAAAATATAATGAAAACTTTTGAATGATATCTGGGATTCTATGGGAATGTACTACAAGTCTTTCAGCTAAATGGCATGTACAAATAATTCTTCCCTTATCAAACCTTAAAAATATAAGGAGAATGGAAGAGAGAATTTATTTATTTAAATGTCTTCTATGACCTAAATTCTACTGACCATTCTACATGCATTGTATCATAAATCCTAAAAATTCTAAAAGAAAAACATTTTTATTTAAATTAATCTGATATAATGATAGGCTTTGTACTACTTTCCCTAAATTCAAGTAGGTAACAAATCTGTCTTATTCAAAAGCTTATAAATTTGATTTTATCATATATTCTGTGATGGACTTCTAAAAGGAGATAGTTGAGGGACACCTCAGTGGCTCAATCAGTAGAGCATCCAACTCTTGATTTCACCCCAGGGTTGTCAGATTGGGCCCGCGATGGGCTCCATGCTGAATGTGGAGCCTGGTTGAAATTCTCTCTCACTCTATCCCTCTCCCTCGCTCATGCTTTCTCTTTAAAAATAAAAAAATAAAATGTAAAAAGGAGAGACTTGAAAAAGAAGGGCTGATATGCTTCTGTTAAAATTGTATCTCTTCCATATGACTCAAGAAGCCATTCATGGTGGGAAATGCTGTTTTCAGCTTACTTTGACCATTTAGGAATAATCAGCTGAATAGTGGTTACTATAAGATCTTAGGGAAGAACATGGAATCTGAACTTTGGAGTCTGTGATTACATAAAAATTGAAGTCATGTGTAGCCATGTACGATTTCTATGTTTAAGGAAAACATACAAATAAAAATAACTCCAAAAAAAAAGATAAAACTTTAGGAATCTATAGTTATGATCATCTGAATGGGATTTTCAGTTTACAAAATGTTCTCAAAATCAGAAATAGCCTTAGGGTAAAGATCAAATCCAGGGCATTTCTAGTAGAATGTGGCCTCAGGGCAAAGCTTGGATCAAGTATGTGGGTCAAAATCCTTTGATAAGATGTTGGAAAGTATATAAACATTGAAGTTTACATATATATCTCATAAAGCTCTCACATATATGATATAAAGAGGTCTAAAATGTTAAGCTCTGATTATTAATGAATCAGTATAAAAAGAAAAAGTTATCTAAAAAATCAAATTGGTCATCAAGAAATTCACTAGAACTCATGTTTTAAGCACCAGAGAATATTATCATCGATAAATATATGGAGATGAATAGTTCTTTAATTTTTTTTACCTTGCATAAATTCACTTATTTTTTAAAAGGCAGAGTGAAGCAGAGGCTTATAAATAACATCTTCAACTAAATTAGTCAATAAGAATCCCAATGGGGGTTTATATCTGAAGATCTGTCACCTGAAGAGCCAAGTTATCTACCTCCACATTCACCCAAAATAAATTGCTGAAGCAGTCGCAGACAACATGGAAGCAAATAATAGTGTTAGTAATTCTTGAATCTGGGGCATCTGGGTGACTCAGTCAGTTGAGTATCCTATCCAGCTCTTGATTGTGTCTCAAGTCATGATCCCAAGGTCATGAGATTGAGCCCCGTGTTGGGCTCCGCGCTAAGTGTGGAGGCTGTTTGGGTGGGATTCTCTCTTCCCCTCTCTCTTTCTGCCTCCCCACTCATGCTCTCCCACTCTCTCCCTCCCTCCTTCTTCTCTCTCACAAAATAAATAAATGAACTTAAAAAAAAAAAAAAAGAAAGAAATCCTCTAATCTACTCTAGGCACATTTCACAAGTTCCTTAACGAAGATCATTCCTGCTCTTGGGACTTCCCTTCTATTTTAACTCTGTACTCTTTTTGATCAGAAATGGTTCATATTCATAGCTGATTAGCTTTCCTACTCTGCCTCTTGACATTTGAAAGTTGGGAGCCCTGGAAACGGTCTCTGCCTATTTTAGTTCAAACCAATGGTGCTTTTGCTGATTCAATTCTCTTAAGATCTTTGTGACGGTCTTATGAATCTTATTAGTGTTTTTGCCATTAGACCAAACTCACACCCACAAATCATTTCAAGTCAGACTATTCTCAAAGGGACGTGAGTCTGTCTCAATGAAATTTGTGAGCTGGATGTGAAACTGTTATTGCACAACTGTCTAGTTATTCTTAGAAGCCATTGGCTTAGCAGAGAAAGTCTAAACAGCATGCTTCTAAGATCTTCAAGAGTCATTATATTCAAGATGTATCCTTAAATATAGTCAAGATGTAACCTTAAATATTTCCAAAGTCCTTGAAGAATTTTAGAGCAATGTCTTTAATCTTCCCAGGAGGACACCTTTTACTGGAAGTGCCCTGACCATGCTCTTTACCCTGATACAACTTCTTGCTCTGAGAACACTTTGGCTAGAAAGATATATAGGCTACCCTGTATTTCCTATCAATTTTACCAAAAACCAAATGTTTCCTTCTTTAATTCATCTCTGTATATATTTTTCGTGTCAAGTACAATTGAAAAACATTAGTTGGCATTTTTAACATTCTTCTTGGGAAGAATCTTTAGGCAAATTCACCAGTTCATTAAGTACTTTCTATTTGTATATATTTTCTGTTTTCAGTTATAACAGGTGGCAATTTTACTATACTTTCACATACTTCTTAACACAGGGTGCTTTACATCCAGACACCCGTAATAATTTCCTCATTATTTTTATGGCTTCCTTCATGAGTTTCCTTAAGGTCTTCCTGACCACTTCTTGCTACACAGTTCCAAAACCGATGCCACATATTGTAGGTTCTGTTTGGCAACACTCTTTTCTTCCTAATAAGTTTCATTCTGCTATCTGTTACACTGTAACAAACCTCTAAAAAACTTCTTGCTTAGGGAAAAAAAATAGTCTGTGCTTCTGCAGCTTTCATGGATTTAGTTTATTTGTTCTCATTGTTTATCACAAGTAGTGGTAATCTTACAGCAATGGATGCTACAGTTAACTGAGGCTAGACTGGGCTAGAAGTACAAGATGGCTCCTTCATTTATATGTCTGGCTCCTCTGTTCTTCCATGTGATCAGTCTCTCTGTTTCGTTTTCTCTTCTCTCTCTCTCTCTCTCTCTCTCTACCCCACCTAAATATGCCACAAGATCACCAGAGGATAGGCTTATTTGTACTTAAATGGAAAATTCCGTATGATCAAGAAGACATAATTTCATGTTATCTAATTTAGGTCTTTGCTGTCTTTGAGATGTTGTACAACTCTGTAAACTGTCATACTCAATCAGTATAAAGTAATTTTGCTTATATAGACACCTAGACCTGACATGAGATAATTTCTGCCAATACTCTATTGGACAAAGCAGTCTCAGGGCCTGCCTGCATTCCAAGGAATGAAGAAATCACCTCTTCCTCTTGATGGGATATTCCAGGTCATATTTCAAAGACATATGGAATGGAAGATAATTTTATAATCACCTTTGAAAAATACAATGTTACAATGTTCTTCAACAACTCCTTGGCATGGACACTATATGTTATTATTTTATTGCTCCTGTGGTAAAAAAATTATTATACTTTTAACATAGTCCTATAAATTAATTTTCTTTTATTTAATATTTATTTTGAGAGAGAGAGAGAGAATGTAGGGGAGGGGCAGAGAGAGAGAAAGAGCGGGAAATTCCAAAAATTAATTAATTTTCTGGTAATGAATTTCATGGAGAATTTAAAGAATATTTTAATTTTATTTAAATATTTCATTGTAGTCAGAAGCAGGTATCATACTGGTTTAATATGTCTGGGATGCTATAACAAAATAACATGGACTGGGTGGTTTATAAACAACAGGTAATTAATTTTCACAGTTCTGGAGGTTGTGAAGTCCAAGATCATAATGCCATCAGATTCAGTGTTTAGTGAGCACCCACTTCCTACAAGGCTGTCTTTTCCCTGTAACTTAACATGGTGGAAGAGTGAGGGGCCTTTTATAAGGGCGTTAATCCAACCATCAAGACCTAATTCTCTTTCAAAGGACTCATCTCCTAAAACCATCACCTTGCAGGTTAGGATTTCAACATAGGAATTATAAGGAACAAACACCTTCATTCCATCTAGCTACCCACTTCAAAGTTTCTGTATTTCTTCCAGTAATAGTCTCCCACAGCAGGCAAGTGTCCCATAAATTAAGCCTTAGAAAAATTTTGTCCCAACAGGCTAAGACTTGCTAGTATAATTTGAATTATGATTATTTGGGGGTCATCATCAATTTCAAACATAATCATGCCATATAACTAATCCTCAGGCAATTTATTTATGGGACTCTTAAACAAAACATTTTATTCATCAAGGACAAGTAGAAAGAATAAACTACTCTAGGAAGTTGAATAAAAAATTCATAATAGACATGCAAAAAATAACTGTCAGCAAAATTAATAAATGTGTCAAAAAACATTCTCAGATGAAATTATTGATCAAAATAATGGAGAATTGACCCAGTATGTAAGCAACTACTAGTGACTCTAGAATTAAAATGTCAAATTCAATAATCCAGTGGTATAAACACTATTCCTATTGCTGCCTCTGCTGCCATCCCTACAGACACATTTACAGCTAGAATATAGTCACCCAGAGCTTTGTTTCAGCAAGTAGGAAATCAACTCATGATACTGCACTATGGGTGCCAGTACCACCATAAATGGGACATCTCATGTGAGTGCCTCCAAAGTCCCAGCAACACTGGAACCATTGAAATAATATTTTGTTTTTCAACCTTTCACACGAATCTGTATAAAACATATTTAGAATGATTCATATTCAACACCCAATACCAATATGTCTATATAAAAGATAGATGTCTTTATGCATCTATATTAGTAACACTGTGAAATGCACTGTAAAAATGTTTAAAGATGGTAAATAAAAAATCAAACTGCCATAAATCACAAATGATATTCATTGTAGATGTGGAAATTATTGTGTAGGTGGAAAATCCAAGGATATACAAAATTATTAGAATCAGTAATTACTGTCACTGATGGATGCTAAATGAAAGATTAATATAGAACATAATTTGTACATTCATATACTACTGAAATTCAAAAGTTAAAAATACATAATAAAAAAGAACACTTCTAATAAAAGATATGTAGGGGCACCTGGGTAGCTCAGTCAGTTAAGTGTCTGACTTCGTCTCAGGTCATGATCTCACAGTTCGTGGGTTCGAGCCCCGCGTCGGGCTCTTTGCTGACAGCCAGCTCAGAGCCTCGAGCCTGTTTCGGATTCTGTATCTCCCTCTCTCTCTGACCCTCCCTTGCTCACGCTGTCTCTCTCTTTCCCTCCGAAATAAATAAAACATTAAACAAATTTTAAAAAAAAAATTTAAAAAAGATATGTAAGTCTTCTATAATTAAACGTTTTAAATAATGGCTAATAGAAATTTGGACAGTATCAGGTATCAAGACATTTTACAAAGCTATGATAATAAAGACAGTACAGTATTAGGGAAATGATATACAAATAGACTCTTGGTATCAATATAGCATTGATGAACTCATCATGACCATTCCACATATACTCACCTAAGAGAAAACAAACATGCCACTGAAGTTGAATGGAGTAAATAGTTGAATTATTATTTATAAATCACTTAAATTTATAAATTCATCCCTCTACTCACACTTTGGGGGTCAAAGCACTTTTGGTATCTGTATCTGGTAATAGTTATTCCATGGTTAGTCTTACATATATATCACGAAATAATGGAAATAACATTTTATTCATGACTCAACTGTGAATCAAGGGCATTTTTCTCTATAATAAATATTTTTAGTGCACACTTCATTTAGTTCAAGCAGTTCATTTTTAGAATTTTATTCCATAATACTTCTGAGTCCGAAGTCAAGTTTAGCCATTTAAATGTGAGCAATTTCTGGAATCAATTATTACCTCCCAAAGCAATAGGTTTTTGGTTTTGTTTTACTATTTGTGTCTTATGTAAAAGTAGATATTCTTTTGCAAATTCTTTTGGCATCTGTGAAATATGACAGGACTGATACTAAAATTACCATGATTATTGTTTACTTACATGCATGGAGTTAAGAATTTTTCCGACGGCGTTTCNNCGTTTCTTTTATATGCGTATTTTAGGAGTCTGGGGTTGCTACCAAATATTTTAATCTGTTTAAATATTAACCTTTCTATACAATTTCAATTCAGAAAGGTATACTAAGAAGTTTCTTACTGAAAAAAATTGATGAGATAAGCAAAAGTAGATTTTCACTAAATTTGGATGGACTCCAGGGTAAGAAAAGTTTAAAAATGCTTTTACACTCCTGTTTATTCATGTTATATATGGAGACTTCTATAAAAAAGCAAATGTAGAGACAAGAGTGAAAGGCAAAGGACCACCTGGGACCAGGCAGCTTACCAAAGCACCGAGATCACCATTAGCAATCTCAAAGCATTTTGGAAACAGCACTGTAAAAGGGGAGATCTAACAACATTTAAGGCCAGAACACCCGAAAATTAATCGTGAATTGCTAGATATTTTTGTTACTTTACATCTGTTACTCTCTTGCTCCATATTTTATGCCTAGGAGATGGGGATTGGAAAAAGTGCAGGATAAATGAAGTAAGAAGAGAAAACCAAAGGAAAACCAAGTTGTCTCCTGGGTAAGATGGAGTTACTTGTGACTGGCCCATCCATTGAAAATAAGTTAGCAAAACTTGATACAATACGAATAACCTATAAATAAAGCACTGCTGTGCCTTATGAAAGCTAGGGCTTTAGACCCTAGGGTGGAGCCTGTAGGTTACGATCCCAGAGAAGAGGAAACCTAAGAGACGGGAACCATTGTTTTCATCCAGGCATTAGTCTATTATAGGTGCAATAGCCAGACACTCAGAATCACAGGAAGGAGTCATGACTAAGAAGCAGAGAAGTCATGGACATTTTGGCCAGATTTAGATTGCTATAGTCACAAAATGAAGTTCAGGGCTGCCAAAGCCCTGAATAGAGAGTTGAATGAACACAGAGAAATGAGACAGTCTCTGGTCTTCCACTGAAGGATGAACTCAGTTCTTTTAGAAAATGAGGTTTTGGCAACCTTACCATGCTAAGTAGATAAAAATGGGAGTCTAGTGCCCACCCTTGAAAAGAAATCAAATGATTTAACTGAAATCTACAAGCTTAACTAGAGAATGTGTGTAACAGACATTATACAGGTCTTACAGTCAGATGGATAAAAAGCCTTAACTGTACTAATTTATTGTACAGCCTGATGTCCTTATGTAAGCATCAATTGTTTGATGTCAAGAAATTTTCATGAAATACTCAGCTTTTTATTTAAAAAAATGAGTGTGAGAGTGTTGGTAAAATAATATCTTACTAAAAATAATATAATACAGTACTTGGTAGATATACNAATGAGTGTGAGTGTTAGTATAATAATATCTTACTAAAAATAATATAATACAGTACTTGGTAGATATACACATTATTCAGGTTACAAAATATTTATTTTTAAATTATCAATTATTAAGTAAAAATTTAGTTTCAGTTCTTCCTCACAGGTAGAATTGAAAAATATGTTGTAATACAGTATTTTCTTTCAGTCAGATGAGGTGATCCTTTTGAAATCTGGTGAATTGTTAGTGGTAGAATCAGACTAAAGATCATATTTGGAAAACCCTATGGTGTATTGAAATGGAATTTGATTTTACCTAGAATATTGTACATTTTCAGTATAGGTGGTTAAAAATGTCATGTTGCTACTAATTTTTTTAAGTTTTCATTTATTCCCATTGTGACTATATTCCTTCCTTATATATCCTTGTACTACTGTTAGAACTATTATTTTATTATCTCAAGATAAAAAAACTTTAAAAACAAAGGTTAAGAAGGCTCATCAATTTACTTAAGTAACCCAAGCAAAAGAGGAAAAACAAGAATCCTAATCTCAGAGTTACTTACTCCAAGACAAGTGGTTTTAAAAATTCTAACATTTCAGGGGCGCCTGGGTGGCCCAGTTGGTTAAGCGTCCAACTTCGGTTCAGGTCATGATCTTGTGGTTCGTGGGTTCGAGCCCCGCATTGGGCTCTGTGCTAGCAGCTAGCTCAGAGCCTGGAGCCTGCTTCAGATTCTGTGTCTCCCTCTCTCTCTGACCCTCCCCTGCTCATGCTGTCTCTCTGTCTCTCTCAAAAATAAATAAAATGTTAAAAAAGTTTATACAAAATAATGAAATAAAAATTCCAACATTTTAATACTAAATGCTTAAGAGCTGATAGAAAAGCAGTTACTGTAACATCTGAAATCTCTGAGTTGGTAGATCATAAACAATGATCAGTTGGGTTCAAGAGAGCCAGTCTAGAGTTGAAAATGAGAGAACCTACTTTGGTTCAGGTCGTGATCTCACAGTTAGTGAGTTTGAGCCCTGCACTGGGCTCTGTAGTGACAGCTCAGGGCCTGGAGGCTGCTTCAGATTCTGTGTCTCCATCTCTCTCTGCCCCTCCCTGACTTCTGTTCTCTGTCTCTGTCTCTCTCTCCTCTCCCTTGGTCTGTCTTAAAAATAAACAAACATTTTTTAAAAAGAAAAGAAAATGAGAATACTGATGCAGGAAAGATCAATCTTCAGGTGTGTGCTGAGGTCCAGAAATAAACTTAAAATTATGGAATCAGTGTCACCAGGTCTACAATCTAAAAGATAAAGTATGTCAGATATCACACAGGTAGTTATGTGTACATATACAAGGGATATTAATCTTCTGGAAGTCAAGATGTGTCATTAAAACTGAAATAGTTAAGCATTCATTGGGTAGAATCCCCACATGGAAACTGCATTTCTACCAACAAATGTTCTATACATTGTAGGAGATAACTCCAAATAAGACCAACCTCAGAAAATGAGACAAACTTTTCCATCTCCAGAAAAGTCAAGAAGTGCACACCAGAAGTACAGGCATATGCAACACTCACTGAAAATTCTGAACTCAACGGAAAGTATGATTCTTTTTTGTAGGGACTAAGGTAGACCTGATCTTAAATCACAAAGAATATGGGTAAGTCTTTTATTTGGTGGAAGCAAAAATAAACTTGCCAAGAGGGCCTAATAAGGAGTGATGTTAACAGAATGTGAACTCATTTTTTTCCCCTTAGACTGCCTTTGGTTTGTCTTAGCCTGTAGGGAAAAATTTTCAACTGAAATGCACAGAATCTAATTTAACATGTTAAATATATAAGCTGTGGTGTGCTGGGAGAACTTTAGTGTTTTTTTTCCAGCACTCCCTTCATCACAGGACTCTTAACACCTCGAGGAAAGTTAATAACTCTTTATTTGATTTTGGGTTTCAAAATTATTCTCTACTTGAGGATAATAGTTTTATTCTTAAGCTAATCTTGCAAAACACACACACACACACACACACACACTAAGACATGCAGTATCTAGACCCACAAAATGAGTTTAATTTTTACTTATACTTAATCATTAAATTGTATCTTTATTTATGAGGTCTAAATTCAACAAGAATCCTACACTAAATACTTCAAAATCAATTCAGATTCCATCTAGTGTCAGAATTTATTATTTTCCCTTCTTCTAAATCTGATAAATATTAATTTTTCCTAAAAAAATGGCACTACACCAGTTGCTCAAACCAGAAAACTAGGCATGTTATCACCCATATGTTGAGTAACCACTTACTAAATTTATCCTTAATTTGTATATTTTAATTTTTAAATATTCTTGAGCCTTTCTTCCTTGCTAGCTATCATCTGGTAAGACCAGCTGGGTTCAGTTCCCATCTGAACTATTACCATAGCTTCCTCAACAGTCTCACACCACCGCCCATCATCCATTTTGCCCCTTCATCCTTATGTTTATATAAGATATAAACATATACAACTCCATCCATACATCTGATACAGACATATAAAATGTTTCTTATAAAAATGTTAATCTCATTAGTTAACATCTTGCCTAGAACATGTCAAGATCTTCCCATTACCCTTAAAACTAATACACAATTCCTAAATGTGCTTTTCAAGTCTCTTCATGATTTTACCACAACTACATTTCCTTTTTTCATCTTGCATCAAGCATGACTCCTCACAATATCAAATCTGAATTAGGGTGATATGAATATAATTAAAGAAAGGTAAAGAATCAGAAAGAATACATGAGTAAGATACCCAGGATTCAGAAGTTGAATGATATTGTATAGGTGGTTAATATGGTTACTACATATTGCGCTGCATATTCATACTCCAGTGAGATACCTAAAAGTGAATATTATCAATGATATTGATGACTATGATGTTGACAGGAACACATTTAACAGATATTCAAAATGATAGTTTGCTAAGATCTATTTTAAAAAGATTGACTTCTAAAAGACTTGCATGGATTGACAACGCTGACTAGTAACCACCTCCTTGAGAACAAGAACCATGTCCTAAGAATCCTGATATATCTTCTGTACAGTAAATACATATACTTACATATATATTTTTATTATATATGTATATATAATTTATTCAAATCAAGAGAATGATAAATAGGAAAATCAGGATAGTGTTTTCAGAGGAGTCAGTAAAATTTGAGGAAAAGCCAATAGACAATAGTTTTTGGCATAATTTTTAATTCTTAGCTTGGATGATAGGTAAAATACCTGTGGACATGCAGATTATATTCTTCAATATTTTAAAATAATTCAGTAAAATTAAAAAAAAACATTACATGTGTACCAAATATACTAGAAAGTTATTTACTAAAGATTATGATCTACTTCTGAGTTCTGAAAGTCAATAAAAATAACACTATGAATGAATTTCATCCAGCAAAGATCTGTCAAACACATTATTTGTGCCTGTGTAAGCTGTCGTTCAGAAATGGCCTGTAAATAGACTTAAGATCTTAAAAGCTAATGTGAATTACTGGGTGAGTCTGTGACTGGCAAACTCATTAGTTTATCTATAATTTATGAGAAGTATGAGAGTGTATTAAGCAATTCCTAATTTTTCAAATAGCTAAAACACTGGAGTGCTTACATATTACAGAGCTCCTTACTGGTAAAATCCTTTGAGTGCACCCTGAGTCCTTAAAAGATCAGTCTTAGGGGCCATCCAAGTCTATCGTAAGAAATGTAGCCTTATGCCATTCAGATACATTTTGACTAAGGTTTAAACAACAAAAGCATATTCACTTTTCAAATAAGCCTGTAGCAGGATTTTCACCTACAGTTGTGACAGTGAGGCTTTTCTTTCCAGGAAGCAACTTTATTCATGCCAGCACTGCTCAGTTGGGCTCCTACTTGAAGAAATGAGCCCTGAATGCCACATGGTGTAGTTTTGTTTCATACGTTTCTATTTCTTTTTCTATTTCTTTGTCTCCCATATAGGGTAACACACAAATGTGCAGTCTGATTGAGTGGTCTCATAATACAAGGTCATCAGGGATGTTGTCACATGTATACATTGTAGGTGTACACACAGGTTGCCATGAGGGGTGTGTGTGTGTGTGTGTGTGTGTGTGTGTGTGTGTGTGTGTTTCCTTAGGGAGGGGACCCTACCAAAAGCCAACTTATTGTTTGTTGTTAAAATCAAAGTTAATGCTCTACCTAGTTTATCTGAAAGAAAAATGCTTACAATTTGCATATAAATATCTGAATGGATTTAGTACCACTGTCCAGTAAGGGGAAAACTTTTACAAGGAAAGATGATGAGTTTTCTATTATTTTAATTTTAGGCACACAAGGCATTTTGGAAACTTGAGTCAATAACTACTACCTATTTGTAGTTATTTACTTTCTGTTTTTTAAAATACTATAAATGTCATTAATTCAATAAATAGTTTCCGAATTAAGATTATATAATAATATATAATAAACTCAAGGTTTCTTCGTTTTGACTGAAATAGCTATTGTTATTTGTAAAGCAGTGGTTACTTCTTTTATATAAAAGAGAAGTTGAAGAAACTCAGTTTTTATGGTAACATCTATAGCAAAATTGTTTTTACCCTATTCTTTAGGTACAGTGATCATTATCCTTACTGTTGTCTCCTACTAGAGGACCATCACGGAAAATGTCCACACTGGGAAGAATTGGACACTGTGGCGACAAGTTGTATAAACTGCTTCTGTTACAGGAAGTTTCTTTCTTTACACTTAATACTATTAAAATATATTACAGAAACGAACACTGAAGATAAAGAAACGATTCAAGCACTGAAGAACGGATTCAATGACTTACTGAACGCTCTAGTTGCCAGCTCACTTATGTTGCTACAAGCGGCAGTTACATAGCTGTTAAATCCCCGCTACGTGGTTGAGGTTCCTCAGGCATCGCAGTGACCAAGGATCAAAAGGCAAGCAGGATACATTCTCTGTCCTCCACGTCGGAGTTCTATCGGATTTTGTAAGCCCCAAGTCAGAACACAAAACAAACAAACCTGAGTGTCAACAAGGCAAATAATGAATGGAACCGTCACCACAAGACCTACCTATATTAGAACAAGGAGCCCTGAGGCTACTGATTTATCTTATCAGAATCTTGTAAGGGGATCCTCACGGTTCAGATCCCCGTTTCAATGTTACCCAAGAAAGTATGTTTGCCTCTTGCAAATTTTCTTCCTCCTAATTACTAAACATGATCCGTTTAGTCTCTGAAGTCGATTAGGTGCCTTAACTTCACACACTCTCTACATTCATTCATTTAATTCTGGTTTGTGAAAGGGAAGAGGGATCCATCTGCCAGTACGTTCTCCTGTCACACTGCCTGGTTCTTGCCAGCAAATGTTGAAGAGCGTTGATTTGTTAGAAGCAAACTGTCAATGTATTTACCCATTTACTTACATTACCCTATGGCATTCTGCTATTTACAGGGAAATGTGCTGCTTTTCATTTTAATGGTTATTGCTGCCTTTTTTTTTTTTTTCTGTGTCTAGGGGCAAGTTTAGAGATGATGAAACGAATTGTTTGACAAGTTCTAAGTCAAGAGTGCAATGTTAATAGAGGCTAAGTCATTTCTGACAGGATTAGAAGAAAAGATTGATATGAGCAGTGTTATTAAGCAAACTCTCTTATTTTTTTTTCATGTACAGAGTCATAAAATATTTATTCAAATGAATTTGGTCATTTTTTTCACTTTTTAAGTTATCTTAAGGAGAAATGTAGTAGATAAAGAATATGAGAAAAACAATGTTAAAAATCCAATTACCAAGGAAGCTCTGGAATTGTTTAAACATATTCACTTACTATTATGAACTTAATTGTAAGACAATTTAAAAAAGTGTAATTTGTTTTTGCTCTACATGGTAGTAACTAGGACTATCATTTACAAGTGTCTAAACCTGATTTCTACTGAAAGGTTTATACATTTAAATATCAATTCCATATCCATTAAACAAATATTTTTGTTTACTTATCAGGTATAAAGTATATCCCAGAAGAGACACATGATGTATAGATGGCAAAAGACTGAAAAGATACACACATGTATATATGTGAAATGTTAGGATAAATTTAAATGTTTGCATTTAACTTAAATATGTATTGAGATCCTGGTATTCACAGCAGATAGACCAAAAACCCACCATGTAACATGCCAAATTCAATCAATAGGTGGTTCAAAACAGGGGCGCCTGGGTTGCTCAGTCATTAAGCATTTGACTCTTGATTTCGGCTCAGGTCATGATCTCAAGGTTCATGAGTTCAAGCCCCACAACTGGCTCTGTGCTTACAGTGCAGAACCTGCTTGGGATTCTCTCTCCTTTCTCCCTTTCTGCCCCTCCCCAGCTCATTCTCTCTCTCAAAGTAAATAAACTTAAAGAAAAAAAAAAGGTAGTTCAGAACAGAATGCAAAATCATTTTGTAAATTTGTACTGTGGGATGGGAAACCTGATGTCAAGAGAAAATACTGTTATTCTTTGAAAAATATTTTTTTTTGTTTCAAATATTTATTTTGGAAAGAGAGAGAGAGAAAGAGAAAGAAAGCGAGCATAAGTGAGGTAGGGGGAGCCTGATGTGGGGCTCAAACTCACAAACTGCAAGATCATGACCTGAGCTAAAGTTGGATACTTNTCTGATGTCAAGAGAAAATACTGTTATTCTTTGAAAACTATTTTTTTTTTGTTTCAAATATTTATTTTGGAAAGAGAGAGAGAGAGAAAGAGAAAGAAAGCGAGCATAAGTGAGGTAGGGGGAGCCTGATGTGGGGCTCAAACTCACAAACTGCAAGATCATGACCTGAGCTAAAGTTGGATACTTAACCAAATAAGCCACCAAGGCACCCCCAAATACTTTTTTTCAAACAGGAAAATTTGGTGGCTCAGTTGGTTGAGGGTCAGACTTGATTTCAGCTCATATCATGATCCTATGGTCATGGGACCAAACCCCACATAAAGCCTGCTTAAGATTTTCTCTCTCCCCCACTCTTCCCTGTTTTCACTCTCACTAAATAAACAAACAGACAGAAAACTTGCTGACAGCTTATTTAACAAAAAAGAATCCAACAAAAATCCATAATCCATTGTGAGCTTTGCTTTATGGCAAATCTTCATAAATCTGCCCAGGACGATAGCTTATTTATTAGAATAATCATAGTTGTACTTAAATTCTCAAGAAACCTTTGGCATCTAATGAATTAACTGTATAAAATCCTTGGCCTTTATGTTCAGTCTCAAAACAAACACAAATATGTTTTCTAAATAGGATAAAAGGTAGTATGAATGAGGCCAGTTATGAAAATTTTTATTTTGAATTACTAGAGAGGGATGTTTATGCTAAGGTTTTAAGGTAAAATATTTTCTGAGAGGAGCACAAAGGGAAGAGGGAATAGCAGATTAAGTAATTTAGAAGAACGGAAAGGTATGAATTGGCTTTTGTGGATAAAGGCGCAGGAAATCAAAGCGCACAAAGACAGAGATGCTTATTCCTTTTTTCTTCTAAAGTGTATTCTCAAAAAGCACCCCCTGCCCCACTCCACCTTTTTATCTTGACAGCTAAGATAGATATTTGGTTCTCACCGTTAATATCTCAGAGAAGTTTGTGTGGCATGTAACCAAATGTTCCTGGCACATGGGGCCATAGATCAAAGAAAGATTCATGCTTTAGAGAGCACCTGAGCTTGAATAGCTTTCAGAAAGTAGATAGATTTTAAAAGTGTATTAAAAGACAAACTGCATACCAAACAAAGTGGTAAATGCAAAAGGCAAAATAAGTGATGAAATGCTGGTGAGTGTTTCCACTAATCAGAACTTCTAAAGGGAACATCCAATCTCATTGCCTTATGATTTCAACATATAGTTCTAAATTGGATAGTTCACAAACACTAGCATTACCCAATGATTTATGCCTTCTTCCTTCCATTAGTAGGCTGTAATCTGGCTACAACACTAGAAGCCAATATAGATACCCATGTCACTAGATTACTGATAGTCTTGTCCTACTTACAGATGAGAAAAACATGTAAGTAATCAGTTGATCATGTAAAGGTAAATGTTAATATATCTCATTTTTTCTCCTCATCACTTGTAGTTTAGAAACCATGTATACATTATCAATCTGTTGACTAAATCAATCCATTTAAAAGTAAGTTTTATTTAATACTAATGGGTTCCATCCCACATTTTTTATTGTGATTCAGTAAGATTTTATGAATTGTAATGAAGGTTTTTTTTTTATTATCTCCCTGACTTATACAGTCAAGCAACATTTTGCTTGTAAACTAGTCTATCCTCCTAGATGGAAATCAAATTCACACTACATAATGATCAAGTAATTATTTATTATACACAAAAACTTATTTGTATTAAAGATGGAAGAACATAACCATGTACAAGCATAAGAAGTGTCCTCAAAAAGGCTGATCTTTTCCTGGGTGGCTCAGTCAGTTAAGTGTCTGACTTCGGGTCAGGTCATAAACTCATAGTTTGTGAGTTCTAGTCCTGAATGGGGCTCTAGGCTGACAGCTCAGATCCTAGAGCCTGCTTCAGAGTCTGTGTCTCCCTGTCTCTCTGCCCCTTCCCTGCTCACACTCTTTCTCTCTCTCAAAAATGAATAAACATTAAAAAATTGTCTTAAAAGGTTTATCTTTGCATACACTCCAAAGAAATTTGTACTTGTCAGATTGAGCTCCTGAAAAAGCTAAATATACAGGAAACTACCAAAATGTGGGCCAAGGAAACTCAACACCTGAAAAACAAATAATCCAGTGAAGAAATGGGCAGAAGACATGACTAGACAGTTCTTCAAAGAAGACATCCAGATGGCCAATAACAAATGAAAAGAGCTCAGCATTGCTCATGATCAGTGAAATAGATATCAAAGCCACACTGAGATACTACCTCACTCCAGTCAGAGTGACTAAAATGAACAAATCAGGAAACAATAGATGCTGTAGAGGATGTGGGGGAAAGGGAACCCAACTGCACTGTTGGTGGGAATCCAAACTGGTGCAGCTGCTCTGGAAAACAAAGTGGAGTTTTCTCAACAAACTAAAAATAGAACTATCCTGTGACCCAGCAATAGCACTACTAGAGATTTACCCAAGGAATACAGGAGTGCTGATGGATAGGGGCACATGTACACCAATGTTCAAAGCAGCACTTTCAACAATACCCAAATTATGGAAAGAGCCTAAATGTCCATCAAGTGATGAATGGATCAAGAAGATGTGGTTTATATATCCAATGGAATACTACTTGGCAATGAGAAAGAATGAAATCTGCCATTTGCAGCAACGTGGATGGAACTGGAATCTATTATGCTGAATGAAATAAGTCATTCAGAAAGGGACAGATATTATGTTTTCACTCTTATGTGGATCTTGAGAAACTTAACAGAAGACCATGAGGGAAGGGAAGGGGAAAAAAATAGTTACAAACAGCCAATTTGACAATAAATTGTGTGTATATATGTATATATATATATATACACATATATATATACATATATACATACACACACACATATGGGTTAAAGAATGGTTTCAGAGTTAGGTAATATATGCTAAAATTCCCTTAAAAATGTTCTTGCTGAAAACCAAATCCAATAGCACATAAAAAGAATTATCCACCACGATCAAGTGAGATTCATTCCTGGGTTACCTGGCTGGTTCAATATTCACATCAATCAATGTGATACATCACAACAAAAGAAAAGATAAAAACCATATGATCCTGTCAATAGATGCAGAAAAAGCATTTGACAAAATACAGCATCTCTTCTTAATAAAGACTCTAGAGAAAGTCGGGATAGAAGGAACTTACTTAAAACATCATAAAAGCCATCTATGAGAAGCCCTCAGCTAACATCATCCTCAATGGGGAGAAACTGAGAGCTTTTGCCCTGAAATCAGGAACACGATAGGGATGTCCACTCTCACCACTGCTGTTTAACATAGTGCTGGAAGTCCTAGCATCACCATCAGACAACAAAAGGAAATAAAAGGCACCAGAATCAGTAAAGAAGAAGTTAAACTTTCACTTTTCGCAGACGACATGATATTCTTGAGACATGGAAAACCTGACAGAATCCACCAGAAGCCTACTAGAACTGATCCATGAATTCAGCAAGGTTGCAGGGTAGAAAATCAATGTACAGAAATCGGTTGCATTTTTATGCACCAATAATGAAGCAACAGAAAGAGAAATCAAGAAATGATCCCATTCACAATTTCACACAAAAAAATAAAATACCTAGGAAAAAACCTAACCAAANGACCATGGTGGAGAGGAAGGGGGAAAATAGTTGGAGAGAGGGAGGGAAGCAAACCATGAGAGACTTTTGAATGCTGAGAACAAACTGAGCACTGATGGGGGTGATAGGCATTGGGGAGGGCACTTGTTGGGATGAGCACTCGGTGTTATGTGGAAATCAACTCGACAATAAACTATTTAAGAAAACAATGTTCTTGCTGAAACAAGAGCTCTTGCACTGTGTTTAAATGTAAAGAAGTAGTACTTTATATTCAAAATCTGTAAAGCCAATTACTTTGTTCTTCAGAAGACTATCAAATTAAAAGCTGAACATTTACAATGCAAATAAACATTTCAGGTAAATACGGGCACTTTTCAAAGAGTGCCTAGGAAGAAATATTTGTGTACAGATTGGAAAACTAGATCCTTAGAGTAATTTGTTTTACATTTGGGTAAAACATTAGAAAAATAGAATGAAGTTCTGAAGCCAAAGGACTTTGAACCCCAAGAGTGTGGGAGAAAATGAGACTGAGACTACCAGAGAGAAACTGGGACAACCTAACAGTCCATAGGTGGGTGACTGCAAACTGGGGGAGATAAAATGTGGCTTGTGGGCATGAAGGGGAAGGATCCCCTTCTGTGGAGACACAAAGGGAAGAGAAAGAGCAGCTGGGGAAGCCTAGAACTATAGCTGGATAAGCGAAAAACCTCAAACCGGAATGGAGAGGGTTCCCACCTCTAAATGCAGAGCTTTCTTCATATTGGGACTGGCTGCCCTGTTCTTGCACCTGGGGAGAAGGGGAGCCACCTCCAGGTTCGGTGGGAGGTCATGGGTGCAGTCCACAGCAGGAGAAACTGGTCCTCTCCCCTGAAGTGCTGTGGCTCAGAACAAAATAAGCTGGGATCACATACTGGGTGGCATAGGAAGGTGCTTCCCTCCCTCATGCCAGGGCACATGGAGTAGGAGTTTAAGTCCCTGTCAAGCCCTGGGGCACGGAGTCAGGGGACTGAGAAAGACTGCCCGCCTGTGCCCGCAGCACAGGGAAGACAGCTTGAATGGAGTCCACTGGTAGTGGAGAAGAGACTGGAGGTGGCCCTTCTTCTCACCACAACCAAGGCATGATCTGCCTACATCAAACCACACCCCTTTGTGCTGGGTAACAGTGTGCCTACTGGAGCATGATAGATGCCTTGGAAGCAGATGACCCCCTCCTCCAGACCACACTTGTTATTTAGATATATTCTCCTTTTTCTCCTTCTTATCTCTTTTCTCCTCTAGGAGTGTTACCTAGGTAACCTCTAGCTTACACTGGTTATTGGTTTGCTTAAACAGACATATTTAATGTATTCTCTTGATCCATGTTCTACACCTCCTCCTTTACTTTACTTTCTCTCTCTCTCTCTCTCTCTCTGGAGTAATCAGGCCATATATTTCTCTGTCTGGATAACTTTATCTTTCCTTTTCCTTGACTCCTTCCTTACTTTCCTTTCTCTCTCTCTGGATTAATCTTTTAGTCTCTCTGCCTTATCAGTGTTTTTTCTTTTCCCTGCCCCTGCCATTTCTTGCTTTCTCTTCCATCAGCACCACCTCCACCCTGTTCTTTACTTGTAGCTAGTGTGTCTGGTTTTTTTGGATTAGGGTTTTTTNAACCTCTAGCTTACACTGGTTATTGGTTTGCTTAAACAGACATATTTAATGTGTTCTCTTGATCCATGTTCTACACCTCCTCCTTTACTTAACTTTCTTTCTCTCTCTCTCTCTGGAGTAATCAGGCCATATATTTCTCTGTCTGGATAACTTTATCTTTCCTTTTCCTTGACTCCTTCCTTATTTTCCTTTCTCTCTCTCTGGATTAATCTTTTAGTCTCTCTGCCTTATCAGTGTTTTTTCTTTTCCCTGCCCCTGCCATTTCTTGCTTTCTCTTCCATCAGCACCACCTCCACCCTGTTCTTTACTTGTAGCTAGTGTGTCTGGTTTTTTTGGATTAGGGTTTTTTGTTTGTTTGTTTGTTTGTTTTCTTTTGTGTGTGTGTGTTTTGTTTTCTTTGCTTGCGTGTTTTTGTTTCATGTTTGTTTGTCTGTTTGTTTTCCTTTCCAGGGCTACTTCAGGAAACAATTCAAAGCACACATGGTGGAGGGTCCAAAACATCACTAGGAGAAGCGAAACAAAGTCACAGCAATAGAGAGCAAGTAACACTCTCCAAAATACACCTCCTAAACGGCAGGCCCTGAAGAGTGTATGATACCCTGTTAATATAGCAGTGCTCACAGGTGCAGAACATTTAACAAGGTTTTAAAAATCATAAGGGACAGAAAACTAGCTAAAATTATCAAACAGAAGAATTCTCCTCAAAAGAAATTTCAGAAACAAGTGATAGCAAAAGATTGATCAAAACAGATGTAAGCAACATAAAAGAATTTAGAATAATAGTCATAAAATTAATCGCTGGGCTTGAAAAAAGCATAGAAAACTTCAGAGATTCTATTGCTGCAGAGATCAGGGATCTTAAAAATAGTCAGGATGAACGAAAAAAAATGCTATCAATGAGGTACAAATAAAACAGAGGTGGCCACAACACAGATTGAAGAGGTAGAGGGGAAAATAGGTGAGTTGGAAGATAAAATTATGGAAAAAGAGGAAGCAGAGAAAAATAGAAATTAAAAGACCCCAGGATCATGAAGGGAGAATTAGAGAACTAAGTGATGAAATCAAACAGAACAGTATCTGTATTGTAGGAATTCCAAAAGAAGAAGAGAGAAAGGAGCTGAAGGTGTACTTGAACAAATCATAGCCAAGAACTTCCCTAAATATGAGGAAGGAAAAAACATTGAAATTCAAGAGGCATAGAGAACTCTCCTCAGATGTAACTTGAATTGGTCTTCTGCACGACGTATCATGGTGAAACTGGCAAAATACAAGGATAAAGAGAGGATTCTGAAAGCAGCTAAGGATAAACAGGCCTTAACATTCAAAGTTAGACACATAAGAGTAGAGCAGACCTATCTACTGAAACTTGGTGGGACAGAAGGAATGGCAGGAAATCTTCAATGTGGGGAACAGGAAAAATATGCAGCCAAGAATCCTTTATCAGCAAGACTGTCATTCAGAAAAGGAGAGATAAAGGTTTTCCCAAACAAACAAAAATTGAAAGAATTTGTCACCACTAAACCAGCCCTACAAGCGATCCTAAGGGGGGACTCTGTGAGGGAAATATTGCAAGGAACACAAAGTATCAGAGACGTCACTACAAGCATGAATGCTACAGAGAACACAATTATTCTAAATCCATAGTTTTCAATAATAACACTGAATGTAAATGGATTAAATCCGCCAAGCAAAAGACAGAGGGTATAAGAATAGATTAAAAAAAACAAGACCTATCTATTTGCTGTGTACAAGACGCTCATTTTAGACTTGAGGACACTTTGAAAGTGAGGGAATGGAGAAATATCTATCACGCTACTGGAAGTCAAAAGAAAGCTGTAATAGCCATGCTTATATCAGACAAACTAGACTTTAAAGTAAAGGCTGTAACAAGAGATGGAGAAGGGCATTATATAATAATTACAGGGTCTATCTATCAGGAAGAGCTAACAATTATAAACTATGCACTGAATTCAGGAGCACCCAAATATATAAAACAATCACAAACAAAAGCAATCTTATTGATAAGAATGTGGTAATTGCAGGGGACTTTAATACTTCACTTACAGCAATAGACAGATCATATAGACAGAAAATCAGTAAAGTCTGGAAAAGCTCCAAAAGCATGCAGTTTAAAGAACACTCTACTAAAGAACAGAAGGGTCAACCAGGCAATGAGAAATTTAAAAAAATATATGGAAACAAATGAAAATGAAAATACAACAATCCAAACAGTTTGGAATGCAGCAAAGGCAGTCTCAAGAGGAAAATATATTGCAATCCAGGCCTATCCCAAGAAACAAGAAAAAGTCCAAATATAAAATCTAATAGTACACCTAAAGGAACTAGAAGCAGAACAGCAACAACACCCCAAACCCAGCATAAGAAGAGAAACAAAAAAGACCAGGGCATAAATAAACAATTTAGAATCCAAAAAAAAAAAAAAAA
>NW_027531581.1:1018605-1083634 GCF_008692635.1 Crocuta crocuta
AACAACAACAACAACAAAAAACCCACAGTAGAACAGATCAATGAAATCAAGAGTTGGTTTTTTGAAAAAATAAACAAAATTGATAAACCTCTAGCCATGCTTCTCAAAAAGAAAGAGAGAGGACCCAAATAGATAAAATCATGAATAAAAATGGATTTATTACAATCAATCCCTCAGGAATACAAGCAACTACCAGGAAATACTACGAAAAGTTATATGCCAACCATCTGGGCAACCTGGAAGAAATGGACAAATTCTTATACTCCCACACACTACCAAAACTCAAACTGGAGGAAAATAGATAATTTGAACTGACCCATAACTTGTGAAGAAATTGAATCAGTTATCAAAAATCTTCCAACAAATAAGAGTCCTGGACCAGATGGCTTCTCTGGGGAATTGTATTAGACATTTAAAGCAGAATTAATACCTATCCCTCTCAAGCTGTTCCAAAAAATAGAAATAGAAGGAAAACTTCTGGACTTAATGTACGAAGCCAGGAAAATTACTTTTATTCCCAAATCAGACAGAGACCCAGCAAAAAAAGAGAACTACAGACCAATACCCCTGATGAATATGGATGCAAAAATTCTCAACAAGATACTAACCAACCGACTTCAACACCATATAAAAAGAATTATTCATGATGATCAAGTAGGATTCACTCCTGGGCTGTAGCAGTGATTCAATATTTGCAAATGAATCAATGTGATACATCACATTAATAAAAGATAAGAACGATATGATCCTGTCAATAGATGCAGAAAAAGCATTTGACAAAATACAGCATCTTTTATTAATAAAAAACGCTCAAGAAAGTCTGTATAGAAGGAACATACTTGAACATCATAAAAGCATTTATGAAAATCCTACAGCTAATATCCTCAACGGGGAAAATCTGAGAGCTTTCCCCTGAGATCAGGAACACGACAGGGATCACCACTATTGTTTAACATAGTTTTGGGAGTCCTAACATCACCAATCAGACAACAAAATGAAATAAAAGGCATCGAAATTGTCAAAGAAGAATCAAACTTTCACTTTTTGCAGACAACATGATACTCTACATGGAAAACCCAACAGACTCCACCAAAGTCCCCAGAACTGATACATGAATTCAGCAAAGTCCCAGGGTACAAAATCAATGTACAAAAATACATTTCATTTTTATACACCAATAATAAAGCAACAGAAAAAGAATCAAGAAACTGATCCCATTCACAATTGTACCAACAACCATAACATACCTAGGAATAAACCTAAACAAAGATGTAAAAGATCTGTATGCTGAAAACTATAGAAAACCTATGAAGGAAATTGAAGAAGATACAAAGAAATGGAAAGATATTCCATGCTCATGGATCAGAAGAATCAATATTCTTGAAATGTCAATACTACCCAAAGCAATCTACACATTCAATTCAATCCCGATAAAAATAGCACCAGCATTCTTCTCAAAGCTAGAACAAACAATCCTAAAATTTGTATAGAACCACAAAAGACCCTGAATAGCCAAAGTACTGCAGAAGAAGAAAATCAAAATGGGAGGCATCATAATCCCAGACTTTAGCCTCTACTACAAAGCTGTAATCATCAAGACAATATAGTATTGGCACAAAAAAGGACATACAGACCAATGGAATAGAATAGAGAACTCAGAACTGGACCCACAAATGTATGGCCAACTAATCTTTGACAAAGCAGGAAAGAGTATCCAGTGGAAAAAAGACAGCCTCTTTAACAAATGGTACTAGGAGAACTGGACAGCAACATGCAAAAGAATGAAACTAGACCACCTTTTTACACCATACACAAAAATTAAACTCAAAATGGCTGAAAGATCTGAATGTGAGAAAGGAAACCATGAAATCCCTAGAGAGGAAAGCAGGAAACAACCTCTTTGACCTCAGCCACAGCAATTTCTTACATGACACTTCTCCAAAGGCAAGGGAATTAAAAGCAAAAATGAACTACTAGGACCTTATCATGATAAAAGCTTCTGCACTGTAAAGGAAAACAATCAATAAAGCTAAAAGGCAACTGACAGAAAGGGAAAAGATAGTTGCAAATGACATATCAGATAAATGGCTAGTATCCAAAATCTATAAAGAACTCCCCAAACTCCACACCTGAAAAACAAATAACCCAGAGAAGAAATGAGCAGAAGACATGAATAGACACTTCTCCAAAGAGGACATCCAGATGGCCAACAGACACATGAAAAGATGCTCAACATCACTCAACATCAGGGAAATACAAATTCATACCACCTCACTCTGGTCAGAGTAGCTAAAATGAACAAATCAGGAAACAACAGATTCTGGTGGAGAAAAGGCAACCCTCTTTCACTGTTGGTGGGAATGCAAACTTGTGCAGCCCCTCTGGAGGACATTGTTGAGGTTCCTCAAAAAACTTAAAAATAGGACTCCCCTATGACCCAGCAATAACACTGCTAGGGACCTACCCAAGGGATACAGGAGTGCTGATGCATAAAGGCACATGTACCTCAATGTTTACAGCAGCACTTTCAACAATAGCCAAATTATGGAGAGAGCCTAAAAGTCCTTCAACTGACGAATGGATAAAGAAGATGTGGTTCATATACACAGTGGAATACTATTTGGCCATGAGAAAGATGGAATCTGGCCATTTGTAGCAAGGTGGATGGAACTGGATTATGCTAAGTGAAATAAGTCAGTCAGAGAAAGACAGATACCATATGTTTTCACTCATATGTAGATCTTGAGGAAAGTTAACAGAAGACCATGGAGGAGGGGAAGGGGAGAAAAAGTTATAGAGAGGGAGGGAGGCAAACCAGAAGAGACTTTTAAATACAGAGAACAAAGTGAGGGTTTGGGGGGGTGAGAGAGAAGGGATAGTGGGTGATGCGCACTGAGGAGGGCACTTGTTGGGTTGAGCACTGGGTGTTGTATGGAAGCCAATTTGACAATAAATTATGTTAAAAAACATGAGAAAAATAATTAAAATAAGTTAAAAATTTTTATGAAACTATAAATGTCTCCTTACCATACTTCAAGGACATTGTTTTCCCAAAGTGAAAAATAATAAAGGATTTCATATTCATTTTCAAAATTTCCATATTTAATAGGTATAATTCTAGTATCGTGTTTTGGGTAAAATAATTCTAATCAATATAAGGACAGTGATTTCTAAAAAACACAAAAGAGGAGGAGGAGGGAGAAAATGAAAAAAGGAAAGAAAAAGAAGACAGGAAAAAATTATATATGTAAACTTAGCAAAAAGGTGCAAAACCGATCCAGGAAAACTACACAACACTCCTGTAAGACGCAAAAGCAGAGCTGACTCAATGGAAAGAAATCCAACACTTGTAGATCATAAGAGTCAATAACTTAAAGATGTCAATTCTTACTAAGACAGCAGTCTCAAGAGAAAGGCCACTAATTGTGTGTTTACCCTTTTCCTGTAGTTGGCAAAATGACAAAGTATTATATTTGAAAAAGATAAAAACCCACAAAACCAAGAATACATGGGAAAAACCCAAAGAAAGAAGAGGAAGTTGGCAGGAGATGAGAAGACCATTCTTGCATGCATAAACATCTGGTATTATATAGTTGGATAAGTTATTGTAAAGGATATCAAATCTAAAATTGGAAAAGTGGACATTTAGTACATGAAAAGTATATATCAAATAAGTTGGAAATATGCTGACTTTTTAATAAAAGTTTTGAGAGGACTAGTTATGGAAAAAAGTCATACGGAAATTTTATTTGGTAAACAGTAAGAGTCCAAATGTATGAGAAGTTTAAATGTTAAAAAAATATGTGTATTAGCACTAGTAAAACATATACATAAATAACTTGTATATGCAGTAAAATATATGCATAAATAAACACATGCATAAATATCTAGAACTGTCAAAAACTTTAATTTGACTAAAATTCCAGAAACAACAAAGGAAAATTTGACAAATTACTTAAAACTATGAAAGAAAATTTTAAAAATTAAGTAAAAACCATACTTTAAAAAATTACTAGTGAGAAAGTTACTATTTATGATTTATATCCCCATAATAGTTACGTATCTTCTAAAAAAAATAAATGTGCCAACAACTCTATTAGAAAATTGGCTTGAAAGTTCAAGAGAATGCTACGGGAAAAAGTAATGTAAATAGCTCTGAATCATATAAAAACATCAATTTTTTAAATAAAATAAAATACAAAAACTTAACAATATTAAAATATCAAATCTTTCCTATTAGAATGGCAGAATCCAAAACTTTGATTAAAAACTCTGTTGCCACAGTTGTGGAATGTCAGACAGTACAATCCTATAGAGAGAAATTTGCCAATAGTTAGCAAAAGTGCTTCTGCATTTAACATTTTCAACCACCAATAATATGTCCATATTTTTTACTAAATAGGGAAGATACAAAAAAGTTATATGCAAAGACTACTCAATAAAATTTTTACAATGAAAACATCAGAAACACTAAATATCTATCTTTAGGGAATAAATTAAGGTATGGTCTACACACATAGTATATAGCCATAAATAGGAATAAGGAACACTTCTATGTATTACTATGGAGTAGGTCACAAGAATATTTATTACATAAGATGTGGAAAAGCTGTCTATTATGCTATTTCTATATTATAATACATATTATAAATTTTATTTTTATATATGTCAACTATAAAGTTGACAGGGGATACTATATAGATTTATATGCATATTTACTTTCATTAGATTAACAGTGGAAAACAAAAGCACAGTTTAAAATTTTATTATGGGGCTTAGTAGGAAATAGATAAAAGGGACATGTAAAGAAGCCAAAATTTTACCATGTTTTGAAGATATAACTTTAGTTTCATGTAAATATTTTATACAATTAAAAAGCAAATTAAATTTAAACAATCTCAAAAAGTCTATAGTCAAATGATGCAAGCACATCTAAGTGTTTTTAGTGGTGAGTTTACCATAAGAAAATAACTACTCCAAGTGGGTATAAATACAAACATTTGTTTATATCCCTACTGGCATATACAATAGCAAACAACAACAACAACAGACACAGAGAAACTTAAAACTGTTTTCAGTCATATTATTGGTGGCATGCTTTCTTCTCTTGTAAATGAAAACAGGGTTTATCAAAGATTTGGGTCAAACGGCACATGGGTTACATTTTTGGGGCCAAAACAAAGCGACACAGAAAGGTGCAGTGAAGTTCATGCTCGCCACTGACAAAAAGCAAACAGAGCAAGATACTGAAGTGCAATGCACGCTATATACCGTTCAACTATAGTTGTGAGGAATTCTTGGTTAATTGCCCGGTCTGGCCACTTACTAATACTAAGGCCTTAAGCTTCATAGCTAAGTGTTCCTAAAGCCTCTTTTTACTCATTTTAAGGTAGTGAAAATAAGACCTGCCTACCTACATAAATTGCTTTGAAAGTAAACTTAGAAAATACTTTGAAAGTTCTTTGAAAGTCGTCTTTTGAAGACTCAGTGTTCAAGCTTTTTGTCGTGATCTTAAAGAAGTTGTATGTATTTCTCCACAATTTCTTCTGCATTGATTTCCATTTAGGTATTACAGTTCTTACATTGGTTCACTCTAAGCATGGTAAAATATTCATTTAAATGGTTTTCATTTACATTCTATTCTTATTCTAAGTGATCCTAATAAGGAAGTCAAAGATTTAAATCCTACAGTAAGAGTACTGGTTTTGAACCCTATGAAAATATACAATTTTGCCCTAACTCTGAAGAATTTTTAAATGGGCTACTAGCATCATTTACCTATAAAGTTTAATCATTTGCTTTCTTTAAGAGTTCAGACTATATTTCTGGCAGTTTCAACTTCTCAAAAATCTGTCAATACCACACTATAGTTTTTGAGTTGTATTAAAAATAGCTTGATTTCCTTAATATTTGTAACTTGGTGTCCAAAAGCAACTGGTCTCCATTTGACCATGTTCTTCTTGTAAACTGAATACGACCTAAGTATCCTTTTTCTGTTTAAACTGGCATTACGTGTTTTGATGGACCAAAGATTCTCAGTGCTGGAACACTTACGGTGAAGATTATATTTTGATAAAGAATGTACTTAATTTACAACCATGGGAAATATCTTAGATATACTCATATAATGGACATTCTCTATGGCATCTGTGCTCAGATGACCTTCAATAGACAAGCTGATAATTTTATAATCAACAACATGATCACCATAAATGTGCGACATATTTAATAAATCACAAAACACATAGGTGTTTGACAGTTTATCTAAATTTACTTAACTGTCACCTTAATTATTGTCCAACAGAAGGCATTCAATTTTAAAACATTTAGCATTGTTGTTCTTATATGCAGTATGAAACTCCTTATTTCTATCAAAAAATCAATGAAAAATTATGGTTATTATCTGTATGAGTTAGAGAATTTATTTGGCTCACTTATATCTGTAAAAACTCCCTTGGACCAAAAGACGAGGGGCTTGCAAATGAGGATACCAACCATTGTTTGATCTCAAACTCTATTCAGGTAGAAGGTCAGGGGTTGAGCAACCGAACTCCTCCTGGCTCCAGCAAGCCCCTGAGATGTAAATCTTTAGTGAACATTGTGATTAGAACTGCCAAACATGTTCTTCAAGCAACTGATAAGCAACTCCCACCTCTAACCGCAAAATTCTCACTTCTGTACACTGGCTTCGCCCCTCTCTCTATATAAACCGTGAGCTATAGCTCAGCGGCACGCTCTTCCGAGGACTTTTTGGGTGCTCGGGAGGGGCTGTCTGGCCGGACTAAAATAAACCTGAATAACCAACTCCTTTTGTGTTTTGTGGGCTTTGTCCTCAGTGATTCTCCTTTGGAAAGGGAGGTCTAACACATCCAACATATATAAATTTGGTTAAAGATTTTTTTTTAACTGGAAATAATTTCGGATTTATAAAGGAGTTGTAAATCTAATTAGATTCCTCTAATGCTATTATTTTATATAAGCATCCTCAATGTTTCAATGCTAATAAATTCACACTAGTGTCATACTGTTAACTTCAGACTACCTTCAAATTTGCCCAGTTTTCCCATTACTTTTCCTTTCTTTGGTTCAGTATTCAATACAGGATACACATCAGTGTAAATTTGACATGACTGTTAAGAAAAAGGAATTTAATTCTCTGTATCAACTGATTTGCATAAATACTGTTTTTTTATTTTAACTTTGCTTTCATTAATTTTCACTTTTGCATACTGATTTTTCTATATGGAAAATGGTAACTAAATCATTTGTGTATTTTGACTCATCTTGTTTAGATTCTTAATTTTTTTAATGTTTTATTCATTTCTGAGAGAGAGAGAGAGAGAAAGAGACAGTGTAGCAGGGGAGGGTCAAAGAGAGAGGGAGATACACAATCTGAAACAGGCTCCAGGCTCTGAGCTGGCTGTCAGCACAGAGCCAGACACAGGGCTAGAACCCACCTCTTGTGAGATCATGACCTGAGTCAAAGCTGGATGCTTAACCAACTGAGCCACCAGGAGCCCCTAGATTCATAATTTTTAAGTCAGATTACAGGAGAAATACTTTGACATGGAAATAGGTATTATTTATTTTGTTATTGTATCTCATTAGAATGGTGTCTTTTTATTAATTCATCACACCTTTTACTCAAGCAGGGTAACTGGTAAGGATAAAATCAGCATAATTTACCAAAATATATGACAATATAAGCTCTTGAAACTGTCAGGAAATTCTAAACACTTTTCTTGTGAAGAATAATAAGTTATTTTCTGTGGCATCACATCTCAGATTTTAATTTGAAATCTAAAAATATTCAAACATTGGGAATAACTATCCATATGCAAAATGAAAATAAAAAGTTTTGTTTTATGAGCCCACAATGTTGTAATAAATTGCAATTATTATTACCACTTAAACCATTCTCTTAGTATCAATCCGGGTGTCACAGAGAAACTGCACTTAGAGCTAGTAAACAGGGGCTACAAGATATTTTTCCACTTAGCAGTTATTTAAGTTTAGATACGATGCTTAAGGTTTCTGAGCCAGAGAGTCCCGATATATGATAAAGGGACCATAGAAAAATAATGAAATTAACATTTTCACAAACTTTATATAAAATAATAGTGGAGAAAAAACATAAATTGTTAATACACCTATTAACATGAATAGGTGTATGCCTGAGCAATCAGTGGGCCTCAGTAACATGCATTTGTATTAAGAAACATTTCATAGCAAATAAGTAAGGCAAAGAACTCACTCACACTGGATTTATTGGCATAACATCATCCAAAGCAACAGGTCTGATAGAATGATGGAAAGGCCTGGTGAAGTGCTAGTGAGGAGACAACACCTTACATAGGTGGGTGCCCTCCTGCATCGTGTTTTATATGCTTTGAACCAGTGACTGATATATAGTCCTCTTCCATTCACAGCCACACTATAGGTCCAGATGACACTTCAGTGGTAGAAAAAAATCTAAAGTCCTAAATGCAACACTTTGACTTTTTTCTTCCTTTGGGGCTCTGCTTATTCAGAAAAATACTTTCTCCAGGAAATACAGCAATGTTTACATTGAAGTGACAGTGGTAAAAGGTAATAGAAATCCACAAGAACCCGTAAGAGGAAAAATACCAAAAGCTGAGACTCCAAATAATCTTATTTCACTGATGAAGGTTACAGATGGAATGTAGGTTACTAATTATTTTAGATTATCCAGGTGGTCTCAATGTAATCACAGGGGTTCTTATAAATGGAAAGATGTGTATGAAGAGAGTTAAGAGATTTTTGAAAATGTTACACTGTTAGTTTTGAAGATGAGGAAGGGGCCATGAGTCAAGGAATCAGATGGCCTTTGAAACCTGGAAAAGGCAAGGAAATGGATCCCCTCTACAGATTCTAGAAAGAATGCAGCCCTGCTGACATTTTGCTTTTAGCCAGTGAGACCCATTTCAGATTTCTGACCTCAAAAACTGTAATAAATTTTTACTTTTTAAACCATTAAAATTTGTGATAGTTTATAGCAACAATAAAAAACTAATACATGCAAAAAATTCTTGCTTTTCAGCCAAAAATGGTTGATATAAGCAACTTCCCATGGTTTGTTCAGCACATGACAATTGATTTTTTACAAGATTTTATACCAAATAGTCTCTACACCCAAAGTGTGGCTCGAACTCACAACCCCAAGCTCAAGAGTCACATGTATTACTGACTGAGACAGCCAGGTGCTCGGACAACTGATTTTTTAATCCAATAATAGACTCCTCAGTGGTTACTTGTGCATCTGTTACCATTTTGCCTTTATGTACTTAATTTGCCTCTTTTTTAAGTAAACTAGATTCTAATTCTGGGCAACTGTATGATTTATTGATGCTTGATATTTGGGATGGAGTCTAAGACAAAAATATGGAGTTAAATAACAAATACTTCCAAGGAAAGATGTATAATAGAAGGGCAGGCTAATTTCCTCAAATATATTTGCCCCAATTATTTTAAGTGATAAAGGGTTTACTGCATTGGGTAAAAAATTAAAATATGATTGAAATAGGATTGAAATCTTGCCTGTTTGCTTCCTGAAAGCTCTTTTCATTATGTCCACTAGGGAGTTAGGATTGAGATTTTACATATTCTTAACTCTCATTAGGTATCATGATATCAAAGGAATTTTATAATGCCTGAAGACTCTTCTAAATTTTCTAAATGCCAAGAGAATTTTCTAAAACCTCCCAATCAGACGTTTTCTGATTTCTTTCAAGGTAATCTCCAAGGGACACAGATTCTTAATGTATGTCCAGAAGCACAGAGCTAAAATTTTAATAAGGCTCTGATGTGTTTATATGCAGTTAGTAACTTAGGTTATTTGAACCAACCTCTACTCAGAAAATGTCTTAAGGTTTTTATAATAATAGTTATAATATTCTTGTATTGCTATTTTAACTAACTGACCTACACTATGACGCTAGGAATTCTCCAAGGTTTTTTTTTTTTTTTTAATGTTTTATTTTAGTTTTGAGGGAGAGAGAGAGAGAGAGACAGAATGCAAACAGGGGAGAGCAAGAGAGAGAGGGAGACACAGAAATTGAAGCAGGCTCCAGGCTCCCAACTGTCAGCATGGAGCCTGATGCGGAGCTTGAGCTCACAAACCATAGGATTATGACCTGAGCTATGACCTGAGCCAAAGTCAGACACTTAACTGACTGAGCCACACAGCTTCTTCTCCAAATATTGTTTAAATGAGTATAAGGCTTTTGTGTTTTTCTAAATTTTCAGAGAGATACATCTACTGATAAACAGATTTCTAAGATATATATATAGAAAGAAAAACAGCAGAAGGGAAGAATATTTCAAATAATTTTAGTAAAATTCTGACCATTTCTGCTATGACATTGTTAAGTATGTAAAAACAATTTTTCTGTCAGCTCTTAAAGATGGTAAGATTTGGCACATATGGGAACAACATTTCACCAAAAAATATTTTAAAAAGCTCATCACAATAGACGATTCAAGATGTATTTACTTTTATATTCTCCCCAAAAAAGAGAAAAAAGAGTGTGTATGAGTTAAAATAACTTATTTATGAGTGTACTTCTATTAAGTATCTTAAATGTTTTAGGCCATGAAAATTTGTCTTTACGAACGAGAAAGTCAATTAACTTATTTTCTGAAAGAATTAAGTTCCATTAAAAGAGAAGCTACTCAATGTTTACTCTTAATTAGAAATAGCTTCTCAATATATATGACCCAAGGTGATAATTGTTGTAGCAAAGCTTTAATTTCCATTTGTTTTCCACAACATTGGTTGTTCAAAAAATATGCTCTAAGTTAATGAAATATATTTTCTCATTTATATGCTTTATCATCCTGGGATATCTTAGCACTTTCTAAGTTTCCACAAGTATGTATGGATTCTATGGATTTCCTGATAAACAGAATAGTGAGATTTTTTTTTAATGAAATTATGTCCTAAAAATAGTATCCTGCTTCCCTCATTTCTCTGCTTTTCCTTAATCTGTGAACTACCTCTTTCCAAATTGGAAGATTAAGCTAGTAATTGCTAATACTCAAAATCAATTTCAATATCAAATATTTTCTCTTAAGTCAATAACATTTGTGATCCTGAGATGTTATATGTAAATGAGCAATTTATATTTAAGTTTAGAAAATTACAAATTAAAACCAAACTGCAAATTGCAATTAAAATGTGATAGGTTGTATAATGAAATGCTTACCTGAACTTTTTCTAAGGTTTGTAGTAACATGTAAAAATCACCATTACATACTTCCTTTTAAAAGTCTCTCATCAGAATCAAGCACAACAAGTTTTTCCTCAAATACTCTAAATAGGTTGCCAAGGATTAAGGGACTCAGGAATAAAATTATTAAAAGGAGAATTTTCTTTAAGTTATACAACTATTTTGTATCTTGATGATACCATTTGTTCAAAATCATACAATTATACATGAAATAATAAATTGTATTGCATGTAAATTTTATAATAGTTTAAAATATTTCAATGACCATTGCTATATTTCATTAAAAACTTAGATCTTGATGCCAAGGGACATTGCAGACAGTATCTATAATTCAATGGACTTAGAAAAATTATCATAACCTAGTTAGTTTACATTTAAATATGTATAGGGTATATGTATAAAATATGAATGACAACACATTTTATCCTACTACCTGTATGTTCTTCCTAACCTAGAGAAAAATAGACTGGTTAAGACATTTAGGGATGAAGATATTATTATCAGATAATGGGATTCTTATTGAGGAGATTTATAACATTTAGAAGGCTAAAACACTAAGAATACAATTATTAATAACTAAGAATAACTAAATGTTCTACATAAGTCTATCATCTTTTAAACATTTTACAGGACACCCTTTTTTTGCTCTTATCTATTCTCAGAACATAGACTTTTAAAGAAAATATGGAAGGAAGAATGAAAAACAAAGGAGGAAATATTTTTAGACAAAATTAGATGATCTTGATAAACAATCAATGAAACTAAAAGGCAGCCTACTGAATGGGAAAAAATATTTGCTAATGACTTAGCTGATAAAGGATTAGTATCAAAATTATATATAAAGAACATATACAACTCAACACCAAAAATCAAATAGAGTAAAACCTTGGATTGCAAGTAACTTATTTTGCAAGTGCTTTGCAAGATGAGCAAACATTATTCTAATAAATTTTAACTTGACAAACGAGTGATGTGTTGCAATATTAGTATGTGATGCTGAATGTCACATGATCACAACTGAGCCAATGATTCTTTTCTCTCTTGATGTGGGATTATGGGTGATCATCTCCCATGCTTGGATACTAGGTCTCTGGCCATGGTGTTTGGCAGAAATCAGTGATTTTTCCAATTGCTGGAAGGTGCCTACAACTGGCACTAGTGTATTTTTTTGTCACTTCAAAGCACTTATTGACAGCCATTTGTTTTTCCATACAAGATTAAGATTAGGAATGCTTTGCTTCATTCTAGGTCAGGCTGCCTGCAGATATAGACCCTTTCTTCTGATGCCGTATTGCCAGTTACATTCAATACAGTATATGACAAGAGTTTATTAATACTGTACTATAGTCAACAGCCATGCAAGTGTATACATGGTCCCCATGCAAAATGATTCCATTGAGCCAATAGACAGCAGTGATTCCATTATTGATAGTGAAACTCTGACCCCATTTTTTAAATGTTTTATTTATTTCTAAGAGAGAGAGAGAGAGACAGACAGACAGACAGACAGACAGCCAGCATGAGCAGGGGAGTTTCAGAGAGAGAAGGAGATACAGAATCTGAAGCAGGCTCCAGGCTCTGAGCTAGCTGTCAGACTCTGAGTTAGCTGTCAGCAAAGAACCCGACGTAGGGCTCAAACCCATGAACCGTGAGATCATGACCTGAGCCAAAGTCGGACACTTAGCCGACTGAGCCACTCAGACACCCCGGCCCCATTTTGAATAAGATTCCACTAAGCCAGTAGATAGCAGTGACTCCATTAGCAATCGTGAAAGTCATCCTACACAATAACCCTTCTCTCTCTCATCTCCCTCACACCAGCCACAAAATTTTTCACAGGTAAGTATAGGTTAGTTTATTTTTCTTTATATTTTCTATTTTCTTTATTATTTTGTATTATAATACTGTAATCCTTTTTATATGAATATTTTTTTGGTTGTAGAATGAATTAACTGAATTTCCATTATTTCTTATGAAGAAATTTGCTTTGATATATAAGTGCTTTGGAATACAAATATGTTTCTGTAATAAATTATGTGTGCAAACCAAAGTTTTATTGTAATCCAATTTAAAGATGAGCAAAAGACTTGAACAGGCATTTCTCCAAAGAAGACATCCAGATGGCCAAGAGACACATGGAAACATGCTCAACATCACTCACCATCAGAAAATGTAATTCAAAACCACAATGACATATTAGCTTATATGTATGAGAATGGCTAAAATCAATGACACAAGAAACAATAGGTGTTGGCAAGGGTGAAGAGAGAAAGGAACCATCTTGCACTGCTGGTGAGAATGAAAACTGATGCAGCCACTCTGGAAAACAGTACGACGTTCCTAAAAAGTTAAAAATAGAACTACCCTATAACCTAGTAATAGTGCTACTGAGTATTTACTCCAAAAGTACAAAAACACTATTTCAAAGGGATACATGCACACCTATGTTTATAGTAGCATTATTTACAATAGCCAAATTATGAAAGCAGCCTAATTGTTCATGGATAGATGAATGGATAAAGAATATTACTCACCCATAAAATGAGTGAAATCTTGTCTTTGCAAGGATATAGATGGAGCTAGAAAGTATAATGCTAAGCGAAATAAGTCAGTCAGAGAAAGACAAATACCATATGACTTACTCATACATGGAATTTAAGAAACAAGCAAAGGCAAAAAAGAGAGAGACAATTCAAGAAACAGACTCTTGGGTGCTTGGGTGGCTCAGTCAGTTGAGTGTCTGACTCTTCATTTCAGCTCAAGTCATGATACCACGGTCATGGGATTGAGCCCTGTTTGGGGCTCCATCTTGAGTGTCAAGTTTGCTTAGGATTCTCTCTCTCCTTCTCTTTCCCTCTCCCCCATTTATATTCTCCTTCTCTAAGAAACAAAAACAGACAACAACAACAAAACCCTCATACTCTTAACTATAGAGAACAAACCGATGGTTCCCAGAGGGGAGGTGGGTGAGAGGATGGGTGAAATAGGGGATGGGAATTAAGGAGAGCACTTGTCAGGATGAGCACCAAGTGATGTACAGAAGTGTTGAATCACTATATTGTACACTCGAAACTAATAGAACACTGTAATTGAATATATTAAAACTAGAATTAAAATTTAATTTAAAAAATCAGAGAATATTAACAAGTATGAATAACAAACAGAAATAAGGACCTATGGATAATGTGTCTTATTTTGATCATGATTATCCTAATAAAAGACTTAATGAAAGGGCTATTGCATTAATCACTTTATTTTTAAAAAAATTTTTAATGTTTTATTTATTTCTGAGGGAGAGAGAATGAACAGAGGAGGATCAGAGAGAGAGGGAGATACAGAATCTGAAGCAGGCTCCAGGCTCTGAGCTAGCTGTCACCACAGAGCCCGACACGGGGCTCGAACCCAAGAACCGTGTGATCATGACCTGAGCCGAAGTCAGACACTTAACAGACTGAGCCACCCAGGCACCCCTCATTAATCATTTTAAAACTTAAGCATATAAAAATTCTAAGTTATCTTCTATCTTTTTGCACTTTTTTTTCTCCCCCAGAGATAAAACTGAATAAACCATTTTTGATGTCTATCCTAAAATGAAGACTGAGCTAACTATAATTTAAGTCACAACTAGCTTGACAACTCCAAGCAAGAAAAGAGAGATAGAGACCATTAAAAAGGGTTCACTGTTGGGGGACAAAATCCATAGAAAAGTCTCGAATAAATTTCTCCGTCTCTGCTTGTTTGAATCCTTCTAGGCACCTCACAATAATAATTTTCCTAAATGTTAGTTTTTTAGAACACCAAGATGAGATTTTTGGAAAGGAAATCACATAAGGAAGGGATATAGGATGTTTCTTCAGAAGCCATTACTGCAAGTCATGGTGGTACTATTAATTATCCATCTAACACTGCAAGCACATGTTTAAGACTTCAGTACTCTCATTAAAACATGAAGAAAATGAAGTGAATCCTCTAAAGAGTTTATTTCACTTTGGAAATTCAAATCAGGCTACTTTCTTTCAAAATTGTTAAAAAAAGTTAATGGTTAAATAAGTTTTCAAATAGTAAGCAATTTTCATTTCCAATTTCCTTTTCTAGAATTTCCTTTCCTAAATTTTTTAGTCTCATGGACTTAACAGTTTTCTCTAAGTAAAAATAAATATATATTATAAAACATCTTTTTAAATTTCTTTTGAAGAAAGAACATTCAATTAGAATAGATAACATATTAAAAACAAATATAATAGTCTCATATTTCATCAGAAGTATTACTCTCACATACTCTCCTAAATATTAACTTTTATCCATCTTTAATTTTTCCCTCTATTCTTGAATGTGCTAGGTTTGATAGTTGATAGCTGTATTATGACAATACCTTTGGTATTTTCAAACATGTCAAAAACTAACGTTTAAATTCAAATAAATACACCCTTTTTATTTGTTAATATCATATTCAATTTTAGCACAGTTTCTTTTCCATGGAGCCCCAAATTATATTGGTGCAGAAAATTATTCTTTATAGAATAATTTTGGGTTTAAACATCATGGCAGGTCATATATAAGCCAATATAAATGAAATACTCAAAATGTATATTTCATTATGATTACTATTTTAAGAGGTGTTCTTCCATATAAAACATTTTTAAAAGGTGACATAACTTCAGTTTAATATTAAATCCTTCAACCTACAAGCCTGTAAATATCTAGTGAATCACAGAAGTGATGATGTTATCTTCTGTAACAGTTAATACTGTGTCAACTTGACAGGGTTAAGGATGCTCAAACCGTATACAAGTCAATTATCTAGTAAACAGATTCAGTATACGTTTGTACCCTAAATCATTCTGAATTGAGATGACCCCATACACCTGCATCCCTTTTATGTCATTGCTCAAACATATCTTTCTTTCCAAGGCACCTGAGCGGCTCAGTCGGTTAAACATCTGACTTCTCTCTGGTCATGGTTTCAGGGTTTGTGAGTTTGAGCCCCACATTGGGCTCTGTGCTGACAGCTCAGAGCCTGGAGCCTGCTTGAGATTCTGTGTCTCCCTCTCTCTCTGCCCCTTACTCACATGCACACTGTCTCTCTCTCTCTCTCTCCCCTTCAAAAATAAATAGACATTAAGAAATTAAAAAACAAATCCCTTTCATACCATGTTGTGGCTTAAGAGTTCACATACTCCTGGCCTAGAGCAAAATTCAGGGTAATTTCTACAAACTCAACAGAAGATAAAGAGCAGATTCATACTAGAGATGCTATTAATTATCTTACAAGCCACTGGATATCTCCCCACTCCAAAACTTATCCAGCCCCCTATGTCAATATTGTGCAGTTTGAGAAAACTTGACCTACCTAAACGCAATACTTTATTCAGATGTTAGTCTCATTTTCTTACTTTTCTTACTTTTGTTTCCCACCCAGAACTGTCTCATTTTTTTAATTTAAATGGTTTATCTATGCTTTTAATGTTATACAGATTAATGTATAAGAAAATCATTATTCTATTTAATATTTTCAATTAAACCTTTAATAGCCATGTTTGATTTGTCATTTAAACCTAAACAGTTTGAAGGTCTGTAAACCAACATAGTCACTAAGTATTAAATCAACCTTGTAGCTGATACCATTGCCTTCCCCATACCCTCATCCATACCCACATTTTTACCATGAAAGCTGCCTCTATAGAACATCTCAACTTTCTGTCTGGGGGACTTTTTGACTTTCTTTCCCTCTTGTTCAAGAAACACAATTTATTTTCATTCAGGACAAGCCAAAGTGTCAGAGAGACATTGATTGACTCAAATAATTAAGGCTCAACTAGTGACTAATGGAGGAGAGTGAATAAATATACCAGTTTCCTCTACCTTAACTGATATAGTTCGAAGATGCTTCACTGCATCCCAAAGTTCCCTGCCTGGATAAACTTCAATTGTCCCTCTATGTTGGCTTCTTCTTCTTCTTCTTCTTTTTTTTTTTTTTTTGTTATCCTTCCCTACTACTGTATTGATGTTTTCTAGAATCACTTCTAAAACAATTTTTTATTCAAATGCTGCCTCAAGGTCTGCACCTGGGTTGCCTAAACGAAGATATTATTCACTGAAAAACTAAAGACGATTCAATGAATAACAAACTGAAATTAACTGTTGTACTACAGAGAGACATCAAAAAACTCTATGTGCAGAGTGGTCTTGGGGAGCCCCAATAGGATAGGAAAAGGTGGGAAAGGTAACATAAAGGAGCAATTAAAGCCTTCAAGATAGATATTATGTTACTTCTCCATCTCTTTCACAGATCCAAGAAAGATTATTTTGATGCAGTGCTGGAATAGATTAAAAAACAGAGCCAGATTATTTTATAATAATAAAGGCATTGCTATACATTTTCAGTATGTGGGAAATGGATGAATAATCAAATTCATGTCTACCGATCAAAAAGCCGTCTATAATTCTAAACCCAACAAGAAGTAACTTGGCTATTCACCTGCACATTATCAGACACATGCAGAAAAAAAAGCTGTGACTGATTCCCAATAACCATGCCATGTCACACTGTATCTCTTGCAAAGCACCACAGGCTTTGTAGTTTTCTGAAGACAGGGAGCATAGAAAGCATATTTTTATTATTCTACTCTGACTGGCATATCCCCTTAAATCCCTTCTAAGAAATTTCTTTTGCATGTGATGACAAACTATGACTATGACTCAAATTATTGCTCTTAAGGAATGAAAGCATCCTATAATGTAGGAAATAAATAAATGGTTTTGTAATAAGCAATAAAATACACTGCTGAGTATTAAAATAATGCAGTCATTTAACTACACTTTGAACAAATTTTGTTGTTGATACGTCATCTATAACATCAAGATAGAAATATTTAAAAATTAATTACTGTATTAAGATACAAAGCAAAATGAATTACATGCTTAAATGCCATGCTGCAATGAGGTCTGAACTTGCTGATAGGCATTTCAAGGAACTAAAAATGATTCATGGAAGAAGCATGAAGTTGAAAATAGAGATAGATTTGACTGAAGAGTTAATTCATACCACAGAAAGTATGCAAGATAAACAAAAGCTGTGTAATAGAAAATCTTAAACAGATAGAATCAACTGAGCTTTAAGAAGAGGAATGAACCTGGCTTTGTTTCTCTCTTCTGATGGAATAAGCTTTGATTTTCACATTATGCATAAACCATAGCATCAATTTTGGAAAGAGGAAGAAGTTGTTAACTCTAATTGAGAACTATGATATACCAAGCACCATGATGGATTCTAAAATGCATTAATTCACTTATGTAATCTTTTGAAAAAGATTTCATAATCTGAATTTTGAAACTAAAGTAACTAAATTTCCTGTAAGTAAACTTCCTTGTTCTAGGTAACTCTCCTAGCCCACAGTGGAATCAGGATTCCAAATTTGAATCATACAATGACACAAGAACTTTCATTAATTTAAATTGCCATTCAATAGAAAAGTGTCTAATAACAGAGACAAGGAATTAATTCCAATAACTAGCCAGTGGAAATTTCTATGGAGAGGTGCAAGGAAGTAGCAAAGACACTGTCCATTTCCTGGAAAGTCTTACATTTATAATTTGATACATAATTCAGACTTCCAGAATCTTCTAAATTAACCAATTTGCTCGTAAGAATTTTTAGGGTGCCTGAGTGGCTTTGTTGGTTAATCTGCTCAGGTCATGATCTCCCAGCTAGTCCATTAGAGCCCCACATTAGGCTCTGTGCTGACAGCTCAGAGCCTGGAGACTGCTTTTGATTCTGTGTCGCCCTTTCTCTCTGCCCCTCCCCGACTCTGTCTGTCTCTTTCTCTATTTCTGTCTTTGTGTGTGTGTGTCTCTCTCTCTAAAATAAACATTAACAAAAAATACTTTTTTTTTTCATACAGAGTAATAATCAGGCAAGAAATGATCACTTGCTCTAAAGTCTGATTCTTAAGTATTCTTTTTCTGCACCTTTATTCATTGGATTTTGAAATCTGCATGAATTGTTTTTTTTTAAATAGGGGAAAATTACCCCAGAAAACTGCTATGATAAGAATATATTATGAAAGATAATACCATCACACATAAAAATATTAAAATGGAAAACTGGTGAAATATGGTTGCCATTTAATCATTTTGCTCAATAATTTTAACAGGTGTTGGAAATAATATTTGAAAGATCTGAAAGGTTTGTTGCTTCATCTTACTCTGTTTAATTCCTCCACCTCAATAAAACTGATTCACCTCCATAACTACAGTGCACAAATACTATGTAATTGGTTAAAAAAAAAAGGTGGTTATGAATTATCTACATAAATGCATTCAAGGAAATTGTATATAGCAACACTGTAAAAAATTAACAAGATGAATTATCATTGCAAAAATGTTTATTATAGTTAAAACTACAAAATATACTTACAGCAAAAAAAAAGAATCATAAACATGAATTAAAACAAAAATAACAGCATTCACTACTACTGAGCCTACCATGAGCTTATAGCTAAGATAAAGCATTTAGATATATATATTCTACATAATTATTTATTGGGTATATTTTCATGATTTACAAATTATATAGGAATAAAGCTATTAGCTTTTTTTCGCCACTATTTATTTTGAATTTGAATGCACAGAAACAAATTATAAGGGCCAAGTAAAATTTTCACTTGGATAAAAAAATTATTTTTTCTTAGTTATTATTAAAGTAGATCCAAACATACACCTGATATTATTTACTAACATCATTTAGAGATTATATTTATTAACTCAAACACATTAGTAGTCAAATAAATTTCTTCCCAATATTTTCATGTGGACTTCTATTATATTTCTAACGACGCTGCAAATCTACTTTTATGCTTTCCTTTATCTTTCTGAAAATTTAATTAGAAGTAGTAGGAGCCAAGTACTTAACAAATATTGCTATTTTCCTACTTATAACAACATTAACCCAAGTTGTCTTTATTGGCCATAAAGTTCTTGGGCTACCATTACATGTTTAAAACAGTACTTAGGGTTTCCATTGTTTTTACTATTCTCAATAATGAAATTGACATCCTTTAAAATAATTATTCAATTAAAAGGAATAAACTGGCATGTTGCAAAGGTTAATACACTCCAGCAACTCATTAAAATCAAAAGGTAAATATCTTTATCTTGGGCTAAAATGATGATACTTTGGAAAAGGCGTGTCACTTTCAGTCATTTACAGTGGGTACTAATTAGGCACTTGGCATGATTTATTGGTACATCTCACTCTTCCCAAATTTTTATTAGATCTACAAAAACTTTCTAAGATGTGAGCACAGGAGAATGGACTCAGCCCACATTAGACGCTCTGTTTATCTCCAAAAAGTAGGACTCACTCATCTTCTTTAAGTATTCATTATGTTCTCTCTTTAACAATATTCTTTCTTTAAATATAAAGATTGAGACAACTATGATAGTCTTCTGGTTTCAGTAAGGAAATGTGCAAAGCTGAAAAGAGTGTCTTTCCCACTGGGAAAATTTCAAGTTAATAACTTCCCTTTAATGATTAAATCTGAGGACAACTAGATCTGGAGAGAGACAAGACACTGCACAGAGCAATCAAATCCAAATCCAAAACACTGGATTACTGGAAGCAAATGATGCTAGACAGCATAGAAGCTAATGGCATACAAGACCAGATATACTGTTCTTTCTCAAATAATCAAAAAGTGAACAAAATATAGTAAAACCTTGATTTGAGAACATAATGCATTCCAGATACATGTTTGTAATCCAAAGCACTTTTATATCAAAGTGAATTTCCTCAAAAGAAATAATGGAACCTCAGATGATTCATTCTACAATCCTAAAATATTCATTTTAAAATGATTGCAATACTGTAACATAATACAAAATAATAAAGAAAATAGAAAATATAAAGAAAAATAAACAAAGCAACCTGCACTTACCTGTGAAATTCCTTGTGGTGGGTGTGAGGGAAATAAGAGAGAGGAGGGCTATTGTGTAAGATGGCTTTCACTATTAATAATGGAAACATGGCTATCTATTGGCTCAATGGAATATTTTTCTACATAGGGGCCACTGTATATGCTTGCAGAGATGTTAACTACAGTACAGTATTAATACAATCTTATCATATATGTATTTAATGTAACTGGCAATAAGGCAACAGGGGAAAGGGTCTATATCTGCAGGTGGCCTGACCTGGAATGAAGCAAAGCATTACTAAGCTTACTCTTGTATGGAAAAGCAAAAGGACTATCCATAGTTGCTTTGAAGTGACAAAAACTACACTAGTGTCAGTCATGGGCACCTTCCAGTGTTCTGAAAAATCAGTGATTTCTTCCAAACAACGCAGCCCGAGACCAAGCATCCAAGCGATCACCCACAATCCCGCAGCAAGACAGAGAAGAAACATTGGCTCAACTGAGATCGTGTGACATTCAGTCTCACATACTACTAGTACTGCAAAACATTGCTCATTTATCAAGTTAGAATTTATTAAATGTTTGCTCATCTTGTGAAACACTCACAGAAAAAGTTACTCGCAATCCAAGGTTTTCCTGTACATGATGCCAATCCCTCAGAGATAGGAACAAATGAAGTGAACACTATCATTCTGAATCAGTATACCGAGCTCTCAGGTACAGTGCAGAAAGCAGGAGTCCAGATGGAAAACAGTGGTTTGGAAGGACAGAGATGAAAATCTGGGGAAAGAAAGGGGGCCAGAGCTCTTGGACATAGTGTCAGAGAAAACAGTCCTATGCAGGGAATGAACCAGAGGGGTTTGCAGAGTCACACGTGAGAATTTCCAATGCTGAGGAAATGACTGGAGGGCTGGGGAAAGAACCATCCAAAAGGATAAGAGGTAACAGTACCTAGTGCTCATACAGGGCCAGGAAGAGTGCCTGTTCCACCAGTCAGACTGAAAAATCTCAAAATACACATGGCATTGTGTAAAATATTTATAATGTGCTTCCCTTGGTAATGGAGAATCATCAGTCATAAACTGGTCCCATTTGGCAAATCTCAAAAGCAGTACCTGAAAGATTTAACTATTTTCAAGTCAAATGCTTCCTAGAACACAGTTTAAGTATACGGATAGGAATGCAAATACATTCAATACTCAACAAGATAAAAATCAGGAAGCAGGACAATATTATCTCTCTGGGATCTCCCTGTCTGTTACTTCATCAATAAACTCTAGCTGCCTTGGATTTCACAAACTTCAAGTTATCTCTTAAGTTTAGTGAGACTACTAAACACTGATAGTAAATTGGGGCAATCAGAGGAATCACCTCATTTATCTCTCCCCCACCACCTCCTTGCCATGGATGTCACTGCCATGTGCTGCTTTCAAGTCTGAAAACTACTCTTTTGTATACCGTGTCTAGTTCTCCTTGCTTAGCAAATTAAGCTTAATCTGCTCCCTGCTATTTCATTTTCAGTTTAATTTTGACTTTTAAATACCTGAAAAATTGATAAAAATGCAAAAAAATACTACATTTTCATATGATCAGAAAACAATTAAACTTTATTTTTAAAAATTAACATAAGCACCTAGAAAGGAAGAAAGAAATAGATCCAACTAACATTTGAATGAAAGTTTTAGATGTAAATCCTTAAACAAAAGATATCCATAAGCAAATATTGAGCTCTATTTTGGATGTTTACTTGCACAGGTTTTTGTTTGTTTTAATTTATTCTGAATATAATGAGAGTCAGGTGTCCCACAGCCAGAGAAAAAAGTTATATATATGGAAACGTGGAAAGAGAATAAACCCTGTGTTGCTGAATTGGATTTGGAGGTATCTTTGTAAGTTCACAATTTATTAGATAGGTAAGTAGGCAGATAGATATGCATCTATTTACCACAATTTATTAGATAGATAAGTAGGTACATATATATGGGTATAAATATATACATATATATAAAAACACATATGTGTGTGTGTGTATACATATGCATGTTTTTTCCTGAGCTATGTCTGAAGAGAAAGTTTAGCAACAATTAAACCTTCGTAGCCAGAGTACACCTAACGTCAGTATTTTGGATTCTACTCTGTATTCCTTTAAGAGGAAATAGGGCTCTTTTAGGAAGACTATTTCTCAGGAATGTGGTGGAGAAAAAAAGGATGAGGCTGCAACAGCTTGTGCCAAAAAATAAAGTAATAGTAATATATTAAACTAGAAAGTAAGGAAATGCTCAAACAATGATATGGAAATGTCAGAAGGATATAGAAAAGGGTTTGAGGAGTCTCCACTCTTCAAATCTAAGATGATTTTAGCACTGAAATAATTAACTTATAACCTATGGAATACAATAGGAATCCTTGATTCTGTAGTAATATTAATTAATAGGAGAAAGGAAAAGCTCTTCTTTACAAAAGAATGCTAACTAGTAAGTATAGAAGATAGATGTTTTTGAATCACTGTATTGCAAACTTAGTAATATTTAGTTCAGGCAAGTATCATAAATAGACATTAAAATAAACAGGTGACAGTTTGAGGAGAAACAGGCTATCTATGCAGTCTCAAAATATCTCCCCTCTAAACAAAGGGAAACAACAGTAAGCCATAGGTCAAAAAACTTGACCACACACTTAAGCAAAATTAACCTCATCATATTGGCAAATTTCAAACTTGTGCATCTCCAGATGTAATTTGCCAAGAGAAACACACAGAAATGCATTTGTGAGATCCTTGTGAAATGTATCACATGAATTAGATAATGATAATGAGAAAACAGCAGAGAAATCCTAATTAAAGGACATTCTTCAAAATAACCACCCTGTTCTCTAGACAATTGATTGTAGTGTGTAATTGATCAATTATCTTGATCTATGTCAGTTACCTCAGAAATAAGGGTTATAAGAAGAATAGGAAGATAGTGTTGGATATTTTTTAAACGTGGAAACAGATGAAAAATCTCATCTCATCTCGTAAATATTTTTTTCAGTGGTAAATTCAGGGACATATGTATACTATTTATAAAGAAACATATCCTAACATTCCAGGTTATTTCCAGAAATCATTTTCCCTGTTTTCCCCCAGAGTTGAGAGCTTTAAAACTTAAATTGAGATAATGGTACTAACAAGAAATACTTGTCAAAATAAAAATATTTCTTACGCACTAATGGTCTACTTTTAAGCAAATCTTGTACCATCTTTTGTCTCATGCCATTTTCAGCACTAACAACCTACTGAGGGTTTTTTTATTTTTATCCCAAGTGTATTCTAGGTCAGGGTCTTTGAACTCGCTCTTGCCTTTACTGGGAATGCTTCCTTCCAAACAGGTACTAGAATTTCTTCCGGTTTCATGTTTCATCAGCTCTCTGCCCAAATGCCATGTTTTTAGTAGAGTGTTCTCTGATAACTCTATGTAAAATTCTGTCCTTTTTGAATCATTCTTTATAAATCTGCCATTTCCTCCTTTGTATCATATGAAGCACTTTATATATTTACTGTTATCCCTTCAAAAACACAGTTTGCAGGAGAGTTAGAAGCAAATGAACCAAATGTTCAGAATTAATCGCAAATCCAATAGCTTTGCTACTGACTTTACCAAGACATCTTTTAAAAATCATTCTGTTGAATGCTTGCCAACAATTAGTCAGGCATTAGTTTTATGTTTTATTATTCCCAGGATGCCAAAAATGAAATACAATGGAGCTAATAATCATTTTTCTAGTTCTATGTCTATGTCTGTTTTTTATAAAGATGTCCTTCTGAACAATGAGACTATGGCCAACCCTCAAACTTTTGCCAACAAGGGAAAAAGTGAGCCAGAAATCAGTGTGGAGGCCACTAGCCAGGACCAGTGCTCAGGGTGCAGGGCCATTCAATTTAGTTTGCAGATTCTCTTGTGCTGCGTATTTCAAGTGATGCCTGAGCCCTGGCTCCATCTTTGCCTCAAAGAAAATGGGATACAAAACTCTCAGTTTTAAGAATATATCCCACTTTTTATGGTTCCGTACAAATTTTAGGATTTTTTGTTCTCATTTTATGAAAAGTGCTGTTGGCATTTTGATAGGATGGGCACTAAATCTGTAGATTGTTTTTGGGAGTCTGAATATTTTAGCAGTATTTGTTCTTTTAATCCATGAGCATAGACTATCTTTGTGTTATCTTAAATTTCTTTCATTAATGTTTTCTAGTTTCTAGATTTCAGAGTACAGTACTGCAGGGATCTTATTTTTGGTGTAGTTCTATTTAGGATTAATTATTTAATTTCTCTTTTTTTTAATTTTTAAAAATGTTTTATTTATTTCTGAGAGAGAGGGAGAGCAGGGGAGGGTCAGAGAGAGAGGGAGATACAGAATCTGAAGCAGGCTCCAGGCTCTGAGCTAGCTGTCAGCACAGAGCCGGACGTAGGGCTTGACCCAAGGACCGTGAGATCATGACCTGAGCCAAAGTCGGACTCAACTGACTGAGCCACCCAGGCACCCCCTTAATTTCTTTTTCTGTTCCTTCAATATTAGTGTATAAAAGTGTAACAATTTTCTGCACAGTAATTTTGTATCCTACAATTTTACTGAATTCATTTGTTAGTTCTAGTCATTTTTTTTGGTGGAGTTTCTATGGTTTTCTACAAAAGGCCTTGAATTGCCAAAGCAATTTTAAAAAGAAAAGCAAAGCTGGAGGTATCACAATTCCAGACTTCATGTTATATTACAAAGTGGGAGTAATCAAAACAGTATCGTAGTGGCACAAAAATAGACCAATAGATCAATGGAACAGAATAGAAAACTGAGAAATAAACCCATAATTATATGGTTAATTTATCTTCAACAAAGCAGGAAAGAATATCCAACAGGAAAAAGTATCTTCAACAAATGGTGCTGGAAAAACTGGACAGCACCATGCAAAAGGATGAAACTGGATCACTATCTTTTACCATACAGAAAAATGAAGTCCTAGCATATGCCATCAGACAACAAATGGAAATAAGAGGCATCAGAATTGGCAAAGAAGAAGTCAAACTTTCACTTTTCGCAGATGCCATGATACTCTACATAGAAAACCTGACAGACTCCACCAAAAGCCTACTAGAGCTGATCCATGAATTCAGCAAAGTTGCAGTGTACAAAATCAATGTACAGAAATCAGTTGCATTTTTATACACCAACAATGAAGCACAGAAAGAGAAATCAAGAAACTGATCTCATTCACAATTGCACAAAAAACCATAAAATACCTAGGAATAAACCTAATCAAAGATATAAGAGAGCTGTATGATGAAAACTGTAGAAAACTTATAAAGGAAATTGAAGAAGAAACAAAGAAATGGAAAAACATTCCATGCTCATGGATTGGAAGAATATAGTTAAAATGTCATTACTACCCAAAGCAATCTACACATTCAATGCAATCCCAATTAAAATTACACCAGCATTCTTCTCAAAACTAGAACTATCCTGAAATTTGTATGGAACCACAAAAGACCCCGAATAGCCAAAGTAATATTGAAGAAGAAAACCAAATGGAGGTATCACCATCCCAGAAGTAAGCCTCTACTACAAAGCTGTCATCATCAAGACAGTACAGTATTGGCTCAAAAACAGACACATAAACCAATGGATTAGAATTGAGAACTCAGAATTGGAACCACAAATATGTGGCCAACTAATCTTTGACAAAGCAGGAAAGAGTATCCAATGGAAAAAAGACAGCCTCTTTAACAGATGGTGCTGGGAGAACTGGACAGCAACATGCAGAAGAATGAAACTAGATCATTTTCTCTCACCATACACCAAAATAAACTCAAAATGGATAAAGGACCTGAATGTGAGACAGTAAACCATCAAAACCCTAGAGGAGAAAGCCAGAAACAACCTCCTTGACCTCAACTGCAACAATTTCTTACTTGACACATCCCCAAAGGCAAGGGAATCAAGAGTAAAAATGAACTATTGGGACCTCATCAAGATTAAAAACTTCTGTATGGTAAAGGAAACAATCTGTAAAACTAAGAGACAACCAACAGAATGGGAAAAGATAGTTGCAAATGACATATCAGATAAAGGGCTAGTACCCAAANTCAAAAAAAGAAAAATGAAATCAAAATGGACTAAAAACCTACATGTGAGACCTAAAACCATAAAAATCCTAGAAAAGAGCAAGGCATTAACATCTCTATCATCAGCTGTAGCAACATTTTCTAGGTATGTCTCCCAGAACAAGGAAAATGAAAGCAAAAATAAACTATTAGGACTACATCAAAATAAAAAGTTTCTGTACAGTGAAGGAAATAATCAACAAAACTAAAAGGCAACCTTCTAAATGGGAGAAGAAATCTGCAAATGACATATTCGATGAAGTGTTAGTATCCAAATATGTAAAGAACATTAAAGGAACATTATAATCCATTAACAAAATGGGCAGAAAACACACACATATATTTCTCTAAAGACATCCAGATAGCCAATAGACACATGTAAAAATGCTCAACATCACTCAGCATCAGAAAATGCAAATCATACCTACAATAAGGTATCATCGCACACCTATCAGAATGACTAAAATCAAAACCACAAGAAACAAGAAGTACTGGCAAGTTTGTGGAGAAAAAGGAACCCTCTTGCACTATTGGTGGGAATGCAAACTGCTTCAGCCACTCTGGCAAACAGTATGGAGGTTACTCAAAAAGTTAAAAAGACAACTACCCTCTGATCCACGAATAGAACTACTGGGTATTTACCTCCATAATACAAAAACACTAATTTAAAGGATACGTGCACACCTATGTTTATCGCAGCATTATTTACAAATTATGGAAATGGCCCCAGTGTCCATCAATAAGTGAATGGATAAAGCAAAGTGGTATAATGTACAATGGAATATTATTCAGGTATAAAAGAATGAAATATTATCGTTTTCAATGATGTGGATGGAGCTGTAAAGTATAATATTAAGTAAAATAAATCAATCAGAGAAAGACAAATACCATATGATTCACTCATATGTGAAATTTAAGAAACAAATAAGCAAAGGAAAAAAAGAGGCAGAGAGAGAGAGATCAAGAAAAAACCCCAAAACTCTTAATTATAGAGAATTGATGGTTACCGGAGGGGAGGTAGGTGGGAAGATGGGTGAAATAAGGAAAGAGAATTAAGGAGTGCACTTGTCACAATGAGCACTGGGTGATACAATTTTATTTATCTTTTTGAGAGAGAAAGTCAGTGGAGAGAGGGGTAGAGAGAGAGGGAAAGAGAGAATCCCAACTAGGTTCAGCACTGTTGGCACAGAGCCCAAGTCAGGGCTCCATCGCATGAACAGTGAGATCATGACCTGAGCTGAAATCAAGAGTCGGCCACTTAACTGACTGAGCCACCTAGGCACCATGGGTGATGTATGGAATAGTTCATTGAATTACTGTATTGTACACTTGAAACTAAAACACTATGTTAACTATACTGGAATTACAATTAAAAAAATTAAAAATACATCCAATTATTTCTTTTATCTAAATGATAGGAAAAAAAAGTAGGATTGTAATTGCATTAAAATGATACCAACTTTTAAAGACATACACACATACAAATGTTAACTTTGAGGGAAAACCAACCTTAAAAGTTTTATTATGACTACAGAGAGAAACCCTGAAAAAGTTACAAAAACAACACACACACATACACTGATGTGGAAAGAAACTTAGTTTTTTAACAAAAATATCCTAAAGTAATTGTTTGTGAAGTAAAATGGAATTTGGAAAATGAAGTATTTGTGACACATAATTTAGAACTGCTATACAATATATTAGGAGGTAGAATTTTGGCAATCTAAATGATTTTATAAAACTAAGTTGTTCCTGGCTGGCTTTATAATTTGAACTTCTGCCTTGCATGCTTTTGCCAGATTTCAAATTGATCTTAGAATGCCTAATTTATTTGTCTTGGATACTTTAAAATTTATTTTGACCAAAGAGGAAATTAAACTAAAATAAAATTTAAAATGGTTTGGTCCTCTAGCTTTCTATCACTCTCTCTCAAAGATTCCATTTGCCTGTGTAAAATCCATTCAGTTCAGCTCTACCTAATTGGCTGATGGCATTGGAGTCTGTTTTGTCCTGTTTCTATTGAATTAAAATAGGAAGAAATAATGCACTCTATTCACCAGCTCTGGGCTTTGCTTAAAATAGGCCCACCTCAGCGGGAGCTCTGCCATACCTGGCTGCTTTGTCTCACTCCTGCCTGACTACGATTTGGCTCCGCAGTCTATTTCTACCCTTACCCAGCTTGTTTCGCTTGGTTGTTTAATGAATAAGCATCTGACTCTGCCTTTGTTTTATTGAAAAATGCTGCACCACTTTGGTTTTGCCAGCCAGAGGAGTAAAAGGACACATTCAAAGCAAAACCTGGGAGCAAGTTTGATAGCTTTAGTGAATAAATAGAGAGGTTTTATGTTAAATGACTCATGCAAGCTTTGAAAAAACACTCCCGAGTATCTAATTGGGAAAAGTTAATGTGTATTTAGTCAGACCATATGGTGATGAATTTCTCTGCATTTAAATGTGTGGGAAATGTACACATGGGTCTAATCTAATTGTTCCTTTCAAGATAGAAATATGAATTACAATAGTATAAACCCAATACCTAATGCCCTGATTATTTTGCCCAATTTTCAGGGTGGTCTACTGCAAAATTTTAGAGTAATGTGATGGCCATGGATTATAGTACTATGGAAGAGGTTTCTTTTAAAACCTCTGGGTCACTGGCATATCTCCTTCCTTTCATGACAGCTGAGGTGAGAACACGAAGTTGTCTTATTTAAACTACTTCTGAGTGAGATGCTCAACCAGTAATTGAAGACCTACATAAGACAAATACAATTTTTTCTCAAATTTTCTTTGTTCCCTACAGCCATACTCTTTCAAGGCCTTTTGCTTATTGTTCTAAGTACTTCTAGGCCCTTTTCTCCTAACTCTATACTCAATAAACCAAGGCTCTGGGTGCTTTTAAGTCCTTTCCAAGGCCTTTTGGTCCAAAAGGTAACAAAAGGATATTCTCAGCCTAAAGGCACAGAAGTTATTTTACTATGAAGAAACTAGTCTCTGAAATTCTGTGGAAATATCGGGGTTAGAATTCCCATTTTTATGATGAGTGGACTTCTGACATCCTAAGGAATCTTAAAGAAAAGCAACTCTCAACCTAGTGTACATCAGCTTAGGAAGTTTTAAACATTTTAGGCAGCCAAGTAGTCCTACACACAGGAGAATGGAAAAATGTTCCATCACAAGCTATGCTCAAAAGTATTTATTGTTATCCCTGGTCTATATCTCTTTCAAGAAGAACTTTACTTCTATGCAACTCTTAAAAGCCTCATTTCATTTCTGGCTTCTTCACAAACAATATCACAAGTAGCCAGTCAGGAGAGAATGGATAAATCAATTTGAAAATAAACAAATCTTGTTTTGGGGAATCCTTTCCTAATATTCTCATGAACATCTGACATTTGAATATGTGTCATCCATAATCCCTGGCAGAACTGACCTTCTTGAAATGTCATGGAATTTGTGTCACTCTGACATCCAGATGACTATTTTAGCATGTAATCTACATTCATCAAGCAGAAATGGTGAAAAGCACATGATAATAAGAGAACACAGATTATTATGTGGTGATTCTTTTCAAATACATATAAAGGAAACCATCTATAATGTTTCCTTAACATGGAATGAAACTGGTGGCCACAAAGTTTAAATGACCCTAGTGACTCTTGTCCTTATATAATCTCCTTTCCTTAGCTGGGGTAAAATCTATAGCTATGGTAATTTATTACTCATTTTATGGCAAATGATCTATTGAACTAATTAAGGGTACTCATTGGTTGGCTTCAGGTTAATCAACAGAGATTATCTAGGTAGGTTGAACTAACCCCAAGAGCCCTTTAAATCTAGGACTAGAGGTAAGAGAGAAATAAAGCCTCAACCCGACAACAATCTGTGACCTTACAAAATCAGTGCTGGGAAAGGCAATCTCATATGCACAGACTTTCAACCTTCAATCATGGCCTAAAAGATCTCTCATCATAAGCCCATCTTTTCTTATATTTGGGATACAAATTTCTTCCCTTAAAACAAGGTAGCTTATAGTCCAATGTTTTATGAAACTAGCTTCATAATCATTGCTATTAAAAGTGTTAGAATATTTTTTCAAATTCTTTGTTCTTCTTGAGTACTTTTTACTACTGCATTTCAATAGACAAAGCTAAAATAATCCAAGTATACAGTAAGGAATTTTAGTAAGGTATTGTTCAATAATCATATTGTTCCTTGATCTGAATCCAATAGTACAAATGATATAGAATCTGATTAGACTTGGTGAATAAGTAATAGCAACTGGAGTAAGACAAATATGTATCATATAAACCCTGTGAAATTTCAAGTGATTATTCCATCAGTGAGTTTCCTACAGGATCTGTGTTCTGGGTACTGTCAGAATGTCTTTTTAAAAAATGAGTATTAGGTTTTCTTGTTGATTGTTGGATCTCTTGGGATTTATGTATTTTGCTCTGACCATTTGCCAGGGGATTCTTAAGTGCTTCTAGTTATGAGAAGGACCCAGAATAAAGGGAGACTATTACTTCAAAGTCATTCCAGACTACTATACAAAATTTCAAGACACTCAATTTTTAAGAACTGGAGGATCTCACAATGTTTAAAATGGCTGTGGTAAATAAATGCATTTGACAATTTCAAAAGAGAATTATTTCAAAGATCCCTGGGGTTTCAAGGTAAAGCCATGCATTCAGTTGTTAACCAGTACTTTACAGCTAATCAGCCCTAGTAGAAAATTAATGCTTGACCAAGAGATACCCCAACACTGTGAACTGTTTATGAGAATTACTTGATGCTCTCTGACATACCAAGACCTAATAATATGTTTATAAAAAAATCTTAAGTAAAATGGAAATATTTCATAAAATATCAGACTCAAGCCTATTTAGAAGGTATAAGGAAATTGCATAAGCCTGAGTCCCAGCACATGGCTGAGACATTGTTTATTAGGCTCCTCGTTTAGCTGGCTTCAAGCTTTCCTGGTGATCAGAAACATTAGCAAAATACTGGGAGGCAGAAATAAGAAGTGACAGTGTCTTTCCCCTTTCTCTCTGCTTCCAATGATATCTCAGTTATGGCTTTTTCTCTAGCCAGACAGGGGGTTGTATTTTCAGCTTCTACCAATTCCAGACCCGGGCACCAGTAAAGCTCCCTTTGCTCCCGCAGCAGATTCTTACTGATTTCTGGGGTGGCACAGTCTGTTGCTTAGCTTCTCAACAAGAGTACTGATTAATCCATTGTCCATTAGCTGCACAGATGCTATATTCTATTTATACTATGTTCCCACACTATGTTCCTTCAGCTGAAATACTCAGAGTCATTTCTGTTTTCTTGATTGGATCCTGAATAATATACAGATAAAATTTAATTACAAATTATAGGAGATTCTACTCAACTATACTATATAAATATTCGTAATGAGATAACAATGATATTGCCAGTAAAATGGGTGATAACCATGTCAGATGGCTGAGTGGATCAAAGATTCCATCTGCCTGAGAGAATCCCACATAGATCAATCAGAATGGCACTAGGGAAGCCAAAATGTGATTGTCAATATCAAAGTTCTTAGCATTTTAGTCCGAATAATATCTACGTATCTCTATTTTCTTCTGTCATTCCGCATGTGTTACTTTTTACCTATCAATTATTATAATTTATTATCCCTAAAACAGCGTTCTATTTCAGTTACTTGGATTCAACTATTAATGGCTAGGTTTCAATGCATATATTTTAAGAGAATAGATACATCTTTAATAATGATATGTCCTCAAACTAAATTATAATAAATGACTCCAGCCAAAATTTATTTTAATTGTAATAAAAGCAATAGGCTTTATATCTGGCTATCAATGAAACTGGTGGAAATCCGAGGAGTTATACATGGGATAAATGACACTTCTACTTTGGTAATTCTCTACTTTCATGTATAGCTTTTCTTTGATGATTTAAAGGTCAGTCCATTTCCTTCATCTGTATTTATATTATTAAAAAAATGAAGAACATATTACAAAATATCCTCATATAAAAACATCCAATATCACTATTTGAACTTTTCTCTCTCTCAGGGAAAAAAATTTGTCTGGACTAGAATTTTGCCATTATTTCGGTCAGAAATTTGCAGAGTAATTTTTGGATCAGAACTGATGGAGGTTGGTGGTAGGAGAGGTTTCCATTTTACTGAGGCTTTATAGCAAGAATGTTTATTAAAAAATATGTTTAATTCTATCAAATCAGGTGTAGACATTTTTAATGAAACTAAACCAGAACACTGAAAAATATAGTAAGTCAGGATTCTACAAGCTTGGTCTAAGCAATGAAAGAGTGCAATTTGATAAGCATTTTTAAAGCATTTTTATTCCTACTTCCTTTTATTCAAAATGTCACCTTTTACAGTTCAGTTGGCATTTGGGATGAAAAGAAATCATTTTTTTCCCCAAGTGTGCACAGGGTTGATTATTTCTTTGAATGAACTATCACTTTATCTAAGCAACAGTAACATCTTGAAATACCCCTTTTTTCCCCATTGACCTACATCTCTGTTCCAGATTATTAAGTGTAAAACCAGCAATTCAATCATTTTTTTTTTTTATCCTTCATAACATGGTCTTATCTAATATTTGCCTTGTGGATATAATTTGAAAGCGAGAATTTCATTAACATTTAAGCTCAGTGAACATATAAGGAAATGCAATTTGTTTTTGATAAATATTCTAATTTCAGTAACTGCCCTATCTTATTTTCTCTGTAGATTTCTATCTATGGAAACAAATATTACTGCTTATATTACAAATTAAAACCTCTGTGATACAAACAGTTTTAGGTAGTCCAAACACAACATTCCTTTTTTGGTATTTGCTAATGCAGTTAATCAAGTTTAAATTCCACTGACATCTTATGGCTAGACAGAGATATAAAATATTCTAGCATTTTCCAAAACTTTTGAAGATGCAAGGATAATTTGTTAAATGAGGAAAAATGTCTAACCTGTTTTTGCAAGTCAGAGACAGAGACAGATTGGAGAAAGCACCTATTTTTTTGATTTTACAAAAATATTTACTTGAAGTACCTTTAAAACTGTATCACCTGTAAAGGTACAGTACAGAAAGGTGTCCTTAGCAGAGAAGCACCCATGTCCATGTCAATTACTTTAAAATCACAATGTAGTGTCCATCTCACTTATCCCAAGTTTGACAAAATGAGAGAAAATATGTTTCAAAAGACTGTACTTGAATTATATTAGGAAATGACCCTTCCCAGACACAAAAAACAAATTATTAAAAATAGTAATAATAAAAAACAACGGAGAAGCAAAAGACAAAAGAGAATGAAAAGGGCCATGCAATATATGAAAAGACATGAAACTTAATAGTAATCACTGAAATAAGTATTAAAATCATAAAATAAGATTATTCTCTTTTGGGTATCCTATTAACCACAATCCTTGGTTCTTATTACATATTTATAATTTGTCCATTAATGGCCCACTTTCAGTAGGTTATTTAATACATTTGATAATGAAAATTCCTAATATAAAACCAAAGTGACATTTGTAAGTAACCCATACCTAACAGCTGACCATTTGGTGCCTGGTGCCCCAAAGGTCACATATGCTGACCTTTTCTCTACAGAAACAAAGCCCAGTCAGAAATCCTGTAGCCGTCTAGCTCTTATTTTAAAATACATTACGTGTATATGTTCTTGTTTTTAACTTCATCAAAAGGGCAGAATGCGTCATGTAATAGTCTTGGTTTGTTTTGTACTGCCAACATTCACCTATACTGTGACATTTGTGTAAATCTTTTTTTGTTATTGTTTTTTGTTTTTTAGTATTTGAGACAGAATACACATACACTATGCCAAATATCATAGTTTATTCTTTACCCCCCTATGTTATACATTTGGGCTGCTTTGAAAAAAAAATGTTTCATCTCACAAAACAGCAGAAACAAAGCAGACTGACAATACCCAAGTTGGACAAATTTACTCATACTATTTTGAAACAAGGGTAAATTAATAATGGAATAAGTCTGGTAATACGTATTTTAAAATACATATGTATTAAACTATTGAAAATATATAAAATATGTATTAACTATACATACTTATATTTGTACATGTACAAAACATGTATTAAACCATTGAAAATATACAAAACTCTATTGTATTGAAATTTGTTGGTATCTTATTGTATCATTTTACAATAAAGCTGGTTTTGTTTCATTTTTTCCATACATTTATTCCACTGATTTATGTTCCTCTTTTCCTTTGTTTCTCTAATTCTTCAAATTACAAGTGTGTCTCTATGTGTGATTTTATAAATATATTATACAAATGTTTTATAAATATCTAATACTTGTTTAATTTAATAATAACTGCTGCAAGAAAAGATCCTCTAAAATCCTGTTGCCTAGAGTAGATAACGCACCCGTGGTTAATCATTTTTTTCTGCTACGGGGCGCCTAGGTGGCTAGGTCTGTTAAACATCCAACTTTTGATTTCGGCTCAAGTCATGAACTCATGATTTGTGGGATCATCCTCTGCACTGACTACAGTCTCCTTGGGATTCTCTTCTCCCTCCACTCTGCCCCTTCCCTGCTTGTGCGCTCTCTCGCTCTCTCTCTCTCTCACACAAACGGTCTCTCAAAACAAACTTAAAAATTAAAATACAACTATACACTTAAACACAAATAATTCTCTATATGTACTTTATCATATGATATTTTGAATTGTGACTATCTTTCTGTCACTCAATTTATTAAAATCTTCTGCAATGTCTATTTAAACTTAAATACAAACAACTGTTGGCTTGACAATTATTAATTTAAGGAAATGATAGATGAGTGATAGATCACTATTTCTAATATGGAAAACTTGAAATCAACCTCAATTGACAAACATTGACAATTGTTTAAGAAATTTAAAGTATGGTTCATTTACTAAATGGAATATTTTATAGCTATTAAAGAAGATTTTGCTATTCTACACAATGTAAGAGTTTTGGCCATGATATATGATGAATGGGTTAAAGTAGTGTAATCATATATCACATACCAATATGGATTTTGAATTTAAGTTCAATTTAAGTAAAATTTTGGATTTTATTTTGTATTATACTGTATTATGTTTAATAAAAAGTTTTGGAAAAATATATATTTATGTATATATACACATACACACATATATAATAAAATTGAAATGTATATTAAACTTCATAGTATTTAATAATTAATAGTAATTGGCTCTACATCACTTTTATATGCTTTTTACTATATTCTTTATATTATATCCTTCACATTCATAAATTTGTAATCAAAATACTAATCCAATTTTTCATTTTAAAATACACATAAAATAGTCTTTGTTACTTCAGTTGCTTAGGGAATTTCTTCCTGCCTTTGAATGGGCTTACCATCTTTAAATTTACTTACTTTGAATGAACTTACTAGGTACATAATGAAGTTTTTCTTTTTAAAAAACAACTTGATATACCAGGTACATAAGCAATATAAGCTCATCTAATTCTCAAAATAATTTTTAATACAATTATTGTGATTTCCATTTCTGACATACTAAAATTTATATTTTAAGGGGTTAAATAATTGTTCATTGGTCACATACTTTGCAAGCATCAGAGCTGGGGTTTTAGAAAGTACTGGTATGTTTGTGTCTGTGACTGATAGGAATTCCTTCAGGTGAATTATCAGAATACAATTGGGTGAATATAAAAAAAAAACACACAACATTTTCTAGATTTCAAAAGTATGTGATCTATTACTTGAATAACTTTCAATCATTGATTCATATGGAATAAGAAGGAAAGAGATAAGCAATTCTTTCCAGAAGCCAGTTCAGTATGGTCAGTTCTTTTATTTTATTCCAGAAAATAGATGGCCTAAACTTTCACATACATCTTTAGACAAAATTCCATCAAAGGAGCAAACTACAGAAACATGCTTATGATAACCAACATATAGAAAACCCAGCTAAATACCAAATATTTCACCTTATCTACCTTTGAGGGTGTTTCTGCGTTGCTAATATATTCCACATCTCTGTATTGATTAGGCCAGATTGTGGTCACCTGAAACTTAATACAGTGACTTTCCTTAATGAGTTTTATAAAGAACACACATGCTTGGTCCCATATTCAAGATTCTGATTTAGTAATCTTTAGGTACACCCAGAAATCTAAATTTTAACAAGCAAACTAGTACTTTGACTAACTAGGAAGTTTGGGGAAGCACTGTATTAATGTAAAACAGAAAAAGAAATAAAGTATGAATTAAGTACTAGGCACCTTTTAAATTATAAATATTTTAACCTCCAAAAAAATACTGTAATTTAGGTAACTCCATTTTGAAAGGAGAGAAACCAAATTTTACAATAAATATCTTGCTGATGTTTACATACTAAATAAATAGGGGCCATTTTCCTATCAAACACACATATTTTGGCTTTAATCTTGTTTGTATCTCACAAATTTGGTGAACTAATGTTACTGTCTGTTAATCATAGTCATAACTTCAGTACTTATGGAAATGATAATTTTGTTCACCAATGTTTCAACCTTAAGTGATAAGGATCTGGGGAAAATGCTCACTGCAGATGATTTATTCAGGGATTCTAGTTTGGATCAAACCTGAATTTAACTTTCAAATTCACAATCTGTTAATGCTAAATTTCACATTGTATAATAAATCTATGGGAAGTTTCACTTGTTTGTACATCTAAGGTTCTACTACCGTTAAATATTACCAGATAACAGCAATGTGTTTCAACTACTGAAAAATAAAAAGGGATTCTAGGCCAGTATTTAAGAAACTTGATTGTGGCACCCTGTCCTAGCAACAAATAAAAGGTGAAATCAACAATTCTTAAATCCATAAGAGAAATGAATTCACAAGCCAAACTGCTGCCCCCCAAATTGCAGACCAAAAACCAACAAATTAAAAAATTACAACTTACCAGAGGGGAAACCTTCACAGGAACGAGTATCTGGGTAGGGAAGCCTGAACTGCAATGGATGAGTTCTGTGAATGGAGGTTCAGTGTGGACAAATTTGTAAGATAAAAACTGCAAGGGGAACTTGCAGTTCAAGAGGAAGGTCCTACACTTTTGGAAGTCTCAACTCCTCGAGTTCTACTGGGTTCTTGCAGTGCTTAGAGAATAAAAATCCTTTTGTGCTTCAAGCATGGAAGGGAGAGAGAACCATTTGATAAACACCAGAAAGCTGGTTCTTAGTAAAGCCTGTCCTCAGGAGAAACTATTTAACCAAAGCCCAAACTTTGAGGGTTTACAAGAGTCAAAGAGACATGGGGGAGGGGAAATACCCTACCAGCTGGTTCTACTCTTCGCGGAGAAAGGGACACACCCAGCTCAGTTAGTTCGAGCTTTCCGTTGGAGGAGAAAAAAATACCCAACCCAGCTGGTCCTAGCCTTTCACGTGAAGGGCAAATACTCAACCCAGCTGGTCCTAGCCTTCCATGTGGAGGAGGGGAAATTCTCACTCTTATGCTGTAAAATGGCAAATAATGAAAGATCCCTCAAAACTTCAGATACTTACGGTCAGACCCTAGTAAAGGCAGAGCCAAGGGTCCTCTCCTCTCTCTTCCTACCCTCTTCCTATAGTCTCCTTCTGACTTCTTGCCCTCACTTGAACATCCCATGTACCCTGCAGAAACTATGAGTAATCATTCTTGATCTCTGATAGGTTTGCTGCAGAGCATTCTATGATAACAGTAGGAGCTAGAGGAGCAGATTCATTCTTTACTTTGGCTCTGGTGGGGGGGGGAGATGTCTGTGCAGCCTCCTGTGGGTAATATGGGTCCAGCCAAGTGCCTCAGGCATTCCTAGCTGAGAACATCACCATCAATAAAATGGGACCAACACAACAGATAACGGTTTGTTAAAAATAATAACAGCAGCGTCGTTACTACAATTGAAATGTAACCTTTTGTAGGCTTATGTATAAATGTATGACAATGATATAAAAAACAAAAAGGAGGAATTCGATTATTTTGTTATTATAAAGTACTTATTCCCATGAAACAGTATAATGTTATTTGAATGTGAGATTAAGTTAGTTGCAAATGTTTATTACAACCGTAAGGCAATCAATAAAAAAGTAGTTAGAAAAGTATAAGAAAGGAAAAAATAGTATAATATAAAATGTTCCGTTAAAACCACAAAAGGCAGAAAAAGGGTAGAAGACAAAATAGGAACAAAAAACAAGGACAACAAATAGAAAACAATAATAGAAGGGGGCCCTAAGGTGGCTCAGTTGCTTAAGCATCTGACTCTTGGTTTCAGCTCAGGTCATGATCTCTCTGTGAGACTGAGCCCAGGATCGGGCTCTAGTGTGCTGACAGCAGGAAGTCTGCTTGGGACTCTCTCCCACCCCTCTTTCTAGTCCCCGCCAAAATAAATAAATAAACATTTAAAAATAGAAAGCACCTAACAACAGAGCATCAGAGGAAGGACTAATTTACAAAAAGAGACTGTAATACTCTGTGTACTTTGACTGCCTTCTTTGAGAAGACTTTCATAGAACAATGTGCTATCATTTTCTGCAGAGAGAATGGGATAATTTTGTTTTTCTTCTAGGATGATTGATTCAAACCTGTTATTTTTTTTTTATATTACTGATAGTTCAGAAAATTTTCTTTTAGGTTAAAAATTATTATAGATAAGTCTTTAAGGGAAAGTCTCTATCAATTTCCTTTCACATATGAGTTATATAAGGTTTTTAAGAATTTTCCACAGGTGAGCTTCTGGGTCTGTACATCTTGTTTCTTCTCTGTTAACCACTTGCTTCTTAGTGTTAACTGACATAGGACATGATCATGTAGCAATCACTCTCTGGCTCTGTACTTGGGGTCATGACACAGGGTAAATCAGGCAGTTAATAACAAGACTGCTGCTGGAAGCCTTTCACACACCATGATGACTAGAAGTATCTCACCTAGAATTTAGCAAGACATGAAGATTCTTCTCTGGATCTCAGGCCAATCACAGTCTCTAGATTAATCAATTAGATTTATCAGGTAAACCTGCTCTCAGCCATTATCTTTTACATCCCTGCAGCTGTGCCAATGCCACCCAACACAAAGGAAAGGAGTTGCACTGGGATTTGGCGTTGGAAGGGACAATGGTCTGAACCAATGGCAGTTAAAATATCTTGCTTTTGCCATCTTAAACACAAATCCCCTCATGACTATGTGAACAGCGTCTCCTCGTAAGATTTTAGATGGGCCTATGCAAGTGAGGTGTCCTAAAGCCTTACTACTCTGATGCTAAATGCATATCCAGAGACAAATACGATTTTGGGGGGGGTCATATTTCTTTGTATGTTTTTATATAAATTCTAGCTAGCTAACATACAGTGTGATATTAGTTTCAGGTGTATAATTTAGTGATTCAACACTTCCATGCAACATCCAGTGCTCATCACAAATGCACTCCTTAATCCTCGTCACCCATTTAACCCATCCTTCCACATTCCTCCCCTCTACTAACCATCAGTTTGCCAAAACCTATTTTAATATCTGTATCTTTGTGGTGCTTGGGTGACTCAGTCAGTTAAGCATCCCACTTTGGCTCAGGTCATGATCTCACGGTTCATGGGTTCGAACGCCCCGTTGGGCTCTGTGCTGACAGCTCAGAGCCTGGAGCCTGCTTCAAATTCTGTGTCTCCCCCTCTCTCTGCCCCTCCCCTGCTAGTGCTCTCTCTCTCTCAAAAGTAAATAAACAATAAAAAATTTTAAAAACTGTCTATATCTATATAGATATTTTTGAGGTATAACTCATATGTTATAAAATCCATAATTTTAAATTATACAATTCAGTAAATTTTAGTATATTTTTTACAGTTGTGCACTACCACTAACTCCAGAACATTTTCATCACCCTAGAAGGAAACTTTGTACTTATTAGCACTCATTCATGTCGCTCACCCACCAGTCCCTGTCAACCACAGCATTAGTCAGGTCCACCAGAGAAGCAGAACTGATAGAATAGGAGAGAGAGAGAGAGACAGAAAAGGATTAACTAAGAGATATTGGCTCATGAGATTATGGAGACTGAGGAGTCCCATGATTTGCCGTCTGCAAGCTATAGGCCCAGGAAAACTAGTGGTATAATCCCAGTCCAAGTCTGAAGGACTGAGTTCTGGGGGATTGATGGTGTAAATCCCAGTTTGAGTATGACAGCCCAAGAACCAGAAGCACTGATGTCCAAGCGCAGGAGAAAACAGATGCATCAGCTCAAGCAGAGAGCAAATTTGCCATTCCTCCACCATTTTGTTTTATTCAGGTCTTCAGTAGATTGGATGATGCTTACTCACATTGAGAAGAACAACCTTCTCTACTCAGTTTACTAATCTATCATTTATTTATTTATTTATTTATTTATTTATTTATTTATTGTTCTCTCAAGCTTTACTGAGGTGTGATTGGCATTCAATAACTGCACGTAACTAAAGTTTACAAATTTTATAAGTTTTAAACAGATTTATGAAGCTGTCACCACAATCAAGTGAACATATCCATTACCCTCAGAAGTTTCCTTGTGATACTTCATATTCCCTCCTTCCTACTCTTCCTGGCCCCTTCTGCTCCTTGCATTTTATACAATTTTATGTAAATGGAATCATACAAAATATACTCTTTTTTTACACATAATTCTTTCACTTCTTTCGCTTAGCATAATTACTCTGAGATTCATCCATATCCTTCAGTCTACTGATTAAATGCTAATCATGGGGCACCTGGGTGGCTCAGTCAGCTAGGCATGGGATTCTTGATTTTGGCTTCTGTTATGATCTCAGGGTTATGAGGAGGTCCTAAGAGGGAGGCTTATATTGAGCTCCACTCTGGACATAGAGACTGCTTAATATTCTCTCTCTCCCTCTCCTCTGCCCTTGCCCTGCTTGTGCATGCTCTCTTCCTCTCTCTCACTCTTGCTATAAAAAATAAATAAATAAATAAATAAATAAATGCTAATCGTTTCTAGAAAAACCTTCACAGATATGAAAAATAAATAAAGAAAATTATCAGGGGCATTATGTGAAGATGGGCATATTGATAAAGGGGAAATTCTCAAGAAGGCAAAGAATCCTTAATGTCTATCCACCTAACAACAGAATATCAGTGGCATGACTAATTTACAAAAAGGGATTGTCAAAATATATACAGTTTATACATAACATAGAATAAATTACAATGCTCTGGATACTTTAAGAAATTAAAGAATTACATTTTAATTATTATAGCATATTAAACATATTTTAATTTGAAATATTATCTCCCCACATAAATGTGAGATACTTGGTAAAATAGTTATATCAAGCATACATTCTAAGTATTTTTATGCACTACAGAGGTTAATAATTTATTTTGAGTGTACTTATTGAGTATATTTGAGAGCTGTGATGTTTCAGTGTACATATATATGCAACATATCAGTGAACTGATACAAAATCATGCATAGATGACACCATAAATTACAAAAACCCAAGCATGAAATCTACAGGAACTCTTTTTAAAAAAAATTTTTTTTAAATGTTTTATTTATTTCTGAGAGACAGAAAGAAAGACAGCGTGAGCCGGGGAGGGTCAGAGAGAAAGGGAGATATAGAACCTGAAACAGGCTCCAGGCTCTGAGCTAGCTGTCAGCACAGAGCCCGATGCAGGGCTCGAACCCACAAACCGTGAGATCATGCCCTGAGCCAAAGTCAGATGCCTAACCGACTGAGCCATCCAAGCGCCCCAAAATCTATGGGAACTCTTAGGATATTTGCTATTTTTCAATCAAATAGCATAGGTTTTTCACATCCACATGTTTTTACATGCTTAAACAATATGAAACGTATGCTATAAGTTTATTAATGAAACAATGGATTTAAATATATTGATTTTGTTAAGGTCACCAAGTTATTAATCTTCTGGATTTGAACAAAAGCTTATAGATTCCAAGTCAGGTCATTTTTTAAAATTATTATATCACACTTCCTAATGCACTACCAATGCTAGGGTAGCCATAGATATAAATTAATACAGTAAACATAATTGCCATACATACTAGGAGATAGATTAGAACAAAGGATTGATAGATTTGTAAAAGTAAACTTAAAATTCATTTTAGAACATATGAATTTCAAAGGCTCACATTCCTTAGGGATACTTGGGTATAATTTCATGAGAGGAGGATAACTCTAGCAATTATTAGTTACTGTAATCTCTTGGTGTGCATATAATTATCAGGGCATCCCATCAAAACCATAAGGGAAAGAGATGTAGAACATGAATCTTCACAATTCATTCAAGTTGCTTTAAGAGCTGAAACCATGCAGAAATAATTGTACATAAAGAGAAGTTTTGCAACACAAATGCTGCATGCCTCACATTACGAAGATTTTAGATGTTTTAAAATTAAATCTAAAAGTCCCATTTTCTTAACCAATATATATTGGATGGTTTTTTACATGTTAACAGTCTCCTTGATTCTGGAGATTTCTAATCCCTGTTCCTGTGAGGTAGAGAAAGAGAACCAAAATAATTTCCTGAAATAGATTACTCATGATACAATGAAGTAAATGGCAGTGAAAGACTTGGAAAGGGTATTAGGCAAACAGACAGGGAATAAGGGGAAGCCAAGCAAGAATTGAAGATAAACTTATAGTTTTCTCATTTTAAAATCAATTTAAATAGTTAAGAAGGAGTTTGGCAGGTGAAAAGGTGGTGGAAAGGCATTTCAAGCAGAGCCCATGTATCCAAAAAAGCCTGGTATGGGAGGTGTAAATGCTCAGAATGTCATAAATATAAAACATGGAATAACAACAATAAAGCTAGAGAAGCAGGCAGATACAAGAATCTTTAATGTCATAATAAAAATGTATTTTCCCCTAGAGTTTGAGTAAGTTGTGAGAAGATGCATGGTATATTTAATTTCGTATTTTAGATAGATCTCTGTGACCTTAATTTTATACTACCTAAAATAACACTGAAACAGGAGGGCCTGGGTGCCTCAGTCAGTGGAGCATCCAACTCTTGATTTCAGCTCAGGTCATGATCTCAGGGTCATGGGATCAAGCCCCATGTTGGGCTCCCACGCTGATCATGGACTCTGCTTAAGATTCTCTCTCTCTCGGGGAGCCTGGGTGGCTTAGTCAGTTAAGCTTCCGACTTACGCTTGGGTCATGATCTCGCAGTTCGTGGGTTTGAGGCCCGCATCGGGCTCTGTGCTGACTGCCAGCTCAGAGCCTGGAGCCTGTTTCAGAGTCTGTCACTCCCTGTCTCTCTGACCCTCCCCTGCTCACGCTGTCTCTCTCTCTCTCCTAGAAATAAATAAAACATTAAAAAAAAAAGATTCTCTCTCTCTGTCTCTCTCCTTCTCTCTCTCCCTCCTACCCCCACTCATGTATTCTCTCTCCCTCTCTCTAAAATAAAATAATAATAATAAATAACTGAAACATTAAGTATCTTATTGTACATTTTAATGGACATTTTTCTTGAGTAAATTTGAAATTCATGTGCAATCTTAAGAAAAATACAAAGAAATCTTGTGCATCCTTTACCTACTTCCCTCCACTGGTAATGATTTGAAAAACTAGTACAGTATCACAATAGGGTACTGACCTGGATACAACCCACCAATCTTATTCGGATCTTCAGCTTTACTTACACTCGTGTGTGTGTGTGTGTGTGTGTGTGTGCACACGCACGTGCACAAACACACATGCTTAGTTCTATATAATTTTATCACCTCTGTAGGTCTTGTATTAACTACCACAGCCAAGATCCTAAATAGTTCCTTTGCCAAAAGGACCCCATGAAAAGGTTCTCCTTTCATGCCCATATCCTCCTACCCTCTCTTCGCAAGCCCTTGCCCCCATGTCTGGACAACCAGTGGCTACATCTTCCATTTCTAACATTTTGTTATTCAAAATGCTACAGGGGCTCCTGAGTGGCTAAGTTCGGTCAGCTTCTGACTTTGGCTCAGTTCATGATCTCATGGTTTGTGAGTTCAAGCCCCAGGTCTAGAGCCTACTCTGGATTCTGTGCTCCCCTCTCCTTATGCCTGTCCCCCACTCACACTCTGTCTCTGTCTCCTGTTCTCTCTCTCTCCTCCCTCAATAAATGTTAAAAAATGTTACATAAATAAAATCATATAACTTTTTGAGATTGGGTTTCACTCAGCATAAGATTCATCCAAGTTGTATATATTAATGGTTCACTCTTGGTTACTGCTAAGTAGCATTCCATGATGCGTATGTACTATAGTTATCTTACTATTTAACTGTTAAAAGCGATATGAACTGTCCTAGTCTTTTTTTTCACAATTGAGAATAAGATTGGCTGTTATGAACACTCTTGCACAAGTATTTGTGTCAACATGAATTTTTGTCTCTTTGGAATAAATGACCATTAGTGCTATTGCTAAGTTGTATTGTAATTACAGCTTTAGTTTTATGGGAAACTGACAAAGTATTTTCTAGAGTGGCTCTGCATTTTACATTCTCAACAGCAAGGTAACAGTGATATAGTTTCTCTACATTGTTCCCACCGTTTGGTGTTTCCATTCTTTTTTATTTTAGTCATTCTGATAGGTACACAGTAATATCTCATTGTGGTTTTATTTTTTTATTTTCTTAATGTCTAATGATGCTGAATATTTTTTCAGATACTTATATGCCATCTGTATATCATCAGCAGTGAAATGTCTACTCATCTCATTTGCCCATTTTCTAGTTATTTTTTTTAATTATTCCACGTGATTATAGATTTTCCTGTTTTCTTTCTATTTTAATTTGATTCTTCTATAGTCAGGAAACATACTTTTAATTATTTTAAATTTGTTAAATTGTGTTTTATAATGCAAAATATGGACTATTTTGGTGAAAATGTCATTTTGCATAAATGATTATTTTGCTGTGGTTAGTTGGAGTCTGAGTTGGAGTTGGAATTGACTGTGTTGTTCCACTTGCCTATATCCTTGCTAATTTCTGACTAAAAGTTCTATCATTTGCTGAAAGGCAGGCATTAAGGCCTCCATCTAAAATTATGGATGTTCTGTTTTTCCTTTCAGCGGTACCAGTTTTTGTGTCACGTATTCTGAGATGATTGTTTGGTATGTATACACTTAAGATCATTGTGGCTATCTTCTTGATTGATCCTTTGGAAAAAACATTTAATGCACCTCTTTGTCTCTAGTAATTATCTTTGCTGGGAGCATAATTAACCAGATATTAATACAGTCACTCCTCATCAGAGCTCGTGGGTTGGAACCCCACTTTGGGCTCTGTGAGGACAACTAAGAGCCTGGAGCCTTTTTTGGATTCTGTGTCTCTGTCTCACTCTGTCTTTCCCCTGCTTTTGCTCTTTCTCAAAATAAATAAACATTAAAAAAAAGTGACTTGTTTCAGATGAAAATTCCCACAAACTTATATCTTTAGTTACTTAAGCCTTATTGTCTCCTTTTGTAGGAAGTACAACATACACAGATATTGTTACTTAACCATTACAATCAAAAAGGAGTTTTCTTCTGGCTAGACCTTTTCTTATAGATACTCAGGGTCAAAAAAAAAAAAACTTCCTGCTGTATTCTCACTAACAATAATAAACTTTGAAAATACTTTTTGAAGATAATAAGTCACTAAAAGTTTTGGATTATTACCTAAATATACTTGCACATTTTGTAAAAAAAATATATATATATATATAGTTTTTTCATAACTTCTTAGTAAACACAAGTCTTTTGTCATAGTACATTAAAATTAGTCTGCTCACATATTGAATATTACCTTAAAGTAATAGCAGTAGCGACAATTTATAAGTTTCTGAAATATTTCCCTTCTGGTATTTAAGAGTCTAGTTATTTAATTCTTCAATATGCAGTGACTTGGACATTCGAAATTACAGATATACAAAATTATTAACTTAATATATGCAACAATAAAGATCACAAAAAAGTCCCCAATACTAAATTAACCAATTTTCAATCACTGCAAATAGCTAATTTAGAAAATAAGTCTATCCATTTGGACATTTTAGAAGTACACTGGTGATAATCAACAAAATTAAAACTAATTGTCCAATTCAAGCCTTAATGTCAGAATCAGAGAGAAAAGTACACAGAACCAAACTTTAATGATATAACTTATTCATACCTTCAAGTTTCTTCTAATTTCCCTTATAGGCTTGTCTCAGCTAGATGGCTGGCCACTTTCCTCTGATGTGTTCTTTAATCCTTATCATTCTGCTAAGTCTATAAGCTTACTGCCTTCTCATGGTTCATACACTTAGCCTTTTGGAAGATTAAAACCATTGAGATAATTTGTTGAGGTCTTGACTGAATTTGTAATGCCAAAATACTTCATACTTGCTGTTGCTAGGTCAGAATACCTATACCTCCCCTTAAGCTCTTGAATCAAAAGGGGGAAGGTGATTGTAGAAAGAAATATATCCCAAAGAAAAATAAATCAAACCACAAATCTTTCAAAAAAAAAAAAAAAAAGGAATGCACTTATATTGAATAATCAAAGCAAGTTATATTAAAACAGTATCATCTCTGAGGTGTATATATACTATAGAATACTACTTAGCCACAAAAAAGAGAGAATGAAATCTTGCTATTTGTGACAACATAGATGGACCCAGATGGTATTAAACTAAGTGAAATAAGTCAGCTAGAGAAAGACAAAAACCAAATGGCAACAAAACAAATGAACAAAGAAAATAAAACAGAAACAGACTCACATATAAAAGAAATAGATTGTTAGTTGCCAGAGTAGGGAGATGTTGGAGGGCCAGGTAAAATAGTTGGAGAGAATTAAAAGGTACAAATTGACCACTATAAAATAAATAATTCATAAGGATGTGATATACAGCATAGCAGATACAGTCAATAATGTTGTTATAACTTTGTATGGATACATATGGTATCTGTATTCAGCATGAGGAACATTTCATAATTTATGAAAACATCAAATCAATGGAATGTACCCCTGAAACTATTAGAATATTATATGTCAATTATACTTCAATAAAAATATATCCTCTCCTTGTAAAAAATAGAGAAAAATTTTCTCAAGGAAGTACAATATTTAATTCTATAATACTGTGCAAGCATGTTTCTATAGTACATTATTAAGTCCATTCATAAGAATGTAGCACAAGTCAATTTTGATTAAATATAGAAATAATCTGACAAAAGCAGTGAATCAATTAAAATAAAACCCATTAACAAGAGAATAGTTATGAATTGGTTTCATGCTTCAAAAGACAGCATATAGAACCTATCTAATTACATCTATAAAACCTTCATTTCCATCAGCTGAGTATGTTTTTATGGAAACACAAAAATCCAATCATTTTGTGCACACTAGTACTTAGCGTGGCCATTTGTGTAAGTAGTGACATGGTGTTTTTCATGTCATTTGATTTTATACAATAACTTTGTATATAATTACTTATTTTGATCAAAGATTTCTAAGTGTTGACTATGTTATAATGACCAGAATACCTGTGTCTAGCTACCACCTTCATTAAATGAGGCCTGTTGGCTTGCTCTGATTGTTCTTTGGAGGTCTTAATTCCCAATGTCTTCAAATAACCAGTTAAAATTATGCTTTCGGTTTGTATGTTTGGTCAGAAAGGATAGATCAATATAGTGTGGATCACTCAGGACCCTCAGAAGTCCTGTCACTTGAAAAGCCATGATATGACTTTCAAGCAGTTGTGGCTTTTGAGTGACTGAGCAGGTATAGACATCACAAATGATACTAGGAGCTACCGCTTATACAACACTGCTTTAAAAGATTCTTGTAGCTAACTTGTACTAATTCTTGTACTAACTTGTACTACAAGCTAACTTGTAGCTAATTCTTGTACTCTAACATGTTTTGAAAAAAAATATATATATATTTGCTACGTGAAAATCATAGCACATTACATTTATGTGATGTGACAGGAATTCAGTGAATAAATATTTTGGTAATAAAATTTCAAAAATGGAGGGTTAAACAAAGTCATGTAAGTAAATTGACCACAGAACTCTTCAGAGTCAATATGTAAAAATAACCTTAAATCTCTATTAGGGTTCAGCAGAGAGACAGAACCACATAAAATTGTGTGGCTTTTCTGTATACATACATTAATAAATAAAAAAATAAAAAATAAATAAATAAATAAATAAATAAATAAATAAATATAAATATATATATACATAGTGTATATTATACAGACACACACATATATACACATATGTATATATATATATACATATTATACATAGAGAGAGAGAAACTTATTTATTATAAGGGATTGGCTCACATGTTTATGGNAATAAATAAATATAAATATATATATATACATAGTGTATATTATACAGACACACACATATATACACATATGTATATATATATATACATATTATACATAGAGAGAGAGAAACTTATTTATTATAAGGGATTGGCTCACATGTTTATGGAGACTGGCAAATTCAAATCTGAAGTGTGGTCTGGTAGGCTTGAGACTCCAGACAGCCAACAGTGCAGATGAAATCTAAAGGCAGTCAAGTGAAGAATCTTGGGGAAGGGTCATTCTTTCTATTCTTTTCAGGCTTTTAACTTATTGGATGAGGCCCACTCACATTATAAGGGCAATCTGCTTTACATTATCAACTAAATCTTACCCAGTTAATCTAATCCAAAAATACCCTTGTGCAAACTTCCAGAATAATGTTTGACCAAGTATCCGCACACTGTGGTCCAGTCAAATTAGCACACACAATTACCCATCATAATCTACTGGAGAGAGATACAATGTGCACTGTTTCCCAGGCTTGTCTGGTTAAGAAATCTTTCCTTCTACCTTTCTTTTTAATTTTTTTAATTTATTTTTTTAATGTTTATTTATTTTTGAGAGTAAAAGACAGAGCACAAGTCGGGGAGGGGTAGAGACAGAGAGAGAGAGGGAGACCTAGGATTTGAAGGCTTCTGAGCTGTCAGTACAGAGCCCGATACGGGGCTCAAACACACAAACTGAGATCGTGACCTGAGCTGAAGTCAAACACTTACCCAACTGAGCGACCCAGGTGCCCCAAGAAATCTTTCTTTAAACAAGCACATCATGATACATATACTTTCCAAGATACAAATATTTGTATGATACATTTATCTGGTTTTGTTTGGCTGTATAGACTACATATATGCCCCTAGGGCTACTATAACTAGCTGTTCACATAAAACAGTAGACATTTATTCTCATAGTTCTTAAATTTAAATTTAAGGTGTCAGCAGATCTGTGCTCATTACAAAACTCTCACTCCTTGCATCTTCCTGGCTTTCTGCGGTAGTCATAGATTCCTGGCATTTCTTAGTTTGTAACTTATCACTCCAATCTCTGCATCTGTCATTACACATAGTGGTGACATCCATCTGCAAGCAAAAAGAAAAAAAAAGAAAAAAAAGGTCAAATTGTGAGATATTTATAAAGTATCTTTATATGTCCATTGAAAGCTTTTGGAAAAATGAGGGATTGGTCCTTCATTTTGAGACCAATGGGACTCATTGGTCTCTCAGTATTCAGCCTAAATATCTACTATGTAAAGCAACTATGTTAGGTATTTTCTTTGTAAACATTACTTCGACCTATTTCCTTCTTAATTTTTTTAATGTTAATTTATTTTTGAGAGAGAGACAGAGTGTGGGTGCGAGAGGGGCAGAGAGAGAGGGAGACACAGAATCCAAAGCAGGCTCCAGGCTCTGAGCTGTCAGCACAGAGCTCGAAGTAGGGCCCGATCCCACCAACGCAAGATCATGACCTGGGCCAAAGTGGGATGCTCAACCAACTAAGCCACCCAGGCGCCCCCGACCTATTTGTTTCTTTTTAGAAGCTCTTGTTCTAGGAATGGAGATAGATCAAATAAAAATTATAATGTGAATACCATCATCGTAGAATGAAATACAAACTTTATTGGTCTACAGAGATACTATACAGTGAAGATATTTGGCCTGAGTCATGAAGGAGGAACCACTATGTTGCGGTTGGGAGGGTAGGCAGGAATTAGAGAAAGACGTGTGTGTGTGTGTGTGTGTGTGTGTGTGTGTGTGTGTGGTAGGGTGGGGGTAGTGTCTGTTAGTGGCAACAAGGATAGTGAGACATAAATATGGTGTTTGTTTTTGTTCCCAGTAGCATTCTGAAAACTAGTTTACAGAATTTGATTGGATCACTTTTAAAACCTGATAGCTTTTTACTCAAACTTGTTCTCATCAGGAAGTAAAGGTCAATCTTTTCATGAAAACAAGAATTCAATCTACGCACTTTGTGCTACTGGAAATAATAAATAAATGGGCCATTAGGAAACAGTAAAACAGGTAATATGCACATCACTACTTAGATAAAAATTTTAAAAATGACTTCAATAAATTTGGAAAAGAATGACTTAATACAACCTTCACAGAACAGTGAAGATTTCATATTCCAGCCAATTAAATAAGAGTCACACAGAGTTGCTAGATGCCGCACAGGCTTGATTACAAATAGCTAGAAGTCATAGATAGATTATATATTCTGAAAATTCCTCACATCACAAATGAAATGTTACAACACAATCATTTTAAATACAAAGCTTGCAAAAACCATCAAAAACACTCAACATTTTAAAATATTAATGAATTAAACAAATGTAAATGAAAAATGGAATACAAAATACTTTATAAGAGTAATATTTTATTTTATTTATTTAAAAGTTTATTTATTTTGAAAGAGTGAGTAGTAGAGGGATAGGGAGAGAGAGAGAGGGAGAGAGAGAGAGAGAATCTCAAGAATGCTGGTCTATCAGCACAGAGCTTGATGTAGGGCTCAAATGCTCAAACCATGAGATCATGATGGGAGCCAAAATCTAGAGTCACACTCTCAACTGATTGAGCCACCCATATGCCCCAGAGCAATAATTTTAGAATCAAAGGATATATACCAATGCTCACATCAGGGATTTTAAACATTGGATACCAATGGACAGGCAAAGAATGGGAGAAGAGGGTTCAGTTGGGTGGAGAGTTAAAATGGAGATCCTGGCATGAACCTGGGATCCTGAGTTTGAATTATCAATGACAAGGTGATCTAGATAAATTTCTCATGCCAGCAAAGGAAGCCTACAGATACACATCTTTGTCTGCTTTAGATCTAAAGGAAAAACTTGCCCATTTAACAACTACTCAATGTCTACTAAAGTGATATGCAATTTTTCTAAGTGTTTAAGACGCATTACTGACCCGTCAAAACAGACTAAGATTTCTATCATCATGGTAACTAGGTTCTGAAAGGGAGAGAAAAGGTAGTAGATGGTATAATGGATTCCTGGATTCTTTCTCTTTGGGACTCAGGCACTCTTTCTGCCAGCAGTGTTGCCTGCTGGTTGCCAACTGTTTGAAACTGCTGTAGGAATTGCCCTTGGTCAAAAGGAATTGCTTTGGCCAAGTCTGTCCTTCCCCCCTGGGCATCCTGCATCTAACAAAAGGTATTATAGTAAGACAAAGATTCAGCTTCCTCGCCTCAGTTGGAAGAAAACTGAAGAAAGGCCTTGGTGTAACATCTCGTAAAATCACCTGAAGACTTTGATGAAATTCCACCAAAACGGAATTTCTGTTTTTCCCTAACCATGCTTTTATCTCTCTTTTACATGTGTTGTTGGTTCCCAATAAACTTACTGCCCACAAATCTCTATCTCAAAGCTTCTATCTTGGGAAAGCAGACCTAAGACTCTTGATGCCAGGATTGGTAAAGACAAATGACTCTAAATTAAATTCTTGTTGTTTGGGGCATATGGGTGGCTCAGTTGGTTAAACAGCTCCTGGGTTGGAACCCTGCATCAGTCTCTGTGCTGACAGCTCAGAGCCTGGAGCCTGCTTCAGGCAGGCTTCTGTGTCTCCCTCTCTCTTTCCCTTCCCCACTCACACTCTGTCTCTCTGTTTCTCTCTCTTTCAAAAATAAACATTAAAATTAATTTAAATTTTGTTTTATGATCAACCTGCCAGCCAGATGGCAATGTAGAGCCTGATGGTTTGTAAGTTTGTAAGTTTGTAAGATATACACACATAATCACTACTGGGTTTATTATCAGTTATATTATGATGATGGGATGTATATAACAAAGACAATTATTTTAAAAATTATATAGAGAGAAAAGATCAAAAGAAAATATTATGAAATAATATTGGTTTTATTTCATTTGAAGGATATATAATTTATCTTATTTCCATTCATTTTCCATTCTTTATTTTTAATGAGAAAAGACATAAACTAAATTAATAAGTTGAACTAAATATTAAAATTCAAGCTTATTTTTAAATGTTTATTTATTATTTTTGAGAGAGATAGGGCACAGGCACATACACTTGCTTATGAGTCGGGCGGGGGGAGCGCAAAGAGAGAGGGAGACAGAGGATCCTAAGCGGAGCGGGCTCTGTCCTGACAGTGGAGAGCCCTATTTGGGGGGGATTTGGGCTGGAACTCATGAACTGAACCATGAGATGATGACCTGAGCTTAAGTTGGATGCTTAGCTGACTGAGCCACCCAGGCACCCTTTATGTTTATTAATATTGTTAAATTTAATATCACTATTATCAGCATGCAATAGATTTTAGAAAGTGAATGCCCACAGAATGTCATAAACCTTTAAATTTATCCCTAGGGAAGTGCCTTTAATTATATTAAGCATTAAAATGCACATTTAATGTCACAGATACAGATTTTATATGACTTTTTATTAATGTTTTACTTATTTATTTTAAATGTTTTATTTATTTCTGAGAGAGAGAGAGAGAGAGAGACAGCATGAGCAGGGGCAGGTCAGAGAGAGAGGGAGATACAGAATCTGAAACAGGCTCCAGGCTCTGAGCTGGCAGTCAGCACAGAGCCCGACGCTGGGCTCGAACCCACAAACCGTGAGATCATGACCTGGGCTGAAGTCGGACGCTTAACCGACTGAGCCACCCAGGTGCCCCAATGTTTTATTTATTTTTGAGAGAGACAGAATGAGCAGAGGAGGGGTGGGGGGGGAGAGAGAGAGACAGAGAGAGAGAGAGAGAGAGAGAGAATCCAAAGCAGACTCCAGGCTCTGAGCTGTCCGCACAGAGCCTGACATGGGGCTCGAACCCATGAACCACCAGATCATGACCTAAGCCGATGTCATACATTTAATCAACTGAGCCACCCAGGCACCCCTAGATTAAATAACTTTTAAGATATTTTCATATTTTATAATCATGTGATATGTCCAGCCACAAAGAGCTACACTGATATCATGAAAGCAGCCATTTCATCTACTCTCTGGTTTATGATGAGTAAATCACGTTTTATTTCTATGCTTTCCCTCCTACAGTTCTGCATATTTTGTGTGATATAATCACTGGCTAAGAGGAACAATTACCAATCAATAATATCCTTCCCAATTCCCCTCTCCATATCATCCCAGCCCTCCTGTAGCATACAATTACATTTTCTGCATTAAAGATTATCAGTAACCTCCTAACTGAAAAAAGCAGCATCTTCTTTTCTACTCTTAGATTACTTGATAGAATATCTCAACCTTGACCACCCTTCATTGTGTGGGTTGTTCGTTTTGTTTTGTTCTGAACAAGTAGCCTCCTCTACGCTGTCTTCTAAAATCAAACTCCACTCTTATACCCAGGATAATTAATTCTTCCTTTAAAGGCTTAGCTAGTATTTTCTCTCCCTTTCATTTCTATTGCCAGTGCTCCAGAAAACTACACTCATCATCATCCCACAGGTTAATTCAATATCCTTCTGTTACACTTCTTTTCCATCTTGCCTTCAACACACCAGATCATTTGCCACTGCTGCTGCCAGACTAACATTTTAAAACTGCAGGTCTGTTCCTAGCAGTTCCTTCCTCAAATCATTCACTGGCTTATTCATAGAATGTGTAGTTCTTCAATGTATATAGCCCCAGTTTACTATTTCCCATATACATAATGATATTCAGCTGTGTTGTCTGCTTCCTACCTCAGATTTTTTCAGGTACCCACATGGATTTACTCCCGTTCTAACAAGGACTTGGCATTTACTTTCTTCTCTAGGTGAATTCCTCAAAGATCTTTTTTAGATACTACTTGCCCTATGATGACTTTCTTGATAATCCCTGAATACCAACTATGCACATGGACTATTTTTCTGTTAATTTTACCAGGACCTTTGTGATTCCAAATCTCCTTACCCGTGGTGATATTCTCTAAATGGTTTCAGCGATGAATTTTCCTTGGTCTTCATGTCGTGGCTCAGATATCATCCCTTTACAGATGTTTTCCTTGACTTAAACTAGAATAATCTTCATAACACTTGTCAGGGTCTAAAATATCTCTATGTTGTGTTTATTCACCTTTTTTTTTTAACTCATGTAAACTCTATGGAAACAGAAATCTTTCTGTGTTTGTTGTATTAAGATAATTTTTGAGACCAGTTTTGGGTTCACAGCAAACCTAGGGGGAAGGTATATATAATCTCCTGCCTACAGATATGCATAGTTTTCTCCATCAATATCCCCCACCAGAGAAAATAGTAACTCTCAAAAATAAGTCTAAGTTTCAGCTCAATATATAGTGGTTTTATTATAAAACTATTATAAATGTTGGGACTCAATCCTTTGAAAAAATTATAAGACATTTTATTTCAGCATTCATACTATCCATCAAGTTCAAAAATAAAGAACAAAAATTTCAACAAGTCTACTTCCAGATATTTCCTTCAAACTGTAAGTGAAATATATAGCAACATTTAAAGAAAAACTCTCCTCATGGACTAGCACTGAATGGTACCATGCCCTTCTTTCTTGGAGATATAGACCCTTAAAATAATTGAGTTTTACCAAAGACATCCAGAAGTTTCTCTAAATATACTAGAGTGTGATCATTCTGACACAATAACATATGCCACAAACTACCAAAGGCTGTAAAATGTGCCACTAGTATAAATTGTTTTAAAAACAGAGTTGGGCAAGTATTTGGAGAAAAGAAATATTGAAGGGCAGACCCGCTAAATCAAAAGGAAGCGATGGGCAATAAATGCCAAGCTACTGAGCTCTTGTAAGATTTACTGCAAATTCTTACTGTGCACTAGCCTCATTTTTTTTTCCTGTGAAGAAAATGAAATTATAAGGTATCATGCCAAATCTCATGAAATGTCATGATATGGCAGTACAAAATGATCACTTTTTGCATGAAGCTCCTGAAAATGGTTTTGTAAATGGCTATAGCATTAAATCCCCCAGTAAACTACAGCTATTTTTAGAAAAAAAATAATTGTTAAGTAATTTCACATTATTTAATTTCTTAATATAGGACATTTTATTATTTTCTATTTTTGAGATTACATTTATTTGAAAGTCTTCCTATAATGTGTCATTGTTTATGGTAGCTAACTTGTTATTTTTTAATGAGGAAGATGTTGACTCTTTCCTAAACAGGACAAGTACTTAGCTTTGTTTTTCAGTAAATGAGATGCATTTCTGTTTCAGTCACTTTCTTTGACCCATGCATTACTAAATACATTTATTTATATTGACTGACAATTGGGATTTACTTGGCAAAATTAAACATCCTGGCCTATGCAGAGATGTGGCCCATGGAAAAGGTGTTAGAAATACTATAATAATTTTACCTAAAAACATTCAGCAGAGAATTCGGCAACTGAATTCTCTAAGCCAGACACAATCCCCCACCAATACACTGGCATTCTTTCTGCAAACCTCTTGTATTAAATCATTTCAGAATCTTTTTCTCAAACTGTAAAATTTAGAATCCACCTTGGATGGTTCTCCCTCACATCTACTGTGATGGACTCGGAAATGATCTGTACTTAAATCTCCCTGGAAAGGCATTCTTGTTTCTGGGTATTAGAAAGGCTGTCAGCACTCAGTCTTCAGCTGTTGGCCGCTTCAGGGATTGTACTGGCTTCAGTGGACTACCTCAGCCAAAGTCATGCTGCTGGTGGTGTGGCTCACACCCAAGAATTAAATGCACAGGCAGTATGGAAACTCACTCATTTTAGCCCAATCCCAAGTTATTTCAGACTCAGGAATCTGCTTTTGGTCTGTTGAAACTCTTTGGACTAACTCACAGCTGGATTTCTCCCTCTGCCCATCCTTATTTCCTCATTCCCCTCTCTAAAGGTATTGATACCATTGTGATCCTTAATAAACATCCTGAATGCTAAACTCTCTCAAAGTCTGCTTCTCAAAGAATCCTATTCACAATACTCTCATACATTACCCCTTAAGTATTTCAGCTGTACCTCTAATTATCTTAAAAAAAATCACCTAGTTTTATAACCTCTGTGGATCCTGCCTCATTATAATCTTTATTATTTGAAGAGGAGGTCAAGGAGACCTCCTAACATAGGTCGCCTTTTCTAATACATATTCCTCACAACTAGAAAGAACTTTAATGTAAAGTAGATTGTCTCTCTCTTTATTCCCTCAGTGATAGTTCAACAACTACAGAATAAGGTTTAATCTCCTCAATATTTCATGCTGAATCATCTTTTGTTAAGACATTGCCTACTTTTTCAGACTTAATATCTTTTATTCAAACTTGCACACCCTGGAATTTAGCTTTGCTGAGTGTCCATTCTTCTCTTTATGACTGCTTCCTCGATATTTGCATTGTTGTCTCTTCCCAAAACATTCTTTGTCTTGTTACTTTATTGTCCCAGATCCAGCTAAAGCCATATTTTCATTATGATGCCTTTTCAAATTAAACCCTCTCTGACTTCCCACAGTGAGTTGGGTGTCTTCTCTGCCTCCATAACTTTGTGTGTGTGTGTGTGTGTGTGTGTGTGTTTTATATATACACACATATATAATATACATACATATATATATGAGTATATAAAGTTATTGTTATGTTGTTGTATAACTTTATCTCATCCACCCATTATGTTTATTAGAATTTGGTCTTCTAATAGGAGTGAATTCCTTTACATTTCTATCAAAGGCATTGGCGGACAGGTGTTTTATAACTTACGTAGGCCCTGAATGACTAATGAACACATGAAATGCTTACCTTAAACTACCCTTTTTTTCAGTTGAAAATAATTATGGTTAGTAGAGAAATGATACAATATTGATGTATGTGGCCCTTCATTTGTCAAGTAAATTTTACATTCAACTGATAAATTTTACTTCTAAAGACCCTATGAAGTGGACAATTTTCTACAGGATTTTTATGTTTCAAATAATGGCTAAAAGAGGGTTAATGAAGATAATTTTAGTCTTATATGATTTAAAATACTGCTATGATCTTTTTACAAATTTATTATACAGTTCTAAATTCAGAAAGGATAAATAAAGGACAAACTACAATTTCTCTGGTTTTTCCCATTTTTTTCAAGTTCTTTTTTTTTACCCATCTTATCTTTAAATTAACTTGTAGGGTCTAAATGAATACATTTCCAGGGATTTTGTTACCTTATCTTGATTTGGTGTTTCTGAACTAATGATGAAAATGCAGCTTATGTTTAGATTTAGCTTTTCAATTTGAACCTACTGAAGGACAAACATATTTCTTCAGGCTCTCGCTTGCTTTTAGATTTTAAAATCATCATTTTCTGTTTTATTAACAATGTCTTCATTGTTCTTCTTCCTCTTATTACTATTTAGAACCTTTCAAGTAATTCTTTCCAGTGTTATTGCTGCCCTTTGCAGATTCTCCTTGTAGGAAATTTAAATATTCAAAAAAATCATTCTCCAAAAATTGTCGAGTTGTCTAGAATGTTAATCAGCATGATTTTGTGTGATTACTTGCATCAGACTCAATGAGAACATGTGGCATTCCTTCTATCCAAAGTCACACATTCTTTATAAAATAATGTATAATTGTCTATAAACCATGATGATATTCTTTACAAAAGAATATGATTCTGCCTACAGGAAGATAATTGTTATAATAATACAGAATATGATATTATTGTAATATTATTATATGATCATTATAATGAGTTTTTCTTCACTGAAAGAATAAATATTTTGGATTTGAGAGGATTTTGTGTTCCACATAATTACTTTTTAACTATTCCTCATGAATTATTTCATTTAGATCCTACCTATCTGGGTCACGCTATCTATTCACAGCCACCTTCACCTCAGTTAATACTACAGGCAGCATGCAGAACTGAATATGCACATTCCAGCAGCCAGGCAGTGCAGAGTTGCAATAGCACTGCCATAACTTAGGTTTATGCTAATGCAGCCTAAAGTCACTTTAGCTTTTGAAGAGAATGTGCTGGAACATATGATTCATGTACCCAACAAAACTTGTAGCTATGAAATGCTTTCTTTTCAAATACTCATAGTTTCTTCTAGTATTCTTCACCTTTCATTGACTCCTCTGATCTGTCACTTCTTTTTTTTTTTTTTTAATGTTTTTTGGTTTTTTTTTTTATTTNCGACGCGGGGCTCGAACCCACGAACCGCGAGATCATGACCTAAGTGAAAGTCGGACGCTTAACCGACTAAGCCACCCAGGCGCCCCTGATCTGTCACTTCTTTGTAAGTTTCCTTCATGTGTTTCCCTAATTTGTTCCTTTGGGTCCTTTGGAAGTATTTTAAAAGGTCTTCATGACACATTGTCTTTGTGAAGCATGCTTTCGGGTTTTTTGTTGTCGTTGTTGTTGTTGTCATTTTCTTTTGTTTTTGCCAAAGAAAACTTGTGAAATATTTCAGCTGGTCCATCATGTATATCCTTAAACACACATACACAAACTCATATCTTATGTAATTGAATTCAGGGCTGTTTAACTTTTTTTCAGCATTTAAATCAATGCCATGCACATACTTAATAGTGCTCAATTCATTTTTGCAATAGTTGCTCACATTAAAAAATTAAAATTAACAAAAGACTGAATATCACTTCACCAACTCCAAAACCAAATATTAAAAATTGGATGAAACACAAACATCTAAAATTTTCAGAATTAAAAGAGCAGAAAATCATAATACCTAATGTAGTTAAACAAAAATATATAAATCATCATAAATACCAGCTTTTAGATGATGTTATTAAGGTACATAATAAAAAATTCAAATCATATGTTACAAGTTAGGCAGAGAAAGACAGATACCATAGTTTTCACTCATATGTAGATCACGAGAAACTTAACAGAGGACCATAAGGGAAGGGAAGGGGAATAAAAAATAGTTACTGAAAGGGAGGGAGGCAAACCATAAGAGACTGTTAAATACTGAGAACAAACTGAGGGTTGATGGGGTGTGGGGGAGAGAGGAAAATGGGTGATGGGCATGGAGGAGGGCACTTGTTGGGATGAGCACCGGGTGTTATATGGAAACCAACTTGACAATAAACTATGTTTAAGAAAAACATTTTAAAAGCAAGATAAAAATGTGTTTTCAGGTAGATAAGAGCTACAAATACAATAATTTGGATGAATAGTTTCAAATCTCATTAATTCATACCTTTGAGTTTCTTTTCAAAGCTATATCTCCAAAAAAGAAACAGTTTACAACCTTAGAAGATTCTTGGACACCTCAAGTGCTTTTGGAAAAAACACCTTAGATTAAGTAAATGCTTTATTTGTCAAAATGTTAACAAGTACACATTAGCTGAAGAAAACACACCAATATGTAAGAGTGATGGTAACTGGTTGAGGAATTGATGAACATTTCCTAATGTTTTGCTCTGTCTATTTTAAACTTTATTTAATAAGGAGATTAATGCTTTTCTAAAAACCTCAGTAGCAACTTATTTGAAAGCATATGAAAAATAGGACTTTAAAAATAACTCCTAAGAAAAAAAATTAGTCCAATGATAGTTATCTATAAATTAATTTTAAGATATAGTAGTATAATGAATGATATTAAAGGAAAATAAAGTGAGTATTTTGCCATTTGCAACAATATGGGTGGACCTAGAGGGTATTATGCTAAGTAAAATGAATCTGATAAAGAAAAATATTTTATGATTTTACTTATATGTGGACCCTAAAAAACAAAACAAATGAACACAAAAACAAAACATAAAGCAGAAACAGACCCCATAATTACAAACTGATGGCTGCCGTGGGGGAGGGGACAAGCAAAATAGATAAAGAAGAGTGAGAGATACAGGCTTCCAGTTATGTAATGTAATAAAAAGGTACATCAAAGGGAATATAGTTATTGTATTGTAATAGTGTTGTATGGTGACAGATGGCAGCTACACTTGTGTGTATGCTGACCACAGCATAAAGTGTAGACTTGCCACATTACTATGCTGTACAACTGAAATTAATGTAACATTGAATGTCAACTATATTCCCATAATGTTTTTTAAAAAGTACTCAGTGGCTGCATGAGATAGTATAAGACACTTACCAGAATGATAAAAACAAAGATTAGCAACATTCATGTAGAGTGATTAAAAAAACATTGTTACACTAAGGCAATACAATTATATACGTTAATGAGAAGGAATGAATAAACTTTTTCACAATCAATGAATGACATCAATGAATCTCACAAATATGAATTTAACTGAAAATAGACAGACAAAGGATGTAAAACTGGTAAGTGTAAACAATGGTGATAGAAGACAGGATATGGAGTCCTTCAGGGAAGAGAAATGACTGGAAAGGCACAAGAAGGAGCTTCTGAGCACATCTTTTCTTTATTTATTATCAAGCTTGTGAGTCTGGGGGGCGGGGCACTCACTTTGAGAAAACCCATTGAGCTGAATATTTGAGATTTGTGTATTTTTCTCCATGTGTGTTATACTCCAGAATTTTACCTTTTTAAAAAGGGACTACGTTAGATAGAATAAGAAACTATTTCAGTATTTTATAGGTTGGAAAAGGAACCACAGTTGAATCTGTGTTTAGGATTAGGGTTAGATAGAGGTAAGTTCAGCTCCTAAACAATTTCTAAAAAGCATCATATTTCCTGCACAGAGAAAAGAGAAGGGACGGGGTGAAAACTCACATGTGATTTAAAGGCTGGATTCATGATTTTTGTAACTGTATGTTAAATGCATGCTTACCAATATATACCTCATTTCGAAACCTAACTAGAAAGTGAATTTATTCTGAGAATACCTGAGAGCTAGAGTGTATTGAAGCTGGAGTGACATCCTCTTGGACTGGAAACATATTTACCCATTCTTTCCTGGTTTGTGGACCAAAAACATCATTTTAAAAAAAATATAATAAAAAAATAAAAAATATAATGAAAGTTGAGTTTTCATTTGTGACAAAGCCAAGAATTTGATAAATTAGTATCCTCTGGTTTTGTCTGAATTAAATATCTGAATTAGGAAATTATTTTAATCCAGATTATATTTTCATATACATTGGTCTAAAGTTAAAACACAAGTTAATGAGAAATAAGTAATTAGTTAATTAATCCCAGCACAAAAGTGGAAGTGATTCTTGCTTCACAAATAGGGAAGTGAAAAAATGACATTGCATTAAAAAAGAAATAATTTCATCCAAGAAATTATATGCCATTACTTGTTTTGGGTTTTGTTTTTTTTTTTTTTTCACTAANAAAATATAGCTTAGAGTAGGCCAGCCAAGTAGGGTTATTTTCTTATTTCACTTGATCTGAAGCATAGTCAGATTATGCGGTATCTGGAGAATGTGAAAGAATAGGAATACCGAATACAAGCCAGTGGAGAGAAACTGAAGATACCAGGGGTTCTGTAATTCAAGTGGGCAAACGGCATTCCTAAACTCAGATTTGGGTTAAGGATTTCAACTCCTCTGTATTATCTACAGGTTTTTAGTCTGCTTTATGGCAAATGCTATCAAAATTCGATTTCTACTGTCTTATAATTAGTGAATTTTCAGAAATCTTAATTTCAGACATTGCCAAGATACTAGGTAGAGGGAAACAGAATGGAAGATATACCACTAAAGACAGAATTTAAGATTTCTAGTGAGTTGTGGAACTCACAGAAATGAAAGCATTTGGGGTTTAGAGATGGAGTTCTAATATGTCTTTTTACATAATCATGAATGCACAGAAAATAATGATCAGTTTTAAGTGAATGAAAGGCAGCAATTTCATGCTGATGCTATGCAATTGACTTTTTAAAATAAATGTGGATTCATTTAATTCTGTTTGCTATGTGTGACTTGGGCGCAACTGTCCACAGCTGATGAAGGGCCAAAAGCTGTTTATTAACCGTGACCATTAATAAAAATACTTGCAATAGAAAATATGAGCAGTTATTTTTGAAAGAAGACACATTGTTTACCATTATTTTTAAACCTGCAATACAGAGTTACCTGCGTAATGAAATAAAACTCTTCAGTGGGCCTGACAATAGATTTCTCTTGTACTGCAGTGTTCTCAGATTTTTGAGACAAACTCTCCACACATCTGAGACATTTGGCCTTTAAAGTACATTCACCTCTGTCCATTACCTCTAAACTCAGTCAGCATGAGAGGCAAAATACATTTTGAAGGAACACAATGTAATTCATTACCAACTGCAATTGTTTCTGGCCTAGAAATACAGTTGTGGTATTTGAAGATAAACAAAAGCAATAGCACAGCAGCGTGATAGCTATCTGAACCCCACAGCTCAACAGCAAGATTTCAACTCCCTAGCTCCTCTGTCACTATCTGTGTGACCCTGGGCAAGTCACATAATCCCTCCATACCTTAGTTTTCTCAATGTAAAATAGGGGTATTACTAATAATCCTACCTCACAGGGTTATATGATAATGAAATGGATCTCGGATGTGAAGTGCTTAGAATCAAATATGGCACATTTAAGAGTACCATATTCATAAATCTAAAACATTAGCACATGACTCTAGTCTCCACTTTCTTCAATTTAATACAGACCGGGCCAGAATCACTGCCCTGGCAACTGTCTACTTTCTCGAGAGCTGCAATTATTTTCCTCTAACTCTAAATGGGAAGGCCAGGCTCCACTACAGTGCTCATGACATGCACAATTGCTCACTAAATGCTTGTTGGGTCTCTATTACACTCTGTCATCATGTTCTTCCTGTCTTTTAGGAATTCTATTACCCCTTTTTGAACTTCCCATATGTTTTCTGATTTGCATGATTTATTGATCTATTACGTATTTTATGCTGCCAAGTGAATCAATCTATAGATCTATCTACAGTCATTTTTTGAGCGCTCTCTCCATGACGACTACTGTGCTAACTGCTTTTCTACTATTTAACCCTCACAATAGCATTTAGGGGGTAGAACTTATCATTATTCATATTTTTCAAGTGAGAATAATAAGACTCACAGTCCAAAGTTTCATACCACAGGTTAGGCAGAGTTCACATATGAACACATTTGGAGACTATGATGTCAAGTTTTCCCTGGAAAAAGGAAAGGGGTAAATAAAAAAGAGAAGCAGGTATCTTCAAGGTCTTTGATTCTCCTTATAGAAATGCTGTCCTCTCCTGCTTTATTTATTTATTTCTCTGCCCCTCCTCATTTCAGCATGGATATCTTTGCAATCTTACATTGGGAAAAATTAAGCTAGCCTCTCTCATTTTGTCACCATCAAACTTAACTTTCCTATTCTTGTAACTATGCTGAAGGATGTTAGCAGATAGATATTGTTAAATAATTGATTCAGCCTCCATTAATGTAACATATTACTGAATGTCAGGAATTGTTTAAAATGTAGGGATATAGCAGTGAATAAAACAATAATATAAAAAACCCAAAGTCCTTATTAAAAAGGGATA
>NW_027531581.1:1084196-1247378 GCF_008692635.1 Crocuta crocuta
ACTGTATATCTATATGTAGAATATGTATATATATATATATATATATATACACACACACACACAGTATAATATCAGCTAAAGGCATTATATTCTTTTAAAACCTAACTTACATAGTAATTGACAGTTTTATATACTTGTTAAAAATTATTAATTGCCATGATGACATGTAAGTAATTAGAAGGTAATTACAGTATGCTTTGAAGCTTCAAAACATTGCTCACGATTCATTGGCTCTAGTATTATACACAGACACAAGAGATAATCTTACCAGAATCACCATACAGAGATGGTCGCATGTAATCATAATCATAATCCACAGAGAAATTTCATAGTTACTTCAAGGATGAAATTGTGTTAAGTAAAAATAGAAGAACAAGTAATGAACTAGTTGCAGATCTAAACTGTGCTGATGACTTAGATGGTGGCCCAGAAAGTCACCTAGCCAAAATAATTAATGTGCTTATATATAGCTTTCTGTCAATTGAAAGAGTTTACCATTCTTTTTCTGAGGCAAACTGGCAAAGGTTGCTTGAATATTTCCAAAGTAATATTTAGGGGTGCCTGGGTGGCTCAGTCTGTTAAGCGTCTGACTTCAGCTCAGGTCATGATCTNAAAATGTAGGCTAAAATTTGAAGATTAGCAATTCAATTTTTTTTAATTTAATGTTTATTTTTGAGAGACAGACAGACACAGCACAAGCAGAGGAGGGGCAGAGAGAGAGAAGGCAAAAATCCAAAGCAGGCTCCAAGCTATCAGCACAGAGCCTGATGTAGGACTCGAACCCACGAACTGTGAGACCATGACCTGAGCTGAAGTCAGATGCTTAACCGACTGAGTCACCGAGACACCCCCAATTTGTTTTCTTAATACTCATAACATAAATTCCTAAATATGTATAACCATAACTACAACTTAAGCATGACTGTATTTTAGCATAAAGAATATTTTTAGAGACTTTTTATTTGCATTTGACCAATTAAATGTTTTTAATTATTGTTGCTGCAATAATAGTTTTCTACGGATATTGATAGGTAAAGTCCATCTTAGCTCTTGTGACAAAGAGAAGAGTAGTATTTGTAGATGTAGACTATAACATGTTATTCAGAAAACAGGAATGACCTCTACGTCAGGGTGTAGAGGAGGCAATGTAATCCAAATACCCAAAAAGAAAGAGAATACAAAGAAAGTAGAAAGAGTAATAATATGTTATCAAAGATACTTACCAGAAAAGAGGATCTTAATCTTCTCATACGTCCCTCTTAAATATGAAAATGGGTTGAAAGTGCTATAAATTCAGTGTTTTGTATTTAGGCCCAGAAAAGAAATTACATTAAATTACATATATCCAGGTAAAACCGCCCAAGAAGGGAGGAAAAATTTGTCCAGTTTGTCACATCAGCTCAGAATTTATAGCCTCAAATCAAAGTGAATCAAAACATTAATCCTTATAACTTGAATTTTGGATAAATATTCATAGAAATTCACTCTACCTTGCAGATTTCAAGTCTTCATTTAGTTACTTTCATTAATCTCAGCTCCAATCACCAACATCTGTTAGTTCTAATCAAGCAACATGGGGTGCTTGTAAAACAAATAAAACAAAACAAATATAAGTGACTTATAGCAACCTAATATATAACAATATAATTAAAATTTTCCAAGGCCATTTTATTATAGTGTAATAAGCAACCTGAAATGATACAAGTTACAGTTTGTAGATTTCTGAAATTTTGGTTTTTTTTTTCTGTTGTTGTTGTGGTGGTGGTTTTTGTTTTTTGAGAGAGAGAGAGCAGGGATGGGGCAGAAGGAGAGGGAGAATCTTAAGCAGGCTCCATGCCAAGCATAGAGCTAAACATGGGGCTTGATCTCATGGCTGTGATATCATGACCTGAACTGAAATCAAGAGTTGGACACTTAACCAACTGAGCTACAGAGGCGCCCCTCACATGTTTTTATCAAGTATCTCATTTTATTTACCATGTCCCATTGTATGTTTTAAGATATTTATGAAGGAATTTACTTGATTTTTCCAGCAGGAATTTTGTATTACTAAGTCTTGTTTACAACTAAGCATTGTATTCTCTGACTATAAATGATAATTTTAAACAAGTTTCAGATTCTGTATCTCCCTCTCTTTCTGTGCCCCCTTCATGCTCTGTTTCTCTTGCTCTCAAAAATAAATAAAACATTACAAAATTTTAAACAAAAAAGCTTTTTCTTTTTCTAGGTTTATTTTCTTAATTTGAGAGAAAGAGAGAGAGGTAGAGAGAAAAAATCCCAAGCAGACTCTGTGCTGCCAGCGCAGAGACCATGAGATCATGACCCGAGCTGAAATCAAGAGCCAAACACTTAACCAAGTGAGCCACTCAGGCATCCAACAGATTAGCTTTCTAACCTGTCATACATTTTGAAGTCCTTAGGATACAGTTGCTTATAGGGAAAGAGATTTTATACATGCAGTTTGTAGCATACTTACTCACCATTTCAAAACTTGAGACATTCCCAACACCCTGGTTTATATCCTTTTTAATAATTTTCCCATATCTCTATTATATTTTAGCTAATTCTTCAGGGAAATTTGGCAATAACAGCCTTTTTTTTCCCTTAATTCCACTATCATCCTCCTTCACAATCACTCTCCTACTATATCTGAAGCCTTTGGCATGTATTGCATATTCTTTGTTTTTACAGACATCTTATCCCTGAAAATATACAAGGTTTTACTTTTTACAAAATTCCTAAAGGTGAGAGACTTTTGTAAAAGAAACTGGATCCTTTTATCCTTTTGATTAAGGAATCTGTGGAGGTAGTGAAGGAGGTAGAAGGAAGAACTCTCGCAGACATTCTGAATGCCCAGTGCTGCACACCATCATTGTTCCTGTACAGCTCAGATATGACCCTTGGGACTTAACTGAGAATATTCAATGGCAGCTATGACACAGTAACACAAAATTCTACACACATTGTCAGCATTTTCATATAACTCCATTTCAACAAGCTATTGGGAAAAAAAAGACAAAAAGACCTACACTTTCTGTTTCCTCAGTCCTTTTTGTGAGCTTGGGCCAGGTCAACTGAGTTAGAAATCTTATGTGGGTCTTTCTAATTTTCCCACTGTCCTGGACGCCAAGAGTGAGGAAACTGCTGAAAGACCTTTTGTTCTGGATTCCCTAGCTTCTTTGATTTCTACCTCTTTCCTAGGGACAGTTTCTGTTTGAAGCATTTATTTATATCAAAATTTCCATTCTTGCATCTGGATCTTTAATAAAAGAATGTGTATTCCACTGGGAATAGGAACATTTTGAGAAATTCAGCATGGAATGTTAATCTCACTATGGGTATCTTTACAAGACTTTGTTTGGTCCCAGTGTGCTTTCCTAACAGGGGGTCAAATGAGCTATTCCAATAAGTCCCTTTAGGGACTACTCAATGTTCCTCTGCTTACATCACCAAGCTGTGAACTCACTGCCCTGCCAAATCTGGGGTTTCCAAACAACTAGAAAATGGCATCAAATAGAACCAGTGAAACAAGGCCAATCCATAAGTAGTTGATTTTTAATAGCTATGACCAGGTCTGTAATACCTCAGTAGTTGCTGAATATGTGAGAGCAATGAATATTTTATTTTGTTTTAATTATTATTTTTATGCACATATAAAGGATTGAGTTAATTATACAGTTCATAGAATATAATGATCATTAATTTGTTTAAGACCTATACAATTTTTGTCTTTCCAATTTCATTTATTTATTTTTTTAGGCACTTTTCTCTCCATTTTGCCATTGCCTGATTTCTAACCACCCCAATAAGGCAATCATATATTAATGTGTTGGGTGTGCATCCTTCTATGAGTATGTATCAGGCTAAAATATATGTCCTTTTTTTAGCTTGATACAGTTTTTACTAACATTAATGGTCCTGTATAATAATTTGCAATATTCTCTTGATTTGTTTGTTATGTTCCACAATGTTGTTCTGAGTTCATCCACTCTGTTGTTTTGGGTTTTCTTTGTTTTGCTCTGGTCTGTATTAATGCACTCATTAAGTCTGCTGCTCCCAACTGCCATGTGGTATTTAGCAGTGCACATCAGCCACATTTCTGTTCCTACCAGTCTATAATTTTTATAACCTCCTATAATTTATATGAGAATTTATTTGCAATGTATGTCTAGCAGAAGAGTTGCTAGGTTACAAAGAGTTTGTACATTTTATTTAATGGAAAAGCTACCAGCTTTGCTCCACAAAAAAAGTAGTTCGTGCGTGTTACTATATCCCTAGTTCTGAAACAGAGAAATTTGTATTACTCAGGTTCCTTTTTGTTTTCTAATGGATGTTAATTGATGCCTCAATGTTTTTTTTAACAGTTTTATTGATGTATAATTGACAGACGAAACAATATATTTAGATTGCATATCTTGTTGATAGGTTTAGACATGTAAAATGATCACCATAATTAAGGGAGTGAAAACAGCCATAATGCCTAAAATTTTCTTCATGTCCTTTTCCAGTGTTTCCCTTTCCTACCTGGTTGCTTTGGTCTCTTTCCCCCACTTATTACAAGGACTAGAGACCCCACTGTTATGGTGCTTAAAAGAGGTGAGTACTGGCATTCTTTCATTGTTCTTGATCTTAAGTAAAAAGCTTTCAGCTGCCTTTTATCAGTTGGAGGAAATTCTTTTTACTTTCTAGTTTACTGAGACTTTATGAAGAATGAATGTTAGATTTTGCCAATGCTTTTTCTGCATTTGCAATTTATATAATAACATAGTTATTCTTTTTGAGTTTGTAAATATGGTGAATTATATTATGTGATTTTTTTTTTTTATTTCAGGGAGAGAAAGAGAGAGAAAGAGTCCATAGAGGGGTAGAGGGAGAGAAAGAGAAAATCTTAAGCATGGAGCCTGACGTGGGGTCCAATCCCACAAACCTGGACCCTGAGGTCAAGACGTGAGCCAAAATCAAGAGTCAGACACTCAACTGTCTGAACTAACCAGGCACCCCCAATATTTGATTTCTTAATGTTAACCAACCTTGCATTTCTGGAATAGAGACCAATAAATTATGATGTACTGTCCTTTGTATATACTGTAGGATTTTTTAAATTCTTAAAGTAACATTTGCACCTATGTTCATAAAGGATACTAAGCTTTAGTGTTCTTTTCTTTAATATTTTAGTGTGTAGGTGTTTTAGAAATATTCTGTCCTTAAACATTGGTAGAATGCTTAAATGAAGACATATGGTTCTGAGTTTTCTCATGGAAAGGACTTTTAACTAAAAGTTCAACTCCTTTGTAATATAGGCTCCTCAGTTATTTATGTCTTCTTAAGTGATAGTTTGTTTCTTTCTGAGAAAAGTTCATTTTAACTATGTTATCAAAGGTACTGTAATTATTTTGGAGGAATAATATGTCTGGTTTGAATTTTATCAATTTTATTGGTCTTTTCAAATAACTGACCTTTTTAATTTCATTGAGGTCTCTATTAGTCTTGATTTCTATTTTGTCGATTTCTAAACTTTGGTCTTTCTTTTTGTTTTCCTTAATTTGGATTTCACTTTCTGCTCATTTTCCAAATTCTTGAAATGGAAATTAAGGTCACTAATTTTATATTGTACTTTCTTGAAATATAGGCATTTAGTGTTACAAATTTTCTCTTAGGTATTATCTTAGCAGCATCCCATGCATTCTGCTAAGTTGTATTTCCATTTTTATTTGAATTAATATGCATTGTAATTTCCTTTTCAGTTTCTTACTGTTATTGATTTCTTCTTTTTAATTTTTTTGTAATTTGAGAGAGAGAGAGAGAGAGAGAGAGAGAGAGTTTGGAGAAGGCGAGGGAGTGAGGGAGAGAATCCCAAGCAAGCTCCACACTCCATACAGAGCCGGATGCAGGGCTCAATCCTACCACCCTGGAATCATGACCTGAGCCAAAATCAAGAGTCCAACGCTCAAGTGATTAAGTTGCCCCAGGCTCCCCTTACTTTTCTTGATTTCTAATGCAATTCTATTGTGATCACAGAACACAATTCATGTGACTTGAGTTATTTTTATTGCAACTTCTTTTGATTACTAGAATATACTTTTTTTGGTAATATATTCCATGTGCACCTGAAAAGAATGTATGTTCTATTATTTTTGGATGGAATGTTCTACAAACATCAATTTACTAATATTAGTTGACAGTTTTATTCAAGTCTTCTAATATCCTAGCTGATTTTCAGTCTACTTGCATTTCTTTCAAGAGCATATTATCTCTAATTATCCATATCAAAATAAGTATTATTTATGTTATTTATTCATTTTAAACTGTTCTCTGTGGAAGCTTTGTGTATTGTTAGCATACAGATCTCAATTACATTTTAAATCTTTTGTTTCTATTGTAAAATGTTTATCATGATCTATTTTTTAGGTTTGGCTGACATACAAAAATACTACTTTTATTTTAAGTATGTATTTGTCTATATTCTTAAATTATGTAATTAAAATACTTTTTTTCTATTAATTTTGCTGTGTATTTCTTCACATAGTTGAATATAGGATTTAAAAATAATATTAAAAAATTGATTTCTACCTTTCCAATCATGCACTTCCTTTTTCTCTTTGTGGAAATGTTGACAGTGAGTTCTTCGAGACTTATTCTTTGTCTTCTTTTTTTTATTAGATCTATTTTTTCATCAACAAAACACAATAAAAGTAATCTTTTGGGAAGCCTAGGTGGCTTAGTCTGTTGAGCCTCTGGATCTTGATTTTGGCTAAGATTATGAGTTCATGATTTGTGAGATCGAGCCCCACACTGGCCTCTGCTCTGACAGTGCGAAGCCTGCCTGGGAGTCTCTTTCTGCCTCTCCCCTGCTCATGCTTGTGCTCTCTCTCTTTCCCTCTCTCTCAAATAAATAAACATTAAAAAAAGTAAACTTCTACTAAGTATACATAACATATATAATTATACTTATTTTTATTTTAATTTCTAAAACCCTTGGATTTCTTAGATTTCTCTTATTTGAATATATCCTCTAAGAGTATTTTCAAAATATATTTCAAAATATATAACAAACATTTTAAGTACTTGTTTGAGAATATNTAAGCGAAAGTCGGACGCTTAACCGACTAAGCCACCCAGGCGCCCCAACCTGCTGGGAAATTTTAATAAGAGTTTGACTAGATACAAAATTTCAGGCTCAAAATGTATCAATTTTTTTGTTTCATATTTTCCTTCCATATTTTAAAGTATTAATCCATTCTCTCTATCTCCAGGAGGCACATATCTTATATTTTTAAGGCTATCTGTTCTTTATCTATGGAAAGCTTCTCTTTTTCTATGTAACTTATTGCTTGCACTTTCATTATTTCTTAAGTCTATTTATTATGCTCATTAAAAAATATTCCAATAATTCGATTTTATTAGTATAAGTTCAGATTGCTATTTTTTATTTACTATAGTTTCATTCCTCATTTGATTATTATTTTTACTTTTAAGTTCACTAACAGATGCAGGATTCTGGTAAGCCATCAGTCTTTAAAAAATAAGTGTGATTTGAGGTGTTTTCAATGTCTGTAGTTAAATACTCCCACATGGCCAATATAAAGCTACCAAAATGTCATCTCTGAATTCAGAGCTGGAAAGACAGAGTCACAGTTGGCTGTCAGGGATAGGTACAAACTGGTTCTAGCATACCACCACATCAGCTACTGTAACATAGAGAATATACTGAGGGAAGAATAAAGTGATGCACAAATCTTATCCTTCCAGTTGGAAAGGGAGGCAATCAGTTTTAGGATAAGGATTCAGAAACATTGAGGGTCACATACCTTTTCTTTCATCCCAACAGACAATCTCTCTGTTAAAGTATTAATTATTAAATTCTTAGGATTATGAATAATTGGAAGGAAACGGTCATCTTAGGTTGTCAGCCAATATCCCTGAAGCTGAAGAAAAGACAATGTACCTGTAGAACAAGAATGAAAGTCAGTCTCATGAGTGTTCAGATGCTTTCAAAATTGTTCATCCTAGAAGGGGTTACCCTGTCTGATAGGTCCTATATGGAAGACCTGAATAGTTATTTCCATCTTCTATGAAAAGATAGGAAATTATTATTCAAATACAGTGACGGTATAGAGAAATGGGCAGAACCAATCTTCAAGAATTCGCTTCACTGAATTCTCACTGCTCCCAGTTGGGTTTCACCCTAGGTGGCAGCCATGAGCACTCTCTCCAACCACACACACGTGCACATACACACGCACACTAATTTGTAAGAACTGTGACTTCTCCAAAAGTTTTTAACTTTTTGTTTATTTATCTCTTGCGTGCTTTTCTCTCATTTACTTAGGTTCATCAAGCTTGATCTTGGAAGAGGGAGCTTGCAATCCTTCAAAACTTCTCTCCAGAGCATCCTATAAATTAGACTTCCATGAATTGTACCATGATATGAATTTGAAGAAGGCTATATCTGAAGATTCTAGATAATTAATTTACCTCTTTTTTCGATTGTTTTTCTACTTTACAGATATCAATTTTAAAGTTTAAATGAAAAGTAAATATGCAATTAAATTCAATTCAGCTGTTATTTAACATTTTAGAACAAAAGAATTAAGTCTTGATTGTCACAAGTAAGGAAAATATAGAGAAAATGTCCCCGTGTACTCTTCTTCCAACTTTTATGCTTATACCCTGAAGATGCCTGTGTATTGAAAAGGAAATAATTTATTCTAGACTGAAATATAAATCAAAGTAAGTTTTACAGCATAGTTCTACCAAGAGCTCTGTATGTAATTTCCTTTAGCAATTTAACTGGACATCTAGAGATATTTGGTTATTGGGAAGAACTGAAAGTATTTATAAAACTAAAACATATGAAGAAGATAATTATAATGTCTGTATGCATGAAGAATCAGAATTCATCTATTACCTGAAGGACAATTTACTAGAAGTTGAAGGAGTCTTGAGACTAAGTGCTAATAGTGTGTATAGGATCATTATATGCGAGGTTGGATTTTAGAGCTCTATTCTGAAATTCCCCACAAATTTGAAAAAGGAATAAGTTATCTTGTGCAGTAATAAAGTGATTCATCTCCTTGAATACAGTTGCATGTAAAATTGCTGAAATTGGTATCTTTGAGTATCAGACTATTGTCTTTGACTTCTTTGAAAGAAAAAGTACACTTTTCATAAATTTCTGGCTTGAATCATATATTTCCTTTAAAATAAAAAAAGTAGCAATATTTGGTGTTTATTACAAATCTATTATAAATATTAAAATATTTGATATGGGAGAAAAGACCTATACAATTATATAAAATTAGAAAAGGTGAAAAGTCTTTACAAATGAAAGGGAATACCCAAAGATGTGTTTGCATTTCCTTTTCTTTGCATCCATAGCACCAAATACATTATATCTGTTGATTTAACATTAACTTTGATTGACAACTCAATGATTAAATGGTCTCCTCCTCTTTAAGTAAAACTGAATTATTTTTAATATTTTCAATATTTAAAACAGCTAAGCTATTAATTCATTAACTACTGCCTAAAATGTATTTGGCACCTAACAGTAGGGAAAAATTGGTAATTGATAAATGGAAGCTATTGCCAAGGAGAAAAGCTCACCATTTATAATTTTTCTTTTAGAACAAAGTTGAAATTAGCCAAAATAAATAGGTTTTATATTTCACAAACAAAATCATCATTTACTATTATTCATATTCTATAAGAATCTAAAAGTTGCCAAATCTAACCAATTACACATAACTGCACTTTCATATTTAAATTTCTTAAGAGTTTAAGTGCATCCACTTGCTAAAGCACATATAAGTTAAATGATCCTTTTAAAAGTATAGAATTTATATTTTTTAAATGTCTCATTTGGTCACAGATTTATAGCACTTTAAAATTAGTGACTTTTGCCATATGTGTTTCATAATTCAACAATTTTCTAATCTTGTTAAAAGCATCATTTTAGACATCATTCCATTCCGGTACTACTTCAGTTTTCTTCTTTATCATGTAAAGTGATAATTTAGATGATAATTATCATATTCATTAAAAATACCTTGATTTACTTTCACAAATCATTAAATAAATATATCTGTCAAATGCCATTGCTTAATAATCTTGCAATTCCTTTAAAGAACCCCACCCACCCACAAATTGGTGGCTTACATTGTTTATTTTTAACATGTATGGCCAGAATGGCAAATGTCATAATTGCATCAAGATTTTCATCAAATTTTATATTAAACAAACTCAACTAATAAGTACTTTTCTTCTGCAGAAATATCCTTCTTTGGGGAGTATCTACACCTTCTACTTGGAGATGGATCTCCATGTATTTCCATGCCATAAAGGAAATCATGCATTTTGTAAACTAGGGAATTTTTCTCCAGCCAAGTATAGATATAGTTGCTAGAGTTGTCTTCACCCATAAAACATATTTTAGGAAAACAGAAGTTATTTTGTCTGAAATATGAAAAAAAATCAAACCAGTAATAATGACACACAGGCTGATTAACCTCATACAAGGGCAATACCCAAACCTGTTCTTGTCTCAAGTAGGATAAGATTATGATTGAATCCACAGTCTCCTAGAAATGACAATTTTTCAAGAATGAGTAATACTCAAATAAAGATGGAAAATACTTAATATTCCCCTTGGATTTTTGTCCCTTCATTACAGAGATTCTATTCAGAACCTTATACATTAAGTTATGCTCACAAAATGATGAAAGCTTCACAGAACTATGTTTTCCCAATTGCAACACACTAAGTCATATATTTTCAAAGTGGTCTAGCATCCAAAGCCCTAGGGAAAATAGCTTCCTGGTCATTCCCTTCTGCTTCATAGTTAGATGGATAATGTGTCATATATGTGAATGAATATTATTGGAATTAATGAAGTAAAATTATAATTATTTCCTGGACTATTATAAGTTTATGCTCTTTGCTTTGATACCTAATACCAGTAATTCTTAGTGGTTTAATGACCTAAAATACCCATGTACACCAAGGTATTTAAATGATTGAAATTTACAAAAATAAAACTAAGTTAAAGATAAGACAATTTTACTTTCAAATGTAATATAATACAAGACACATAAGAAAGGTGTATCATGAATTGCACAAGCATGGATTGTGCAATGGTGCAAGCAAGCACAACATAGATTTTCTGTGACTTTAAATGATTGGCTAAGCACGTCGTAAACATAAAAATTATCATGGCAGTATGACATGATGTTAAATTGAAGGTTTCAGTTTGTGCCAGAGATATATTATATGCATCAAAGTGAGATGGGAGGTAAACCAATATGTAGATTAATAAAGAAAATAAATTAGAACTATTTAGATGACCCTTGAATTTTTTCATTAACTTTTAATCCTATGAAAAGTATAAGAGACTTTGTGGGAGAAAATTATTGGAAAACATTTGTAAAAAGAGTTTCTACTTTGCTACGAGTTTCAACATTCACAAGGAGAGATACGACTGTGGACCCCTCACCTCAAACCGACTAAGAAGGCAACAGTGAAAGAACCCAGAAAGAGTGATACTTGTCTCCCACATTCAACAAGACCCATTGGTCTTGCATCTGATACATATGCCTGAAGTATGTAAGACTAGATTCTACCACTGTTGGCATGTAGTAATATAGAAGAGGGTAGGGAGAATGAAAGAGGGGATGATAGAGAGGGAGGAACAGAAGGAAGGGGGAAAGGAAGGGAAGAGAGAAAAAGAAAAAAAGAAAGAATGTTTTAGGAAGAAGTATTACTGGGGTGCCTGGGTGGCTCAGTGGATTAAGCATCAAACTCAGGATCAGGTCATGATCTCATGGTTTGTGAGTTTGAGCCACACATCAGCCTCTTTGCCGTCAGCAGAGAACTCACTTTAAATTTTCTGTCTCCTTCTTCCTCTGCCCCTCCTTCCCTTGTGCTCTATCTCAAAAATAAATACAAACATTAAAAATAAAAAGGAACATTACCAACATCATGCAAATGTATTTCCCATGGGCTAAGATGAGTCATACAAAACAGATTTTATATTCCATCTCCAAAGGAAAAAATGAGGAAACTCCTAAAGAGCTGTGGATGGAGCAGCAGCTATAATGTAAAAGTTTTTATTATTATTTTTTTAATGTTTTATTTATTTTTAGGAGAGAGAGAGAGAGAGAGAGAAAGAGAGACAGCGTGAGCAGGGGAGGGTCAGAGAGAGAGGGAGTCACAGACTGAAACAGGCTCCAGGCTCTGAGCTGGCAGTCAGCACAGAGCCTGACGCGGGGCTCGAACCCACGAACCGCGAGATCATGACCTAGGCGAAAGTCGGACGCTTAACCGACTAAGCCACCCAGGCGCCCCTCGCGCGCAATGTAAAAGTTTTTATTGTCTGTGAGATGAAAGTTGCAGGTGGGGAAAACAGTAAGTACTGTCTACAAACACATAAAATGTCCTACATGAGAATCAGGTTTAAACCTTTGCCTAGACCAAGGTGTTTGAGGCCATTTTATTTACTCTAAATTAAGAAGTTTTCCTATTCTTCTACCTATCTTCTCTTTATTTTCTACCCATATTTCTCAACCCTAAGTGGGGGTCAAAACTCATGATAAGCACACCAGAGGAAATAGTAACCTGTCCAATCTTCATCATATCCTTTCTTAGCAGAAAATATGTTCTACATAAATATGACCCACTGGGAAGAGTAGATTTAACTCCAAATCAAGATTGTGGTTCTGATTACTTAATAAAACTAGAGATTTTAACTACTTAATTACTACTTGTTTCCATCATGTGAGAGTAATCATAAAAGACAGAATTCAGTATTTCAAGGTGACTATATTTAAAAATATACTGTATTGTATATTTGGAAATTTCTAAGAAAGTCGACTTTAAAAGTTCATTATAAGAAAAAAAATATTATAAGTATGTATGGTTATGGATGTTAGACTTGTGATGATGATCTTTCAGAATATACACAAATACTGAATTGCTACACTGTACACCTGAACCTAATATGCTACATGTCAATTATATCTCAACAACAACAAAAAAGGAAAATAGTCATGAAAAACACTCATGATTTTTTAAAAATATTTTTATTTATTTCTAGGAGAGAGAGAGAGAGAGACAGCGTGAGCAGGGGAGGGTCAGAGAGAGAGGGAGATACAGACTCTGAAATAGGATTCAGGCTCTGAGCTGGCTGTCAGCACAGAGCCCGACGCGGGGCTCGAACCCACGAACCGCGAGATCATGACCTAAGCGAAAGTCAGACGCTTAACCGACTAAGCCACCCAGGCGCCCCAAATACTCATGATTTTTACTACAACTTTCATGTACATTCATAATAAAAACTTCCTCTACTTAATGAAATTTGAATATCAATGAGAAAGAACAATAAAATCGTTTCTTGTTGCTATTCATGATCTTGTTTGTGCTATGTGCAGGTTACAGTAGAAAAGAAAATTTCAACTTGGTATCAAAATACACACAAGTATCCTTGAAGGTAAAAATATTTTTAGCAACACAATAGATACATTTTTTCTCCCAACTTGGATTTTTTTTTTTAATTTGGCAGAAAACATTAATGGCAGCAATCCTAAATTCATTATACAAACAACCCCAAATCTGCCAAATATATCCCTGATGTCAGGAAAATCTCTAAGCAGCAGAGGTGATCAATGCAGGAACAAAGTAAAATTAGAGAGGAATAGAATCAAAGCAGATACCCTTCAGAGTAATCTGTAGAAGTTAAAGGGATTTTTATTTTTAGGCACGTATGTCTTTTCTGTATGGTTTCACAGCAATCACAAGAGTCCAAGCAGTTGTGTGTCAATTACATTTCAATTAAATCAAAAACAAGAATCCAAGCAGTGTAAAATAATGGAAGTCACATGTGACTGTGAAACTGAAAACTTTATCAGAGCACTGCCTGAATTCTAGATAATTACTTCTTACTTTGCTACATTTGACATTATAAAAACTAACACACTCTTTTGACCTCTCATTTTGAAAATAACAAATTGGGACCCCTTGGTGGCTCAATTGTTTAAGAGACTGACTCTTAATTTCGCCTTAGGTCATGATCTTAAGGTTTGTGGATTTGAGTCCCATGTCAGTTTCTGTAATCTCAGTGTGGAGGCCCTTGGAATTCTCTCCCTCCCTTTCTTTGCCCCTCCCCCAGCTCTCTCTCCTTCTCTCTCTCAAAAATAAATAAACTTTAAAAAAATTTTAAAACAGAAAATAACAAATTAGTCATGAAATCAGAGCTCTAACTTCAAGCTTACTGATATCTCTATTGGCACGGTGGCAGAAGCTATCTATAATTTCTTACATTCTTATTACTAAGTCAAAAGCAACTTCAGAAGAAAGATAAATCACTCTTAGGTCTCAGAAGATAATCAATAAATGGGCAAGAGAATTATATAATTTCATATGTAATAAAAATTGGATTAAAAATAAAATTGTTCAAACTTCTATTTAACTTAGCCTTACCGACTTCCCTTATTCTAATATTTCAATTAATAAAAGGCAATTAAGAAACTTACACTGCTATTCTTCAAAACTTCAACCAACCAACATTTGGTAATGGGCAAATGACATTAGAGATGCTGTGTACATGAAGAAAGCATCCTGTGATTACAAGACAATATAATTTTGAGGAAGGCACAAAATGATACCTTATCATGTAGGAAGAAACTAAGTTCTAAATTCTATTCTTAACTAAAAAATACTCCAAACTTTTTCCCCTCAAATTTTGAAGCCGCTTTTGACAAGGATCACTTGTCAAGATTTCAGGAGAGAAATCAGAATGTTGCCTGAATTCTTTTTATGTTTTTTGGTTGACTTTTTATTTGGAATAGTTTCTCCAGTATTTCTTCAACTTCTTCCTCCTTGGTCTCTTTCTTCTTCTGGAACTCTAACGGCATATATGTTAATCATATGGTATTTTCCTTTATGTCGCTAAATCTGTTTAGTTATGGTTGTCATTATCTTTCATTCTGTGCTTCAGTTTGGGTATTTTCTATTGACCTGTCCTTCAGTTTAATGGCCTGGACACAGAAAAAATGCTGTGTCTAGACTGCTATTAAGTTTACCTGATGAGTTCTTCATCTCAGATGTTGCCTTTTTCAGTTCTAGAATTTGTCTTTGGTTTGGGTGACGTCAGTCAATATAGCCCGAAATTGAGCTATGTTTTGTTTCTGCTGTTCCGCTTACCCTCACTATACCAGAGGCTTCAAATTCTTGTCACATCATCTTGAGCTTGGGTTGTGGGCTGGACCTGTGGGAGTGTTTTCTCAGTCTGGTTCCCATCAACAAAAAACTTCCCTTTATACCTGTGCTTCAGAAGGTCTCTCTCCATGCTCTTGCCCCAACCCCAGAGGAACAGTCTGATGCTGACTGTTCCTCAGTTCTTGCCAGCCAGCCTGCGGTGGGCTGAGACAGGGCATACTCTCCGGTGGTTCATCTCAGCTGTAGAGAGGCTCGATGTTCTTGGCTTCCCAAAGGTGCTTCATGTATCCTGTCCTCTTCCAAGTATGTAGAGATCTTTAATGCTTGGTGATTATGACATTTTCCTTTCCCTCCCCCATGAGAGAAGGGCGAGAGTAGCATTCTTTCCAGCTTTAGATATCTTAAGTTGAGGCCGAAAATCCCTCTATTAATTATTGTTATTTTCATCACAGGTTCACATTTTCTTATGTCTTTCTATACATTAATTTTTGATATGTTCAATGTTTATAAATATGTAATAAAAATTTAATTGTTTAATATGTTTGTCTTTATTCTGTTTTGTTTTTCTCAGCCAGGGTTATTCTTTCTCTTGCAGTGAGTTAGGGCAAAGCTATCATAGAGTTGAAATGGGACTGGGTTGGAAGCTTTATTTAATTTTTTATATTCTACTTTAAAGTGAGAGTTTGGAGTAAAGAGGGAGACGGACAAAGGGGGAAAAAGAGAGAAAATCGCAAGCAGCCTCCACTCTTAACCACAGAGCCCCACACAGGGCTCGATCCCACAACCCTCAGATTATGACCTGAGCCAAAATCAAGAGTCAGATGCTCTACTGAAAGAGCCACCCAGATACCCCAAAGCTTTATTTATTTTCTTTCTTTCTTTTTTTTTTTTAAATATTTTTATTTATTTCTAGGAGAGAGAGAGAGAGAGAGCGTGAGCAGGGGAGGGTCAGAGAGAGAGGGAGACAGAGACTCTGAAATAGGCTCCAGGCTCTGAGCTGGCAGTCAGCACAAAGCCCGACGCGGGGCTCGAACCCACGAACCGCGAGATCATGACCTAAGCGAAAGTCGGATGCTTAACCAACTAAGCCACCCAGGCGCCCCACTTTATTTATTTTCAATTCAACTCTGAATTGAATTCCAGCTGGATCCTTGCACCTAAGCTTCTGATAACACTGCAGTGACTCTGTTTTCCATCTTACACCCATAGATGTTTACTTAGCAAATTCTTATGGGCTATAACTGGCCAGTAGATTCAGTTTCACACTGTGGCTCTTCCAGATTCCAGTCATACCAGCCCAAATTTCCATGAAAAGTTTTGCTTGCTTCTTCTCATTCCAGAAAAGGCTTTCCTTCTATGGCATGCCTCCTCCTTTCATCTTGGTTAAGTTGTAGCCTACTTTCTCATCCAATACAATCAGATGGCTTTAAAGCAAAGTTTATTTTATTTAGTTATCCACTGTTTTCTTGCCATATGTGAGCACCATCTCACATTCTACTGGAACTGGATGTATCAACTTTCATTTTTAAGTTTATAAAAATAAACCTAGGGGCACCTGAGTGGCTCAGTCAGTTAAGCATCTGACTTCAGCTGAGGTCATGATCTCAGGTTCATGAGTTCGGGCCCCATGTTGGGCTCTGTGCTGACAGCTCAGAGTCTGGAGCCTGTTTCAGATTCTATATTTCCCTCTCTTTCTGACCCTCCCCTGCTTGTGCTCTGTCTCTTTCTCTCTCAAAAATAAATAAACAATAAAAATATTTTTTAAAAAAAAAACCCAAAATTTTCTATTTTAATTGTTCCATTTTAGTTAAGAGGGCTCATGTCTGTGTGCAGAGTTGAGTTTTTTCCTTCATTGTCAGGGAAATAATTAAATCTCCTATTTACATAAGTCAAAATGCTGATCAACCAACACAATTTTTGTCACACTAACATCATTTCCCATTTTAGAATCACGTATGGTTTGGGGGTAGGAACACATGTTGCAACAGAACACATAATGATAGGCAGCAATCTTTATGTTAGAAATTCCTTTATCTCCATAACAGGATTCAGAGGTTTGCTTTGTTTTTTTTTTTTTTGTTTTTTTTTTAAGTAAGGTACATTCCCCAGTGCTGATGGAGTTCATATTTTGCTATATTTGGTGCAAAATCACTTACTAATTTAACATTTTCCAAATGATTTTGGATAATTTAATTTGGATATGTTAAAATAAAATCAAGCTATTTTTGAATCCACTATTCCATCATTTTCTAACTTTTTTAAGTAAGATATTTATTTCTTCAAATGTGCTCATAAAATATAGAGATGGCTTTATATTTGACTGTCCCTAACAAAAGAAATTAAAGAAAACTAATGTAAAATCCAACATTAACAGGTATGAAACATTACATACCTGTTGATTTTATGTTTAATCTTGGAATTTTGCCAAATTCCATTTTGTTATCTCCAGCTCACTTCAGTAACCTATATTAACATATTTATTATTTTACAGTATGTGATTTGTTCTGATAAGAAGCAGACTAAATTATTGATTCTTCTCTAAATATACTAATTTTCCTAAAAGATAAAGTTTAATGTTTTTAATAAATTAATCTACAACTGCCTGTAAATAACTTTAAATTAGACTGTGAACATCTATTTTTCTATAAATCAATAATCAGAAACACTGTAGGTTGTCGTAATTCTCAGAAGTCTATTTGTATATACTTATTTTCCATTTTTAGTAAAAGAATCTTTAAAAGAAAGTACTCTGTGAGTCCATCAGTATAGATCAACCATCTTCAAATATCTTCAAAATATCTTCATTTCATTTGTTTATTAAATTCGACTAAATATTTAGTTGATGGGACACATAATTGTACCTGCTTTAAAATACTGGAATAAATGATTAAAATATTTCATAGTCTGAATGTTTGACATAATCTTATAAAATTATTTTATTCAGATATTTAAATACCATGTAAACCCATGCACACTGTGACCCCTTTAGGTTAAGGTAAAAGGAATATTGAATATAAAACAAAATAAATTTATGTTTTTTAAAAATGTCCATATTATATCAATGTTTTCCTTCTTTTCAAAATGTATTTAGACCTTTCATTCTTTGTACTATTACTAATAGTTTAAAACTCCTTTATAAATAATACTAAAGCTTTCCTTGCCCTTTATTAATCATTCTCTATGAAATATAAACTAAAATATTTTGGTTCAGAAGAAATAGCATGTAGTAAAAGATAAGGGTAATGGACAAAATGAAATTATGATCATCTTTTTGCTAGAACATTCCACATTAGGACCAGACCTGTACAATGCTATTTATATGAGAATTTCTTACAAATTTGTATTTTTAATAGATGAGCCTTTAATTTGCTGTGCCATATAGGTATCAGTATTATAATGATTCACTGAAAATGGAAAGAAAAATAAAGACTGAAATATAGAGAACGCTAAGCTATATATACATTCCACCAGAGTAGTAAAATAGTAGTAAAAATAGTAGTAAAACCTGCTATAACAGGTTTCTGCCTCTAACTCATGAAGTTTTTCTTTTAAGTTTATTTATTTATTTTGAGAGAGAAAAAGACGAGAGCATGAGCAAGGAAGGGATGGAGAGAAAGGGAATGAGAGAATTCCAAGTAAACTCCACACTGTCAGCACAGAGCCTGAATCAGGTTTCAAACTCAAAAATGGTGAGGAACTTTGAGATCACGACCTGAGCCAAAGTCCAAAGTCTGAACGCTTAAACAACTGAGCCACCCAGGAACCCCTGACTGATGAAATCTTTAGGGGAAAGATGCTACAGTGTTTAAGGCTAAACCTACAACAATTTTCATGCTCAAATTAGGCTTGGGAGAGCATTTTGGGGCTTGGTTGTCTGATGATATCCTTTCGTCAGAAATTGCGAAATCTAGTTGCTTTTCTACTGGCTTTAACCTGTTTCCCAGTAGCTGCTGTTGTGCTTTCTTCTTCTGAGGCTCTGGTCATTGTCATCTTTCAATTCTTATGCTCACTTGGAAAATGTAGATTTTCATACTATATGTGTAGATTTTCATACTATATGTTTCATTTAAAATAAGCCCAAGAAGCATATTTGTTAGATATTTTCCTCTTATTGTTATCTCCTATAAAAAATTAATAGAGTGTACAGAAAGGACAAAATCAAAAGCTTCATCACTGCAAATGTGAATGAATATGTAAGTGGTTTAACATTGCTAGACTGACACTGTGCTGGCATTAGTTTACCATGTGAAGAATTGAGCATTCAAAGAAATGTGATTAGTTATAAAACTCAAAGGGGAAAAATACTACTACTAGAACTAATACAAGAATTCAGTAAAGTTTCAGGATACAATTAACATACAGAAATCTGTGCCATTTCCGCACACCAATAATGACGCAGCAGAAAGAGAAATTAAGGAATAAATCACATTTTATAACTGCACCAAAAACAGTAAGATACCTGGCAATAAACTTAATCAAAGAGGTAAAAGACTTGTAGTCTAAAAACTATGAAACACTGATGAAAGAAATTAAAGAGGACACAAAGAAATGGAAAGACATTCCAGCTGGAGGCAAGGAAACAAAAGCAAAAATGAACTATTGGGACTTCATCAAGATATAAAGCTTCTGCACAGTGAAGTAAACAATCAACAAAACTAAAAGGCAGCCTATAGAATGGGAGAAGATATTTGCAAACGGCATATAGGATAAAGGGTTAGTATGAAAACTCTATAAAGAACTAATCAAGCTTAAAACTCAAAAAACAACCCAGTTAAGAAACGGGCAGAAGATATGAATAGATACTTTCCAAAGAAGACATCCAGATGGCCAAGAGACACATGAAAAGATCTCAACATCACTTATTGTCAGGGTAATGTAAATCAAAACCATGACGAAATACCACCTCCTATCTGTTAGAATAGCTAAAATCAACAACAGAAAAAACAAGTGTTGATGAGGATGCAGAGAAAGAAGAACATTTTTGCGTTGTTGGTGGGAATGCAAACTGGTGCAGCCACTGTGGAAAACAGTATGGAGTTTCCTCAGAAAGTTAAAATTCAAACTACCCTATGACCTAGCAATTGTACTACCAGGTATTTACCCAAAGGATACAAAATTACTGATTCAAAGGGATACAGGCACCCCAATGTTTATAGCAGAATTATCTATAAATACTCAGACTATGGAAACAACCCAAGTGTCCACTGACTGGTGAATGGGTAAAGAAGAGTGGACGATATATATGTGTGTAATATATATATATATATATATATATATATATATATATGTACATATATATATATAATATTACTCAACCATCAAAAAGAATGAAATCATTCCATTTGCAATGATTTAGATGGAGCTACAGAGTATTATGCTAAGTGAAATAAATCAGTCATAGAAAGACAGGTACCACATAATTTCACTAATATGTGGAATTTAAGAAATAAAACAAATGAGCATAGGGGACAAAAAGAGAGAGAGGTAAAGCAAGAAACAAATTCTTTAACTATAGAGAACAAAGTGATGGTTACAAGAGAGGAGGTGGGTGGATGGGGGAATGGGTTAAATAGGTGATGGGTATTAAGGAATGCACTTATGGTAATGTACACCAGGTATTGTATGGGAGTGTTTAATCACTAAATTATATACCTTAAACTAATATTACACTGTATATTAACTGGAATTTAAATAAAAACTTAAAAAAAATAGATCTTCCCTATGACCCACTAATTTTGCACCTGGGTGTATTTACTCAATAGAAATACATATTTATAAAACACTCATATAAGAATGCTCATAGTATCATATCTCATAATAGAAAAAATGAATGCAAAAGGAATGTTGATCAACAGAGAATTTATAAAAAATTTATGACATAATCAAATAATGCTGCTTGTCAATGATAAGAAATGAATTACCGACACAACAATAGACATAAAGAACATTATGTAAAGAATCTCAAAAACATTAAGTAAGATAAAAGTCAAATATATAAGGAATGTATAATTTATTTATTTATTTATTTTGTTTAACATTTTTTTATTTATTTCTGAGAGAGAGAGAGAGAGAGGCTCTGAGCAAGCTGTCAGCACAGAGCCCAACGCGGGGCTTGAACCCATAAACCATGAAATCATGACCTGAGCCGAAGTCGGCCGCTCAACCAACTGAGCCACCCAGGCGCCCCAGGAATGTATACTTTATAAATCCATTTAAATGAAATCCAAAAATAGACAAAACTAATATCTAATGATAGAAATCACAAAGAAGTTATTTCTTGGGAATTAAGGTTGAAATGATATTTCCTGGAGATTGAAATGTTTTGGTGCAATAAAACTATTATCCCACTTGATTCAAGCAGCGTTTACTGGGGAATATAAATTGCCACTTAATTTACATTTATGTTATTCATTCAACTGAACACTGGGATCTGTGAAATGTTTTGTATGACAGTATTTCCTCAATAAAACATACTATAATAAAAACCAATAAAAGATCAATATTATTAACATATTCCTAGTTCTTAAAACTACATGAAGATTTCCTAAGAATGAATAATCTCATTTAAGCTCTGTTTAAATACTATATTTTTAATTGCCTGTTTAGATAGTATTTATTATATAATGTTTTAGCTTTGTGGATAAAATGAAAGACATAGAGAGTATTATTATTCTTATTGTAAATACCACAGAAGATTTGCTAGTTAAAATATATTCTGCTCTAATCATTTTTTGCAACAGAAGGACTGATATGCATTAAGATAATTTTCCACTTTTGAAAATTATAAAAATATTATGAAAGGAGAAAATATGTATCTTGAAAAGATTTGCTTCCAAAAGTGTTAAAAACTATTCTTTCTGTTTGATGGTATCTGCATCCCTAGAAGGGTCTCAGTAGTACAACTCTAATACATTCCAATAAGGAAAACAAAGAGAAACACTTTCTTTCTTTCTTTCACACTCTGAGAAAGAACTGGTAGCATATACTCTCTAGCACTTTGATACCAAAGTTTGTGATATTCAGGGAAAACTTTTATGGTGAAGACTGTAAAACTGAAAAAAAAAAAAACTTTTTTAAAGAGCCCTAAGAAACTGGAGTACAGTTAACTTGGGAGATTCGACTAGGAAATTTGGAGAGCAGTGAATGATTCATTTACATGCATAAGTCTTGTGAATGTGGAACTCTCAAAAAATCAAGTACTCAGAATCTACTCTATTATTTTTTTTTCAAATAAGACAAGTAATGACTCTCAACACTATTGAAGGAGCAGCTATAATCAGCAAGTAAATAAATGAGAAAAAGTGGTGGGTTTTTTTTGGGGGGTCATGTATTTTTCATTTGCTGAAACACAAATGTTGACTAACCTGATATTACAAAAAGTGTGATGCTAGTCTATGTGTTAAACCTCTCATAGGATGAATAATTAGTACCTTAATAATGGATGCTACAGAGTCCAAAAATTAAATTACTTTGTTTTATATATGTTATGCTTTAGTGTATGTTTTGCATTATTTATGTTATGTATTCATGTGAAAGTTAACCTGCTGGTATTTATTGTGGGCTTAACTGGGTCCCCCCCAAAAATGTTGAAGTCCTAAACCTTGGACTATGAATGTAATATTATATGGAAACCAGGTCTTTATTGATGTAATTAAGGTAAGATGAAGTCACACTTGATTAGGATGGGTCCTAATGGCTGGTGTGAGAAAAATAGACAGATGTACAGGATGGACAGCTATGTGAAGACAGAAGCAGCCTTTGGAGTGATGCTCCTACAATGAAAGGGATGTCAAGGACTGGCTACAACATCCAGAAGCTAGGGAGAGGTAAGGAAGGATTCTTCTCGAGAACCTTCATCGGGAGTGTTGACCCCGGTTTTTGACCAAGGAGTATTGACCCGGGAGTATTGACACATTGACTGACTTCAGACTTAGCCCCTAGAATTGTGAGAGAGTAATTTCTGTTGTTTCAAACCACTCAATTTGTGGTAATTTGTTATGGCAATGTATTTTTTTTTTAATTATTATTATCTAAAGAAGTAAGTAGAAATGACATATAATTGAAAAAATTCACTTCTTGATTTTTGTTTTTTTCTCAACTTTTCCTTATTTTTAGCCATTTTGTGAAATAATTCACAAGAATATGTTAGTATCATTAAGGTAAAATTTGAATAAGTTTCTATTTTATTTAAAAATATAGAAGAAATTAATTATCTCTAACAATGTGATAAAATTTTCTATCAAAATGTGATTTAAAAATATAGCATAACATTTCATATGTTCATTTATGGTCATGTTTACTCTTTAAGGAGTAGTAATTTTCATGTTAAAGGTCAAGAGCCATACATCGTAAGACAAAGTTTGTTCTGTGTTGTTATTTTGGATGAATTGCACAGAATTTGGTTAGCTTCTCAGAAAGTAGCTATGAAAATATTAATTTCATTGAATTAAAGGCCTTCATGAGAAGAGTGGAATATCTAAGAAGCTCTCTCTATATAAATTATCACCTATTCTTTATAAAAATAATTGCTATTTTACTAAACATGATTATCTAGTCCTTTACAATATTAGCAGATTATCAAGAAGGCAAAATCAATCAAGATTATTTCTACAAATCAAGGCCTGGGTAAAACATGCCTAAATTTAGAAATAAATGTTTTTTATATACTTCTTGAGCTCTGTATTTAACAAGGTTGAACACAGTAAATTACTGTTGATGAGTTAATTCCCAAATGATCTAGTTAGTCGCCATGGGCAGTGTAGCTATGGCTTGTGGTCTGTCTGGCACACCATCTATGACCTCTCCACAGATAAGGGATGGGGTGATAAATGGTGGAATGCAAATCTAACCTGGGACTAATGGAAAGCAATGAGCAGAGACAAATAATGTCTAGTCATGTATATTCTATATGAAGGACCAAAACTTTCACAACTTGCATTAACAGTGCTGAGATTTAATCTGAATAAAAATTAGAAATTGTGATCAGTTAATTAGTTCCCAGAAAGTTATTCATCAAACTCTTCTTCATATTTGTTGTGAAATTATTTTTAATATTAAAATTTTACTTTTAATAAATTTTATGCATATCATATTTTCTGGACCCTCTTATCCACGTGTTTTCCTGTTTCAAATACTGTTCTTATACATAATTACTGAAACAAAAAAATTTCTCAACCACTTTACTAAAAAATAAGAAACATTAATTAAAGTAATTGACCTTTGGGGTGCTTGGGTGGCTCAGTGGGTTAAGAGCCTGACTCTTGGTTTCAGCTCAGGTAGTGATCTCACAGAACATGGGATTAGACTCCACGCTGGGTTCTGCACTGACAGGCAGAGCCTGCTTGGGATTCTCTCTCTCCTTCCCTGCTTACCTGTTCTCCCTCTCTCTCTCAAAGTAAAAATAAAATTTAAATACTTGACCTTAAAAATAAAATAAAATAAAATAAATAATAAAATTAGATAAAATAATAAAAATAGTTGACCTTATAAAATTAGTCAAATTACTGTGCAGCTATGTGACATTACAATGATCATTCTCATATACTGAATTGATGTGTTTAAGGTCCTATGTATTAATCTTTATTATCATATTGCTTTACTATTACAAATCTTAGGAAATTTTTAGTTATAAGATTATCAAAATTACATGGCCTATAATAATTATGGTAAAAAATTATGGTTTCTATACATATCNATATATTAATATTTAAAACATATTCATAAAATATGTACAATGCAAACAGACAGATATATATGACTTACATGTATATAATAGGCTGCCAATTAATACATTAAAAAGATAAATGAGCATAATCAGATGATATATTTAATATAATTTGTTAATGTCTTTAGAAAACCCATTTTAAGTTTAAAAAATACTGGTTAGAACTTCTTTAAAGGAGATTCTAATTAAAAGTTCTTTCCTATTTTCAAATACCTTAAAATATCCTCACAATCCACTTGAGCTTCTTTAAGAGACAGTTCTACATTTTAGATGTCATTGGAAGAAGCTGATGAAATAATATTTTGTTCAACTTGACATATGCAATTTGAATTAATCGATGGCTACACCTTATAAATTACTGTTGGTGAAGCACTGTGAAAAGAAAATTGGTCTACAAATACGTATTTAACTACTCAGGTGATAAATACCTGCTGTCATCTATCTATTTCTCAAGTGTACTGGCTTCAGGTATCTTGCCTGAGATTCAAGACAGCTATGTAGTTCATTTCAGAAAGCAGTGAACCCAAAAATCCACCTCAAAAAATTTTTAATGTACCCCATTTGGTAATATAATATCTGTGTCTGTAAAACTTCATTAACTTCCACATTTCATCCAAGACATATTTTGATAGAAATAAGCTCAACTAAACAAAAACAAACAAAAGCAGTTATCATTTTCTCTTTGCACCAATTTGCCATATAACTCAATTTGATCTCCAGTGAGTTATAATATTCTTCTTATAATCTTCCTTTAGCAATTACAATAACGGAGTTTGCCAATATCACCAAAAGAAGTGAACCAATAAATTGAATTGCTTCCTCAATAGTTTACTCTTAAAGTAATATCTATTACATTACTATTTGGAAACTGTTATCAGAAATAGTATAAGCTGCAAAAATTTCATATTTCAGATAAAGGACTGTACTTAAAAACAAGTTTTCTTTAGCTTTTTGCACATGAATCCTTATTTCTGCTCATTCCTAGGAACTTTTGCAATTCCTAATTTTCCTGCCTGCGATGATATTCTCTTAATGGTTTCAGGGCCGGATTCTCCCTTGGTCTTCATGTCTTAGCTCAGATGTTATTTCCTCACAGACGGTTCCCTTGGTTTAAACTAGTATAATCTTCATCACACTTATTAGTGGCTTATAATTATCTCCTTATTGTATTTATTCACCTTTTTTATTTTCACTATATCATGTAAATTCTATGGAAGCAGGAATCTCTTTCTGAAAAAATTTTTAGAGCAGTTTTAGGTTCACAATAAAATTGAGGAGAAGGTACCTATATTTCCCATACATCTCCTGCTCCCACACATGCACAGTCTGCCCCGTTATCAACATCACCACCAGAATGGTACATTTGTTAAAACTGATGAACTCACATTGACAAAATAGAATCACCAAAAGCTCCTGGTTTACATTACTATTTGCTCTTTGTGTTTTTTTTTTACAAATAGTTTATTGTCAAATTAGTTTCCACATAACACTCAGTGCTCATCCCCTCAAGTGTCCTCCTCCATGCCCATCCCTCCTCCCCCCCACATCCATTAGTCCTCAGTTTTTGTCAGCATTCAAGAGTCTCTCATGGTTTTACATTCTATGGGTTTGGATGAATGCATAATGATATGTATCCATCATTATGGAAACATTCAGAATATTTTCACTGCACCCAAAATCCTCTGTGCTCTGGCTATCCACCTCTCCCTTCCCACAATCTTCGGAAACCACTGATTGTTTAACTGATCCTATAGTTTCACCATTTCCAGAATGTCACACAGTTGGAATATTATAGATGCAACCTTCTCAGACTGGCGTAATTAACTTAGAAATATGCATTTAAGGTTCCTCCATGTCTTTTCTTTCCTAAGAAATTATTTTTTTCTGAATAATAATAATAATGTGTATTTAAGGTTCCTTCAAGGTTTTTAATGGGATAGCTCATTTCCTTCCAGTGCTGAATAATATTTTATAGTCTGCATGTACCAGTTTATTTGCCCATTTACCTACTGCAGGACATCTTGGTTGCTTCCAAGATTTGGCAATTATGAATAAAGCTGAAATAAACATTCGTACACAGATTTTCTAGGGGGTGAAAGTTTTCCAAAAGGTTTTTTAAAAATTTAATTTAGTTCAATTTCATTTCATTTCAATTCCAGTACACTTAATATCCAGTGTTATATTAGTTTCAAGTGTACAATATGGTGATTCAACTGGGTTTTGGATAAATACCCAGGAGCATGATTGTTGGATCTTTAGAGTGTGTTTACTTTTGAATGAAAATTGCCAAATTTCCAAAGTGTCTTCCAAAGTGGCTGTACCACTTTGCATTCATAAACAGCAATGAATGAGCATTTTTCTTTCTCCATATCCTCACTAACATTTGGTGTAATCAGTGCCTTGGAATTGTGCCATTCTAATGGGAATATAGTGGTATCTAATTGTTGCTTTAATTTACAATTGTCTAATGATATGTAATAGTGAACATCATTAACATACAGGGTACCATTACTTTTAGGGGTACAATATAGTGACTCAACACTTCCATATAACACCTGGTGCTTATCACAAGTGTACTCCATAATCTCCATCATCTATTTAACCCATTCCCCCACTCAGTTCCATTCTGGTACCCATCAGTTTGTTCTCAAGGACTTGGTAAAGGATAAGTCACTGAAAGTTTTCAAAAACAATTTTAGAGTCGTCCAATATACAAGCAATAGCTAACATGTTTTATTAAATATATCTATTTTTATCAGCATTGTTGAGTTATATAAATTCATACAAAAAAGCACATATAAGTGTACAAAATTTGGTAGGTTTTAACATATGCATGCACTTATAAAACCATCACCACAATCAAGGTAATAAATTTATTCATCACTTCCTTTGTGTTTATTTGCTTGTTTGTTTACTTTGTGGTGAGAACATTTGACTTGAGACCCATCCTGTGAACAAAATTTTCAGTGTACAATACAGTATTATTAACTAAAGATACTAAGAGGTATCCGCCTTCCCATGTGTACTGCAGCATTATTCATAATGGTCAAGATATCAAAACAACTTATATGCCCATCTTGGATGAACAAAGATGTAGTACATACATACAATGGAGTATCATTCAGCCTTAAAAAAAGAAGGAAATCCTGCCTTATGGGACAACATGGATAAACTTGAAGGTCATTATGTTATCTGTAATAAGCCAGTCATAGGACAACTATGGCATGAGCCCACTTATATGAGGCATCTAATATTCAAACTCATAGAAGCACAGAGGAGAATAATAGCTGCCAGAGACTGAGGGTAGGGGAAATGAGTTTTTCAAAGGGTTTAATGTTTTAGTGATGCAAGATATATATATATTCTAAATATACATATTTGAAGCAGTCTTAGAAATTACAGTTTGTTAACTTACCCTTTCTCTAACAAGGCAACTATATCATTTCTTTAATTGTAGGTTCACAAAATCCAATTTAATCACAATTATTATTTAATGTTTATAGATTATATAGAGTAGTGGAAATGGAGACATGTTTGTGGACAAACGCTAAATGTACTAAAAGAACTTTATTTCTTTGTGAATTATATTCCTTACTAATAGTAAAGGATACACCTGCACAAACAAGTAGGAAAATTGCTTCCAAAACTTCAAGGACTTTTCTTTAAGAAAAACATGTTTGGCAGAGAGGGCAAGATGGCGGAGAAGTAAGGAGCTCCGTACTTGCACTCGCGCCCATACATCACACAGAAAAGATCTGAAGCCATTGGAAACCTTACAAAACNCCCCTCCCCCAAGAGCACTTTAAAACCTGGAGGCAGGATAGATGCTCTAAATAAGATGGAAAGATTTGTAATAAGAGAACTAGAGGAGATTTACAATTTTCTCGGCAAGCCAACTGTAAAACCTGAGACAACTGTATATGGTGGTGCCTCATCATTGTGAGAGGTGTGGGAGAGTGAGTGTTTCTTAGGGGTGGAATTCTAGGCTGTTAATTAAGCAATTTCTGCAGGATTTTTACTTCTTTATGGATGTGCACCATAGTTCAATTTAAAGGGAAGGTGTATCTTCTAACACCAAATCAATTAAATCCATACTTAACAATCTTATACTAAAATTCTTCCAAAGTTCTTGTGCAGCAGCTCTCTATACAGCCTAACCATCCTCTTTATCTCTGGGGATAATATTTACTTCTAATAATTGCACTCCTTATCTTTGAAATGAGGCTACCGTGGGGGATAAGGTTATCATGTAAAACATATTAATCACCCTCCTAAGGTTCTGAAGCACTGTAGTGCGTATCAGGCCTTGAAAATATCTTGGGATGTAATTATGCCATTATGTTCACATTTTGAGTTATATCCCATTGCTTAATTATTTGTTTTTTTTAATGGCCTCATCCTATCACAGGTTGCTCACTTTGCATTGCAGTTCATATTCATAAAACTCAATGGAAGTGGAAGAAAAGTTACTGATTATCTTCTAGGAGGATGTTAATTTATCTCAGTTATTTAACCTGTAACCTCTACATGTATTTGCCTTGTGAAGCTACCCAATCAGATGTTTCTACAGCCCCTGGAATAATTGACACTTGAAATAGATCAGTAATGCCACATGTTGACGGTTACATCCACAGCATGGCTCCACTGTTTGTTTCTCCACATTTATATCTGAAACCCCTGAAGAATAAGCTATAACTTGATGGGAAAAATATTTTTCTATGCACAGCATGAAGCATTTTTTAAAAAATGTTTATTTTTGAGAGACAGAGAGAGAGAGAGACAGAGAGAGAGACAGAGAGGCAGAGCTCAAGCACGGGAGGAACAGAGAGAAAGGGAGACAGAAAACTTGAAGCAGGCTCCAGGCTCTCAGCTGTCAGCACAGGGCCCAATGAGATACTCAAACTCAGAGACCGCAAGATCACAACCTGAGCCAAAGGCTGATGCTCAACCAACTGAGCCACCCAGGTGCCCCAACATGAAGCACTTTTAATTTTCTTCATCATTTAAGAATTGATGATATCTTGATTATTTTCCTGCTTTATTTTTTCAGATAGAATAATAGTTCTCTATACTAAAATTCTTGATTATTTTTATTATTATTATTTTTTTAATATGTAGGCTTCACACCCAACACAGAGCCTGAGATGGGGCTTGAACTCACAACCCTGAGGTCAATACCTGAGCCAAAATCAAGAGTTGGATGCTTTGGAGCACCTGGGTGGCTCAGACAATTTGCATCAGACTCTTGGGTATGACTCAGGTCATAATCTCACGTCTCCTCATAGTTTGTGAGTTCGAGCCCTGCATTGGGCTCTGTGCTGCCAGTGTGGAGGCTGCTTAGGATTCTCTCTGCCCCTCCTTCCTGCTCACATTTGCTGTCATGCTCTCTCTCCCTCTCTCTCAAAACTAAGTAAATAAACTTTAGAAACAAATGATTTGGATGTATAATCGACTAAGCCACAAATCTACCTCTAAACTGAAATTTGATTTATACTTTGATTTTGGTTATTTCTTAAGGAGTGTTAGCCTTCCATCCCTGTATAAGGATGAAAGTGCTTGTGGACATGAGCAGTTTCTTGAAAGCCTATTTGGAATACAAGAAAAGTACCTGACGCATGTTAATGCAATGCTGCTTACAGTAACCAAATGGGTGGTATTTCTGAGAGGTAGTATCTTGGGAAGTGATTTCTCTGAGAATTCAGATACATTATGCAGACACATACATATCAATCCAAAACGGATGGGAAAGGAGGGAGTCTGTGGGTATGTAACCAAAGGAATAAAAATAAAACACTGATTCCAAACAAAATATTCAACAAAGGATTAATAAAGCAGAGAATCTAGAGGCCATCAAAATGGCCTGGGCTATATCGTTCCTTCCTTCAGTCCTTCCTTCCTGTCTTTTTTTGAAGGCTATAAAATATTATCATACATATACTGATATATTGGAATGTTTACATAATAACATGAAAACTTAAGCATACAAGCAGAGTTGAGCCTCTTTCAGAGATACTGTCATAACTCTGAAATATAAGTTGTGTATGACTGAGAAGTTAGGCAGGGCAAAATGACTCCCTAGAATTCCCCTGTGATACGCACTCGTGGATGCTAGAAGTCAGTCTCTGGAGACGTTTTAAGTTTGCAGCTGTTCTTTAGACATAGCTCTACTCTGAGGTGGGTTGGGAAGTCTCAACATGGCAAGTAAGTAGATATAGAGAATTCTGAGAAAGATGCCTCCTATTTTGTTTGTAAAGTAGATACATTCATGCTTTGTCACAAGCATGAACCCACAGTACACATAAGCACTAATTTTTAGAAAAATATTATTTCCATGAATAGCTTTTGCATCAAAGTCAAATACTATTTGTTAAATTATGTTCCAAAAATAATTTTAGAAGTGCTGATAATCAGGGACCAGCATGTAGGTAAGTCAACATGTACTTTTTTACAGTATGGATATGGGTCTTTGAAATAGAGGGATTATATTGAGTGATACTCATGGGAACCAGGAGCATGGAAGTTTTAGAGGCACTGTTGACAGACTATTAATTCTCAAATGTTTATAGCAGGACGGACAGAGAAGAGCTGGCACCTTCTGAGAAAAATCCATAAACCCTCCTCCCCCAGTAACTATTAAGGCATGGCAAATGGTTTCCACAAATGTTGTTCTTTTTTTACAGGTGTTATACATAGTATGTTTTCATTTACAAAGTATTTTTCAACCATAGCGTAAATGACTTTTGCACTGGGACTTGGTTTTAAATTCTGTTCATTTATTTTCTCTTCTTTTCTAGGGGTTGTAAATTCTCTGGTTTTCTCGAGTAAGTGCATTTTCTATTTTTAAAAAACAAAGCCTAAATCAATATTCACATGAGTAAAAGCTGATTTATTAGAATAATGGATTTAAGACCAAAACAAATGAAATGCTGCCACTGTGAGAGGGTTTTCCCTTAACAACCAAAATAAGAATATTGAATTAATATTTAAACTTTCATTTCTACCGCTGGTTTGAATATTAATTGCTTGAGTAAATTTACAAATTTACTTTTTATGAGCCTTACCCCATTGCTGAAAATCACATTGCCAACCACTATGTATTTTATCTTGTTAGGGAAAAAAAGGTTTTCTGTCTAGAGTCAAAGAAAATGCATCAAGTAATTTTTAATTGGAAATCACCAGCCATAATGACTATAAATGAGGGTTCAATGGAGAGCAGGTAGTGTTCAATAGGAAGCCATTATACAACCATACGGTTATGACCATCTTCCCTCTAGTTGGGGCTTTCAGTATTTATTTCTGGAGATGTAGCTCACAGACAGTTCTGAAAATTAAAGGAACTGTAAGACCACAGTATGAAAAAGAGAGAAATGACACAAAAATTACTGAAATCTAACCCATGTGTCTAACAATGTAATCCCTGATTTAGGCATCATTGCTCAGAAAAAAAAAAATTGTTGAACCTTTCTTTAAACAAGAACAATTAAATGCTGAATTTATCACACAGAAGACTCTGAAAGTTAATAAACTGTTACTCTTTCATATATCTTGCTTCTATCAGCTGAGCAGGATTATAAAATTATGATAAAAGTATTTTAATAACCAAAGCACAAGAATTGCATGAGTCTGTAATAATGAAGACAGATACCAGAATGTTAAGCAAGGTGAAGCAATGCTCTTCCTTTCTATTCCTTTGGGTTGCACTGATTGAAGATTAAAATGGTAGAATATTTTTTTGTTACACTTAAAGGATTGCCAAAAATTATCACAGCTGTATAACACAAGCAAATTGTAACAGCCACAGACACGGTCTAGAGCTACAGTAACTATCTACTCCTTAAACACCAGTTTTGTAGACTGCCAATCGATGATCTATGACCTAAATATTCACTGAATCTTGTTTTGTTTAACCTGCTGAATGGTTTTTTAACCTGATAATCTATAATCAAAGAAACATCATTTAAAAATTCCAATTCAAAAATTTTTCTTGACAAACTGGAAAGTCTACACCCAAACCTCCATACGCAAGAAGATAAATACAGGTTTTGTCATTTACACAAGGCACTTGCTCTTTTGGTCACCACACTCTATCAGTTCCCACCATAAAGACCAACTGTTGATTGGCAAGCGGCCATCTTTCTTGTGCTAATGTTTTTTTTAAAAAATATGCATAACAGAAGACTATAGATTCTATAGGAGTTTCCAAGAGCTGCTGTAACAAAGGACAACAAATTGTGTGGCTTAACAGAGAAATTCATTGCCTCACAATTCTGAATGCTAGAAGTACAAATCAAGGTATTAGAAGGGCCATGTTCCTCTAACAACTATAGAGGAATCTTACCTTGCCTCTTCTAGCTTCTGGTGGGTCGCAAGTTTTGGCATTCCCCTCCATTTGCTGCTGCATTAGGCCAGCCTTTATTATCATATGATGTTCTCCCTATGTGACTCTATCCTCACATGGCCATTATCTTTTAAGGACATTAGTAACACCTGATTAGGGTCCCATTCTACAGTATGATCTTATTTTAGCTAAGTACATCTGCAATTATCTTATTGCAAAATAAGGTCATATTCTGAGGTACTTCCACATATCTTTTTGGGGGAGAAGCACAAAATTCAAGAGAACGTCTTCTTGCCACCCAAAATGCATGTCTTTTCCACATGCAAAATATATTCACTCAATCCCAACCTCTCCCAAATTCTTAACCCAAGCCAATATTCAGCTCTAAATTTTATGTAAATATCATCTAAATCTAAATCGGGTATAGGTGAGATGCAATGCATGCTCCATCCTGGGATAAGATCCCATTCCATTTATGTACATGTGAAACCAGAAAACAATTTATCTCCAAACAGCAGACATTTCTATTCCCAATGGAGAAACTAGAAGGAAGAAAGAGTTCACTGGTTGAAAGCAACTTGGCAATAGAGCAGGGTAAATTCTATTAGGTTTTAAGGCTAAAGAATAATTATCTGGGGCTGGATTCTCTCTTCTTTGGGACTGCAGGGGTGGCCCCATTGCCCTGGGAAGCAGCTCATCTTCTGGAATCTAGGAGGACCTGTGAATTCAGACTTCTTCTGTCTTGGGTTTTAATTCTTCCTGCATTTCATCCCATCTCTGTTTCTTGCAGTCCAGGCTGGCAGTGTTTCTGCTGGTAAAAAATTCTCAACATTTTGTCAGCCTCTTGTGCAATTTATGAGATCCCAAGCCATCTGACAAGAGGGACTTTTACAGGTCTTTCCTAGATAACCACACCTCTATGCCTGGCTTCTCCTGAGATGGTTGATTGGATTCATAATCACATGCCTAATCTCTTTAGGACACTGTTTCCCAGACCAACTCTGCACTGTTTCCAAAGCACACTATCTGGACATGCTGATAATTTCCCAAATTATCAAGGGCTGGTTTATTTTTGCTCAACAGTTCCTTCTTCAACTTATCCTTTTCAATTTGCATTTTACTATTTTGAGGCAAGAAAACCCCAGGCTGTGTCTTCATATTTTTCCTTGGAAATTCTCTCAGCTAAATATCCAAGTTTACTGCTTACAGGTTTTCTGATATTTTATAAAACAAGAGTAACTTTTCCTCCAGTTTCCAAGAGCACCTTCTTCATTTCTATCTGATCCTTCAGCAGAATCACTTTTAACGTCTATATTTCTACCAACAGTCTCTTCAAGGCAATATACTCTTTTTTATATCATGTACCTAAAAATTATTCTTGCCTCCATTTGTGGTCCATTTCCAACCCATTTATACAATTTTATGTATTTGCTACAGTAGCAATCCACTTGTTGGTACCAAAATCTCTGTTAGTTGTTTTTCATTGTTGTTGTTTGTTTGCTTTTAGGTATGCTGTAACAAAGTGCCGCAAACTGGCTGGTTTAAACAACAGAAATTTATTGTCACACAGTCTGGAGACCAGAAGTCCAAAACCAAGGTATTGGATTAGGGGTTCACTCCACTCTACTCCAAGATGATTGAACCTTAACTAATTATATCTTCAATGATCCTATTTCCAAATAGAGCTATTGTCAGGGACAAGGTGCCAGGATATTCTTTTGGGTGGGGGACACAATTCAACTAGTAGCAGTTTTTATACCCATACTTTTAAAAAAAGTGAAAAAAATAAAAAAATATAGACTGAGAGGGCTGTTCAATTTTTCTAGAACCCTGTCCACTTCTCACATACATATTTCTTGCTAGTACCTCTTAGAATTTGGTACAGTGGCTTACAACAATTATACAACAGAATATAGACTCAGATGGATATAATTCTCTAAGCTTATATATAAACATATTCATTTATATTCCAATAGTGATTTATACAACTAAATAATAAGGCAAATGTTATATTCAATATGCAATACAAGATTTGCAAAGAAGCTCCAAAAAATGTAACTCTTAGCTCAAAATCAGTTATGATTTGAGAACAATTTATGATTTTCAGATAAAACATGACTTTCCTCAACTAATAAAAACTGAATGCAAATGACTATTTAAGAGATAAGGAGCTATTTTGTACATGAAACAAAGCATGGTATGAATAGTACTTGCTTTTAAATTTAATAAATATTAAAGATTGAGAATAATTATTTGCCATCATGGTAGCAGGGACAGTGAAAAAAATAAATTCTGTTCTATAAACACTTTAACTTTTGGAAATTTAATCTTCTTTAAATATAATTATAATGAGTTTTCTCAGAATAATTTAATTTTCTCCCTAGTCTTCTTTCTCTTGCTGTGATTATTATTACCATATTATAAAAGTTGATTTAGTTTTCCTCCTGATTCAACAGAATGATGGTCAATAAATGTCCAGAATGACATTATCTTAGGGCCTCTTGTTTTTACACCTAGAAATGTCCCAGAATGGAAGTAAAAATGGACTACAGGGAAATATTTAAGTTGGGAAATGACTGAAATTTAAAGACGGATATAGTTTCTGACCACAATGCTTTTGTTTCCAAGTTTGTTTTTTTTTCTAATATACACTGCTTTCACTGCTTTGGCCATCACAAAATACATTTTTTTTTTTTTTTTTTTTCCNCCTCATTTATTTGTATTGGAATTGAGTTCAGTTTTTCACAAGTCACAAAGGGATGAATATGCAATATTATAGTATCCAATGCCAGCATTAAACCACCATATAGACCCAAGTAATAAATATATCACATACATTGTGTTTTTCCCCATATTCCCAGGAAGTCCCTATTACAGACTCTTTTTAAAAAAAATTATTGGGGCGCCTGGGTGGCTTAGTTGGTTAAGCGTNTGGGTGCACATCCGAGGGGCAAATAGAGGGTAGGAGAGAGAGAATCGCAAGCAGGTTCAGTGCTGTTAGCACAGAACCCAGTGTGGCTGGACCCCCCCAACCGCTGAGATCATGAGCTGATTTGGAATTAAGACTCTGATGCTTAACCAACTGAACCATGCAGGCGCCCCTACAGACTCTTAATCTTTCATCCTAGATTTGGAGTTGAGCCTTCACAGCCTCATCTTACACACCAGCCTCAGGTTGCACTGTGTCCTCAGGTACTTAATAGCCTGCAATTCTGCCACCATCGGTTATCCCTCGGACACACTTTCATTGATCCTAAAACCATGTCTGCTCTCTGAACAGCTTCATTAGATTAAAATGCTAACATCATGTCCTACTGAAATGTCAGAAACCTTCTCTATTTCCTTTTTATAAACTGCCTGTTTCTTTAATGAAACATATTTATGAAGTGTTACCTGACATCCTAAGACAGACTGCTTTAGAGGAAAAAAACCAGGTTTTGAAACTCAGAATATTTGAGCTATCCTCTGTAAGAAAAATAATGCATAATTTCAGCTGTTAAATTAAATCTAACATTGGCTATATAAATCACAACAAATAACAAACTGTGGAAAATTACAAATACAGCTAGATCTTAAAATCTAGAAAAAAAAATTTTTTACCAAATGACTGTCTTACCATCTTTACAATACTTTCTTACATTTTATTATTTCTGATTGTCTTCTCCAATGAAAACAATCCTGTTTTATCATTGTCATCATAGAAATAAAAATATAATCCAGTCTTTCTTCTAGCATGGTTGAAGAAGACTTTTATTTTTATATAGAAAAGTTTATTTTTGCTTCAAATTTGTTATTGGAAATGTTATATACATTCTAAGATTGTTTCCAAATTTGTCACATTCTCTCTCTTTTTTTTAAGTTTATTTATTTATTTTGAGAGACAGAGAGAGAGAGAAAGAGAGAGAGACAGAGAGAGAGAAAACATACAAGAGGTGGAGGGAGAGAGAGATGAAGAGACAGAATCCCAAGCAGGCTCCACACCATCAGCACAGAGTCCAGTCCAGGGCTGGAACTCACAAACTCTGAGATCATGAGCTGACATCAAGAGTTGGGTGCTTACCTGACTGTGTCATCTAGGCACCCCAAATTGCTTAAATCTCTTTTGAGCTTCTTTCATGTATGAACTTTAAGATTTCAGATTTTTTTTTTCTTTCTTATACAATGTCTAGTGTTAGATATTTTTTGAAGTAACCACTGTTTATTGATTAAAGTCTTGTTTTAATTTTTTGGTTTGTTTTATCATTATAATTTTTAATATTTTGTGTTATTCAACTAGAAGTTAATAAGAAGCTGTAAAGATATAATTGGGCAAGTCATTTCAGGCTGAAGCAAGAGTAAAGGCACAGTGAAGCAGAGACAAAGAGTGAGGGAGACTACAGTGTATGGGGTCGGGCATTAAGTGGGCAAAAGGAGGAAAAACATATTTAGAGCCAGATAAGGAGAGGGGGGTCACAGTGCTAAATTCTGGAAGTGAGTAGAATCAACCAGAATATTCTAAAATAAAGCCTGATACAGATGATATTATATATTTCTAAGATCATTAGGATATATATCAGATAAATTAAGATTTAATTTTAGTGCTCTCCATGTTAGCTTATGAAAACTTGTTAGCAATAACTAAAATATCCACAGAAATGCTTACAATCTCTCTGTCTCTCTGTCTCTCTCTCTCTCTCTCTCTCTCTCTCTCTGTCTCACACACACACACACACACCCAACCTCATTTGTATCCCCTATTTAACTGGATTCTCAAAGTGACTGTAGTTATTCCAAAGGCATCTGTCAAAACAAAAATTGCACCAAGCAAAGTTAAACAGGAATGGAAGACTTTATTCAAGCTATAGCAGTTAATGAGAGAGACCAAAATACAATCTGAACTCAAAGCCATTGAAACAAAAGGTGGAGGCGCTTTTCATAGCTAGGATGGGAACAGTCATATGTCATCTGTGCTTAATACTGGCCTGACTCAAAGGCAAACTAAATTGTCTCATATCTTCATTAAAGAATGTAGTTTTACAACTTAGAGCCAGATGTCCATCAAAGTTAGGCTCCCACCTACAAAACTGGGTTCCAATCCTACAAAGATTAGGAGACAGGCGCCCTACCTTGATGATCTCATTCTATAGAGAGATGAATCCCATGTTCTAGAGAAAAACATTCCTGGGTTAAAGCACTGACAAGAAGCTTTTAAGGAGACTTACTTCTAAAAAAAAAAAAAAAGGCAGAGAAAAAATTTACAGTTACGAATGTTATAAAGCAAAGATCTAGCAACAGGTAGTTCAGTGCCTAGGGTCAGAAAGAAACCTGTCTAATGTTTAATCAATCTTAAGGGAACTTCAATGCCATCTTGGTGACACTCAACATAAGGAGAATTGGGAGAGGGGAGTCTGAGCAGAATGACAGTGGACTGAACCATAGTTAAAATATTTTTACAGAAGCTCTGCCATGAGAACGCATTGCCAGGGCCATCTCAGTGCATTTGAAGGGATCTAAGTGAAGGACACTGAAGTTCAAGGTTCTTTCACGTCCCAATGTATCTATCACTGTGAGAGTATATGAGGCACTGCCATTCTTTACAATACTGCAAAAGCAATTGTTTTGAAAATTTGGCTCCCCCAATGGCTCTTAACTCTTCTCTTCTGTATTTGCAGCCACCATGATGTTTCACATACTACAATGTTGAAACCACTGAGGTCACTGTGCTTCTGCTGCCCTCATATGATCCTCTCACCACAACCTCAGTGGTCTTTCAAAGATTTAAGCAAATTCTATCACTTGCCTGTTTAGAAGTACAAAGTTATTCCCATTTCACTTCTAAGTAAATCCAAACTCTATTCCGTAGCCTGTAATGGTGTAAATGATCTGTCTCCTTCATTTAGTATATTCTAGGTATTCTGACCTGCTCTCACACCTCGAGCATGTTAAATATTGTCTTGTCTGGGCATTTTCAGAGGCTGATTCCCCTGTAAAAAAAACCCAGCATTTTCTTCATTTTTTAAATCATTATAAAAATGATGGAGAGAAACATTTAAACTTAGGGACGTCTGGGTGGCTCAGTAGGTTAAGTGCCGATTTCGGCTCAGGTCATGATCTCACAGTTCGTGGGTTTGAGCCCTGAGTCGAGCTCTGTGCTAACAGCCAGCTCAGAGCCTGGAGCCTGCTTCAGATCCTGTGTCTCCCTCTCTCTCTGACCCTCTCCTGCTCATGCTGTCTCTCTCTCACACACACAAATATATAAAAAAACATTTAAAAAATTTTAAAAAAAGAAACATTTAAACTTACTTTGGTTACTAGTGACCAACTGTTAACTCCATCAGATTTTCTTGTATAGCTTCTAGTACATTCTTTCTTAATCATCATTTCATTGATTATGCATTGCATTATTGCATTAGAAGTAGTGAGAGTTTATGTCTTTTATAGTTGGCCTATTTTTCTGAGAGAAATAACAAGCAAAGTCATTACCTGAAAGTTAGGATGGAAAGAAATTGTTGGTATTTTGTGGGAAAAGAATAAGGTAAGAAACACCAGGCAATGTAAATAACAGATTTGCTGAGCTATACTAATGGACAATTTGACACTTAAACATTCATTTGAAAAATATTTATTGTGCTCCTTGTATATTCTAAGTGCTCCTCCAGGCTTTTGTGATACAACAGTAAATAAAAGAAATTCCTGGTCTTATGGAACTTAGGTTAGTGGTCATGAATTTTAAATGAGACAACTGTGATTTTCACCAGCCATGTTCGGTTGGGCCGTTTCATTCACAAAGCAGAGAGAACAGGAAATTAACTAGAGTTGAGGTTTTGCAGATACTGACATGAAATGAAAGAAAGGAAAGGAAATTGATGAAAAAATTATTTTAATCATGAACCATGGGGTTTTAGCTGGTAAGGAACGAGGCTAAGACATCAGATTTGTGAAGGACAATAAAAATTGGCAGTATTAATGAAAGGTTGATCTTGATGGAAGACAAAAGATTGTTTAAATCAGAGCATTAGAGGAACTAGCCTGGAATACAGAGGGTGAAGAACAGGAGACTATGAACTTCCTGTAGTAGTAATAATTGGCTGTGATAATGTGAATGATAGTGATTCTTGACTCTTTTGTAAACTGACACAAAATTAAAGCCGGTCACAAAACTCTAGGGTGAGTCCTGAGCTTTTGTATTTTTAAATGTTCCCAGATGATTCAAATTTACAACCAGTGTAGAAAAACCTATCCTATGGGAATCCTATGGGATGAATGGTTGAGGTAGCATGGAAGTTGAACACATTGGGGAAATGAGAGACCAGAGAAAGAATTAGCTACATATATATGTAGCAGGACTTTAAAAGCACTGTGATTCACAACAGAGCTAGTGTTGAAGATAATGATGGTGATCTAGCTGGAAAGAAGCATAAGTAATCCCAAAGTAGATACTAAGTTTATAGTCGATGGCATGAGATTTAAAGCTGAAGTGGTTTTGTTCTGTTTTTGAGAGAGGAGAGATGCAGAATGGCTTTGAGGCATCAATGAGAAATTAAAAGCTCTCTCACCCAGAGGTTTGAGGGCTACAGGGAAACAAAAAACAGTAACAAAACCACTTAACATAAAGAGGCGGCATAATGTCAAGGCCATATGTGGCTCAGTCAGTTGAGTGTCTGACTTTGGTTCAGGTCATGATCTCATAATTCGTGAGTTCAAGGCCTGCACCTTGTGGGTTGTTGTCATCTCAGAGCCTGCTTCTGCTCCTCTCTCTCTCTCTGCCCTTCCCCTGCTCACCGACGCTCTCTCTCAAAAATGAATAAACCTTAAAAAAAAAGACAATGTCTATTTTTAGGGAAGAGCCAAAAGTCTTAGTTTTAGTTATCTCTAAAAGTGCATGACCTCCAGAAGGCACAGAGGTGTATTCTAGAAGTTAGACATCATGGGAGTTGGAGTTTGAAAACAAATTCCTCAGAGTTACATGAAGATGGGAGATAGAATAGGAGTCTGAATTTCTTAGGGTAACAGACATGCACAGAGATAACGGGCATTACTGTTCTTGGTGTCAGCTTCTTAATAATATAAACAAATCACCTTGTTTTGTTTTAAAATAATGCACTCTCTCCCAAAATAGCTGCTTGTTACAATAAAGCTTAAAAAGCAAATTAAATTAAATTTAAAAGTGGTTATTGTAGGGGCACCTGGGTGGCTCAGTCAGTAAAGCGTCCAACTTCGGCTCAAGTCATGATCTCATGGTTTGTGAGTTCGAGCCCCGCATTGGGCTCTGTGCTGACAGCTAGCGCAGAGCCTGGAGCCTGTCTTCAGATTCTGTATCTCTCTCTCTCTCTCTGACCCTCCCCTGCTAATGCTGTCTCTCTGTCTAAAAATAAATAAAACATTAAAAAAAATTTTTTTAAAGTGGTTATTGTAAACAAATTACATAAAAATTTAGGTAGCCAGCACCCTAAAATTACACTTTTAAACTTTTTCCTGGATCCATAACTTCTTGGGCAAGGAATCCAATGGTCTCTGTAATTCACTCCAGGCCTGACAGACACTTCAGGCTCCTCACTGTCAACATGAATATTGTCATCCTTTCTCCTCTGTGAGGAGTGCAGCCTTTGTTCTCAGTGTTAAATGATAATCATAACATGTTAAGCTGTACTATACAGTATCCTGCATAGCCTTGAGAAACATTAGCTTTAGGTCTAAAGCTTAAAGACCTGGGTTTAGATCCTACCTCTGTTACTCCCTAGCATGTGACCATGGACAAAGACGAGCATCTCAGATATTTAGCTTCTTTGTTTATAAAAGTGGGTTATTACAGTACTTACTAAATGCAGGGGGTTACAAAAATGTGAAAAGCCATGTGAAAGCACAGTATATGGTATGTATTGGCTATTCACTAAAATTGCTACTTTTCTCATCTATCTCTGCCTACAACACTCTTTTAATATGAACACTATTTTCATCTCTTTCCAGAAAAGGAAATGGAGGAACACAGCAAACAAATAGTAGGACCAGGCTGAATCATGCCTGTCTGCTTTTCAGTTGGCATGGTGGGAGATCACCGTCTCTCTCAAGATTACACACAAGTACAGAGTAGAATAGAGCTCATTAGCCTAGAACTTCTTCAAGAAGAACTCTTCTAAAGGGCAAGTAGAGTTAGCCCGGAGGGGGGGGGGGGAATACATTTCTCACCACTGTGTCAGAACTTGGCAACAGTCTAACAACCCCATTGATCCTTGTTGCTCAAATAACCCAGGGGCATAGAGTCACCTATTCAAATTAATTCCTAGGATACTAGATATACTATATACTAGATATAGATATGTAATTAGATACATATGCATAATTAGATATTATTATATAGTTCCTGAAGGGGGAATCTATCAGCTAAATTCTAAATTGTAATGATTATGCTGATATAATTACTAATAAAAATAAATAATATAGACTGCATGTTAGACTCAAGGCTTAGAGATTGAGCAGTATGCAGAGTTACAAAGCAGGAGGCTGTTATGTTGTATTTATAGAGCGTTGTTTCAGTAGCAGCTGCTTTTTAGAAATCTGAGAGGACAGACTATCAACATGGAACAATTTTCTTTAATGATAAACCTAGTTATATCTCCATATCTTTAATAAAATTCTTTTGAAGTAAAATGGATTAAGGTTAAACAGATTGTGTGGTTTATACCTCCCTTTCTAAGCATTATTCAAATTCATTCTTTATCTTGGATATTAAAATGTAGACCCTGCGTACATTTAATTTTAAAACAAGTTCCACGAGAATAAATAAAACTAAAAAAAAAAAAAGTCTTTGCTGATAAATTTGTCAGATTCCCTAAAAGAGAAATATCCCTTCATATACAATTGAGATGTATACTAAGAAAGCAAATATGACACATTGTGTGCTTGTTAGTATGACATCAGGCAATCCTGGGCTAAAATTCTGATGCTATCACTTATTTAAACTCTCTAAGCTTCTGTTCCTGTATGTTAAAAATGATAACATAATTAACTCATAAGGTTGTTGCAGTGATTAAATGAGATAACAGAATCAGCATGTAGTAATCATTCTGTATTATTTGCCTTTAATGGAAATATTTTTATTGTTATTAGGCAGAAATATTTTTATTATGAAAGTCATTACAGTTTATGACTCTCGGTAGAGAAAGACTAAGATTTCCCCAAAATCAGCACAAAAGAATTCCAGATCCACCATCTCCAAAGTCTGAAACTTGTGTGGCTCACCCCCACTCATCTCCAGGGCTGGATTTGCAATATAAGTCTCATTTTGTTAGCTGTAGTGCTGCACTTTGGTTTCTTTAATCTATATCCATCACTCTTAATAAAGAAGACATTTAACAGAAAACAACCAAACAAACGAAAAAGACAAGTTAGAAAAATGTTAGCTGTATCTGACTATAAAGAAAGCAGACAAAGAAAGCCATATCCAGAGCATCTCTAACTTACCAAAACAAAGTATGATAGAAGACACGGCCTAAATCAAGGACACATTCAGTATTTACAAATTAGTCAATGGGAGGGAGTGCTTACACCATCCAGGGCAAGGGACTAATCATTGTATATGTTACTCATTTTGATCCCAGAGGAAGGTTCTGGTGTTTCGTTTTAACAAATAATGGAGGGATGCCTGGGTGGTGGAGTTAAGTGTCCAACTCTTGATTTTGGCTCAGGTCATGATCTCACAGTTCATGGGATCAAGCCCCTTGTTGGGCTCTGCACTGACAGCGCGAGGTCTGCTTCGGATTCTCTGCATCCCTCTATCTCTGCCTCTCCCTCTCTCTCTTCTGTCTCCTCCTCTCTCAAAATAAAGAAACTTTAAAAAAATAATGGAGATAATAAGATTCAGACAGATGAAGTCTATGGAAGATACAGGATACACAATGTCAGAGAATTCATCCTAACCAGTTTTTCCTGAATACACAGATCAAATTCTTTCTTCTATATCAAGCTGTAAATTATCTGAACGTGATAACTGACAGTTTTCTTTAGATGGAATAACTTTTGGGAAGTGGGTGATGGGCATTGAGAAGGGCACTTACTGGGTGGAGCACTGGCTGTTGTATGTAAGTGATGAATCATGGGAATCTACCCCCCAAAATGTATACACTATATGTTAACTATATGTTAGCTAACTTGACAATAACTCATATATTTTAAACAAGTTGAAAAGCTTTCAGAGCAAAGGAGAACATGCAGCATATTTCCATTGCAATGCATAAAGTGTACATTACACCTTAAGAAAAATGGGAAACCATTTTTAAGTCATAATTATGAGTGTCTCATGATGAGAAATACCAAGGTTATTTTTTCCCTTAAATATAAATCTGTGTATTTACTTTAAATTAAGTCAATGTGCAATTTTTGTGAGTCAAAAGTTATAAAATACTGGCAACTGTATACAATTCAATCAAAATAGATGTGAGAATCACTTTTATCCTTGTTAATTTGACATTTTATTTACTTAATATATTTATTTGTTGGGCTTGACAGACATATAAAATAAATTATATACTGTATTCATCACTTGTCAATACTTGTCATGTTATATGATTGAAAATGTGATTGTATCCTTTAGTAAATAGCAAATGGGATATGATATCTTATAGTTAAAGTTTAATTAAAACTTTACCTTTTTATTCTAAAGAATTTTGTCTTTATATATGTAAATATATATGTGTGTGTGTATATATATATATACGTTGTGTGTGTGTGTGTGCCTCTGCATGTGTCAGCTGAGGATTTAAAGAAAACTAGCAGAAGTGAAATAGTATTTTTTAATTATTAATTTTTTAACCTTTATTTATTTTTGAGAGACAGAGCACAAGCGGGGGAGAGGCAGAATCAGAAGTAGGTTCCAGACGCAGCTGTCAGCAAGAGGCAGATGCAGGGCTTCAATCCATGACCTGCAAGATCATGAGCCAAATTTGGTAACCGAATGAGCAACCCAGGCACCCCGCAAAAGTGAAACAATATTAGGAAAGAGAATCAGGAATGTTCAACAGGACTTGTTAGTACTTATAGAAAATGATATGAAAAGTGTTTGTGATTGCTTATTGATAAAAACTGTCATTTTAACTCCATTAAGATAGTCTCTTTTCCCAAAGCTGTTTTAATGTCTTAAAATAAATTCTATATTGGATGAAAAAAATGGAGAAAGTTATCAGTATTATTCCAAAAAAATAAAAACCTATAACCTAATAATAGATGAGATTGCTAAAATTTATGATGTGAATGAAAAACTGTTGCACTTACAAGTTTATCAAGCAAAATGTCATAAGCTCAAAATATGCCTTCATGTGATTCTGCTATAAAGAAAACAGATGAAACACCCAAGTACTCTACAGTATAATTAAATTATTTTTGTGAGTAGTAGTAGTATCAACATTACTGTTACATTCTAGGCATGCAAGGCACAAAGGGTAATGATACTAATGTTTATTTTTAATTAAAAGACAGTGTAGAAAATTCTGCCCCAATTTATTGTGTCTCTTGCATTTGTGAAAATCTCAAGACAGGAACATGCTCTGTGGCACTTTATCCCTTGAATTGATCATGTCGTCTGGCAGCAGAAAATGTTTAATTATCCTCAAACTTGATCTCCCGTTTCTGCTAAATGGAACATTGTGTTCAGAGCTGGGTAAGAAATTAGACATGTAAACAATCTATTTACATTAGCTCTTCTTAATCTAATGGGTAATTTAACTCTCTTACAGCTTCTCTCTTAAAATACCATTGACTTTCTTAAGGGGCTGGTCTTAATAGAGACTGAGTTACTTTTCTCTACAATCTTGATGTAGCTATTGATTTTCAAATGTAGCAAGGCAGAAATTAGGTAAATTCATTCACAGCTTCAGGATATCCAAATGCTTTATTTCACAAACAATAATATTTGATATGTAAGCTAAATATTTGAAGAGATTAGATGCAAAAATAAAAACCACCAGATTTTTTTAAATAATATTTTTAAAACCCAGGGTCACAATTCAGCTTTAGGATCAATAAGAATCAGTTTACTTCAGTCATTACTTACATTAAGTGGGTGTAATTAAATCTTTTTTTTTTAAGAGACAAAGTGTGAATGGGGAAGGGGCAGAGAAAGAGAGGGAGACACAGAATCTGAAGCAGGCTCCAGGCTCTCAGCTGTCAGCACAGAGCCCAATGCGGGGCTCGAACCCACCAACCGTGAGATCATGACCTGAGCTGAAGTCAGATGCTTAACCGACTGAGCCACCAAGGTGCCCCTAAATCTTAAAAATTAAAATATATTTCTTAGATTGATATTCACAAAAGGCTGAAACTAATTTGTTCATCTGGAAGCTTTCCATTCTGGATCTCTATACATGTAGGCTTTGAGATTTCTGGGGAGCCTCCTGTCAAGTGTCTCAAGGACCCTTAGTGACAGTAAATCATAAAAGCACCTTTCACAAGAGACATTAATAAAAATGTATGGTGACATGTTAAATTTGATCCAGCAGTTTAATGATGCTATAAGTGGGATATAAAATAAGGGAGAACTTTCATACACTTTAGGACACAGTAAGATAGGCCCTGGTATTTATCTAAAGTGTTCATTATGAGAATTGCTCGAAGATTGTTTTAAAAAATAGAAATTAAGATGATTATGTTAATATGAGGTTGCCAGTCTTCTTTAACTGATAGTCATGATACCCACCTATTCAGTAGAGATGGTTTCAAATAGGGCTTATATAATTATAGACATAGGAACCAAGTTTAAATCACAATTTGTTTGAATAACAAAATATTTCAAGATTAATTCAACTAGAGTATGTTATATTGCAGCAGCAGAATATAAATAATGCACAAATCTCTACCTTGCAAATGCAGAGAATATTTCTTAAATTTGATATGGATGAATAAAAGTATAATTATTACCTAAATGAAGAATTCATTGCACTAAATGGAAAACAAAAAACATTGTGCAAAGGAAAATAATCCATCCATCTTCCCAATGGTGTGAATTTCAAATCTTTAATATAGAACTTATTTGCGTATTCAAAAGTAATGTATTATCTACTCTGCACTCTAAACACTAGGAATAAAGAGTTGTATGTATGTATTCCAGTAGCTCACTGGCCCTAAGGATGACTGACAAGCAAGCCAAATATTATATTTCATGATAAGTAGCTTACATATATAATGCTATCAGACCACAAAGGCTGATCATCAAATTCAGCCCGGGAGTAGAATGATTTTAAAAGTTTATTCTAAAACTGAGGCAAGTCAGAAAAATAAGAGTAAGGTTGAGAATGGAAAGGAAACATTCTTTTAAAAGAGAGCAGCATGCATATTACACTTGTTCAAATTTTATATCTCCTTCTAATAGACAACTGAGACCAGGAATTTTGTCGTTTTCATTTATATACCTATGATTTATAAATTTTTTGCATACGATGTTCAATCAAGAGTCTTAAATGAGTAAAGTGAAATAAATAAATCCATCTGATCAGTCAGTGCCTGTATACATACACAAACCTGAAGATATATACTTAATACATGCTGATTGAAAATCAGCAAAGTCAGAAGAGATTAAAGACAAAAAATAAAGCCAAGAGATAGTATGCTAAATAAAACAGACTTATGAGAAGTGATGTTAACATATGTCAAACACAGGAGTTTGGAAGTGCACTGAAGACTATTTGAGTTCAAATAAGAGAGTAGCAATAAAATCATAATACAGGACTAAGCTGCATGGACTATGTGTTGTATTCCTGCTATTGGTGAGAAACCTGTGATAGGATCACATCAATGATGAGCAATTTGAACAGATACAGAAAGACATGATGAGTCTTTGATGCAAGATAGACAATTTTAATTAACATATAAGAAAATTAACTGTTAAGCTAAAGTGTACATTGTGCTACCCGCCTGAAAAGCAGAAGCACAAGGAATTCATCTGCCTACAGCTTGGGATCAATGTTGTAACAGAAGAAAATGACAGAGAAAATATAGAGATTCCTCAGCTCTCTTTCATTTTGGACTATTCTGTCCAAAGAATACTCATAAAGCTATAATGGAGATAACAAACAGTATCTGGTGGGATATGAGTACTAACGAAAAACAGATGGCCTTCAGAAGGAGACACACAGATTTTTTAAATACTTTGACTTGGGCAAGTTGTATTCCTACAGCATTAATATAATGTAGAGATAAGACGCCTGAAGTGATGGCAGTGAATCAAGAGGACAAAAGAGAATAAGGGAGTTAAAAAAGGAAGACTAGGTGAAGACAATCCTGATTAAAACAAAATATACTCTCCACAGTACAAATTTTGAGACTCCCAATATTCTCAAGGAGAATTTTGTAATGGGTCATTTAAAATATTCCTCTTTTGAGAGGGTTGCAAATATGAAAGAAAGTCAACTTGGTTTTATCTGGAGCAAGTCATAGAAAACTTACTTTATTTTTTTAATTCCTTCACACATTCACTTCCCTACTTGACAATGTTTATTGATAGCTTTCTATGTGCTAGCCAGGAGTTAGGATTAAAAAAAAAAAAGAGTGATTCATGGGAAATATTACATTTGGGTTCAAGCAATCAACTGTAAGCATAAACAGTTTTTCTAGTCTTAGAGGTGGGAGGGGACATATTAAAAATAGGACAATGCATATTGTTCTGCAGGGCCACTGTTTTATTGAAAAAAATAAAATCCTTCTTTATTTTAGAGATACTTGAGGTGGCTGTTTGAACTTTAGCCTGAAGAAGAGAAAGAAGTCTTCAGAGAGAGCATGACAACTCTTCAAAAGGTGGTGGTGAACTGTCATGTGGAAAAGAGAGTAAATATAAGATCTAGAACCAAATGGCAGAAAGTCTGATTTATTTAGATTGAAAACAGTATGTAATCCTCTACATAGCAATCAATCCATGCAGAAGCTAGAGACTACTTATGGATGACTTTTTGGTGAGAGTATAATGGTCAAGTTTAAATGACTCTTCATGTTATTTTTAAAACGAGAATTACAATATTTTTTTTTTTACAGTTTTATAGTCCTTTAATAGTCTCATGCTTAAAAAGTTATTTGGAGCGAACATTGGCAATAAGTAGATCCATTAAAAGTCTTTTTATAGAAAATTCAGATTTATATAATCTTGAAAAGATATAATCAAGAGACCATATAATTGTCCATGATTTTCAAAATGGTTTATTTTGAGAACAAAGACTGGTTGTTCATATTTCCTGTAGGACAATGGGTTCAAACAATATGAAGAGTATGCTGCAAGAACAAACTAATAGACTTTTGTTATTTTTAAATGTGGGCTAGGGTTCAGAAAAAGGCTGTGAAACTTTGATCACAGATCTTCTGTGATAATACAGCATCTCTTCTGGAGGTTTTAGAGCTTCGCCTCATCATCCATGTTTCAGATAGTGTATAATACGTTATCATCATGGCTTCTTCCATTCCTATAGTGGTTCAAAATTCACTCTTGTGTGTTCTAATAGTTTCAGGCTCCTGCTGCTGTTGGAATAGCTTCTCCAATGGTAAGTAATATTTTTCACAGTTTAATTTTATGATGGTGATTAGTGCTTTATTGGTTCTTTTTTGTTGAATAAAGTCACTAACTTTTATCCTTTTGACATTAGTTTTAAATGCTGTATTGTTTCAAGAAATTAAATATCTACATATGCCCTTCAAGTATTTTCTAATACACATCTTATGCTACTTTCAAGTTCTATTATTAAATATTATGAATAGCGTTCTCAAGAATATGAGATAATCTTTTCTTATTATTACATATCATAAAAATATAACAAAACATTTCTCTCTGGTTAACACTATCTTTACTAAATCAGGCTGAAATCATTTATAACTATGATTTTTTTTAAAATTGTAAAATAGATTTTGCAGTTTCTCTTCCTATTGAATGCACTGTTTACTAATACATTTTTTCTGGCTTATTCTCATTAAATAGATACATGTTTTAACCCATCAGGTCAGGGGTGATATGACAGCTTTATGAGACAGGCTTTATCTTGCTACTCAAGTATCTTTAACTACAAGAACTATAAACTCAAACCAGCTGATTTTGTCCTCTTTAAAATTATTTCTCACCTCTAACAATTCCTGCTTACATCCCATTGACAATAATGCATCACAGGCCATTCCTAGGTGTAAGAAAAGTTGGGAAGTCAGGAAGTTAACCCATATATATTGCTGCCCCCACCATAAATAAATGGGTCAGTGTTAATAAAAAAGAAAATGAATATCATAAGTGCAAATAATGTCTGGCATAGGACTGAAGGGATTCAAAATTTCAAGGAAAACAAGAATATGTGAGTTAGTATCTTGAGAGATAAACTAGAGGAAAGTGTACCTTAGTGGAAATTGTACCCTAAGTCGAAAGATATCTCGTATATAATGTTTGTAGCCACTGTAGTCAATGGATCTTTAATTCATATTATGTTTTTTTGAAGGCACAGTATTTCAAATTCTAATGGAACTATTACCATGGATCAAAAATTCTTCAGGAAAATTCCTTGAAGAATGTTCATTGTTTCAGGAACTGTTCAACTTATAAAGGAAATATATATATGAAAACAGAATAATGGCACAATACTCTTGCCCTTAACAAATACATCTGAAACAATTAACAAAAGAACATACAAAAATAATGACAGCATAGTGATTTAAATACAAATAGAAATGTCTATAACATTCTATTGGAATAAAAAATATCAATTTGTTGTCACTGGAATAGAGAAAGCTCAGATAAATTAAGGCAATGTGAGACCAAAGAGCATAAGAATATTTTGAAGGAATTTTGGGGAAAAAGCATAAACTATTACCATAGTTTTAAAAATGACAACCCCATGGAGAAGATTCAAAGGTTGTGAACTTAGTTAATAGAATAAGTCAACTTCCTTATTGAAAAACGTTTAACACTATATGACATCAAACGGGCATATGAACTTTCTAGCTTATTTTTAACCTTTTAATATTCTACCATTATACACCCTACTTCCAAATTGACATCCCTGAAATAAAATCCCATCATTTACACAGAAAACAACAGGACAAAATTTTTCAGAACACATTTCAATTATTAGAGACTCTATCACTTTTATTATTGAAAGACTTTTTAGGTATTGCCATCTTCATTGTAAGTTAAAAAGAAATTAGTGAACTATCATTATCATTCAAAAATATCCTTATATCTGAATACAGATTTAAAAAAAAAAGAAAAGAGGAGAGTAAAAGATAGGAAAAGAGAAGAAAAGAATAGGGAATTACAGGTAAAATAAAAGAATTAATTTTGAAAGGAACCAAAAATAAATTAACATAACTGCTCAATATTTTTCCTAATGTATAAACTCGGTAACATAAATGTCAAATGATGTCCAGATATGGCATGATTTTCAATCAAATGGAATGCATTATTTTTGCAAATAATATTCATGGAGGCCTACTACATAAGGAAGGAATAGCAAGAGTGAACAAAAAGTAAAGTTACATTGGATAAGCTTTATTTTCCTACATCCTTTCAAAGACTTGAGAAAAATGAAGCTAACAGCCAACATGGACAAACCGTATTACAACATAAACATATGATGGACAAAGGAAAGGAACTACAATTCTAAGAAAGGTAAATATGTTTTTACTTTAATACTAATAATTTACTAATAAATTTATTAAGAGCTTTAATGTGACATTGTTACCACTATTATGCATATGAAAATAAAAACAGTGCAAATATTAAGAGAAATCCTATTATCATCCACATTCCATACTCCCATTTTCTTAGATATTTTTAAAAGTAAAACAAGATTTAGTAGGAGCTATTCATTTTTGAGCCCCTGTTTGTATCATGAAATTGAAAAGAAACTCAACCAAAAATCCCAAGATAAGTTTTCCAAATTTTATTGACTTAGAATAAATGGTATAGTGTAATATATATTACATCCTATTATAACTTAAACATTAAGGCTAATTTTGAAATTCAGTTTTTAGTTAGCTTGAATTATTAGTTGAAAATCAGCAATTAACAGTTATCTTTGTGAAGGTTCCGTTTAACATTTATCCTCACACATTTTATTTTTATTTGAACACTTCAGTTACCTTGGGCTTATTTAACAATTCTAATAGAGGTTCTAGCAAATTGAATAAGGCTCCTTCTCTATGCCCCTGGCCTCACTCATGTAATCTCATCTCTATCTTCTTGAGCTTGAAAAGAGGTATTTTCCATTTTATATACAAGAAAAAATGATGGAGAAACACTTTAAAATTTAAAAAGCACCTTTTCTTTCATTATTTTTGAACTGTTCCCAAAGGAAATGGAATAGATTATCTTGCCTTTCATGTGAGAATGGGTAGCTTCATATGTTACCTATAATTATGATTGAAAACAGTAGGTTTGCATAAATCTTTTATCAGTTGTCTTAATGCCCTTTCAATTTTAGTTGTGACTATTATAATCATATTTTGAAAATATGAATTTAGGTCCCCCAAATAATAATTTTTTAAATATGCCTTGGGGCGCCTAGGTGGTTCAGTTGGTTGATCAGCTGGCTCTTGATTTCAGCGCAGCTTATGATCTCACTGTTTGTGTGATCGAGACCCATCTGGAGCTCTGCACCGACAGTGTGGAGCCTGCTTGGGATTCTTTCCCTCTCTCTCTAGCTCTATCCCATTCGTGCTCTTTTTCTTTCTCAAAATAAATAAATAAACTTAAGAAACTAAAAAATGAAAATATGTCTTAAGAAGGCTGAGTGTCATCACAACATTGTGTTGAATCACGTCAGCCAGGAAACAATCCTAGCTATCCCAAGTATAGAAATATCCTATTGAACAAGTGACTTGAGTTTTCTAAGTCTGTTTTTTATCTGTAAAGTGGGGATGTAATTTATCTTGCAAGGTTTTTTTTGAAAGAGTCAGATAATAAATGTAAGTTATCATAATGCCTGACCTGTTAAATACAAAAATGTTCTTCACCTTCTCTTCTGGTAGCCAAAATCTACATAGCTATGTTTGTTATGCATCATTTTGAATTAGTAATTAGAAATTAAATAAAAGCATATATGTCCACTTCAACAAATCAAATATATCATCTTTTGCATAAAAAGAAAATGCTAGCATCTTGATGTGAATATTTTAATTTTTTATGTTCTTATTTTATTTTATTTTTTAATGTTTTTTATTTATTTCTAGGAGAGAGAGAGAGAGACAGCATGAGCAGGGGAGGGTCAGAGAGAGAGGGAGTCACAGACTGAAACAGGCCCCAGGCTCTGAGCTGGCAGTCAGCACAGAGCTCGAACCCACGAACCACGAGATCATGACCTAAGCGAAAGTTGGATGCTTAACCGACTAAGCCACCCAGGCACCCTTGTTTTATTTTATTTTTGAGAGACGGACAGAGTGTGGGTGGGGGAAGGGCAGAGAGAGAGAGAGGGAGGCTCCGGGCTCTGAGCTAGCTGTCCGCACAGAGCCCAACGCGGGGCTCAAAATCACGAACTATGAGATCATGACCTAAGCCAAAGTGGATGCTCAATTGACTGAGCCACCCAGGCACCCCTCAACAAAATGTGTTTTGATATGCATTACCTTTCCTGTAAATTCTAATATTAATTAAACAAAATTGAAGCCAAAATCATTTTAAAAACAGCAAAGATGGTCTTTAAGATAAGACTTGAAGTCAAATGTTTAACAGGGCTTATTATTAAAATATAATTTAAAATAATAACTTGAGCATGGAGAAGTATGCATTAAATTCCATAAGTTTTTGCTTTACAAACAGACCATAATTTGGGAGTGATAGTAGTTTCCATTTTATGTGAGTTTGTAAATGTTGTGATGGATGTTTTAATTTATAAATGCCTAAGGCTTCTTTGAAATATGTTTATTTTAAAACCATTCCAATTATTTATTTTGTCATATGCTGATAGGTGAAAACAGATTGGTAACGTGAGGAAGACATAAGAGGTTAATTTAAACCAAAAGTTTTCTGTTTGTAAGTCTGTTAAAAAAAAAGTTTTACCTGCTCTGTGTGTGTGTGTGTGTGTGTGTGTGTGTATGTGTGTGTGAATGAAGTAGCAAGGAAAAAATCATGAGTTTTGGAAACAGAAGACCTAATTAGGCCAATTTGAAAAACCTAACTGGATGCCCTTAGGCGTGTTAAGCTTTTCAGGCTTTGGTTTCATTTTTAAAATGCTAAAATATATACCTACCAGTGTTATTATCCATATGAGTGGCTCTGGCCAATCATACCCTGTTGTGACTCTCAGGATCCTTGTGGCACATTGATATTTACAGTGCTTTCCATAGACTGTTCATAGTCACCTGGCTTTGTCCTCAGTTTGTATTTTGCTAATACAGTCTACCATTAAAATTTGGCCTCAAGACTTTTTTAAGAAGGAAGCTAACTTTTATTGAATGCTTATTTACTAGAAATCTAGTAGTGCATGTATGCACATTATCTTATTAATTTATATGTATATTACCATGACATATTTATTTTTAATTCTCATTTTTAACAAACAAAGCAAGCCTAAGAATAACATACACAAATTGGTATTTAGGAAAGTTAGGGGGCTTCATCTGATATTTGCATCATCATCTTGAACTGAATACCAACTCTTTGCCAGTTTTATAATGCATATATTTTTTCATTAACCATGACCATAACCAGGCAGGTATGATTCTTACTTATATTTCACAGATGAGAAAATTGGGCAGTAAAGAGCTTACATAACTTATTACCAAAAATAATATTTCAATGGCCAAACCAAGGTTTAACCCCAGGATCATCTGACATAAGACTTTCAACTCCTAACTAGCTTATAGGAATCTCTGAAAGTGGAAAGGGTTACAGTTTAAGTGTGATCAGAGATATCCAACTACAAGTCATCAAGATAAAAATGGGACTCCTCTCCAATATTTATTTTTAAAATATTTTAGTTTATTTATTTATTTTGAGTGAGAGAGAGACCATGAGCAGGGGAGAGGTAGGCTCCAACGCTGTCAGCACAAGCCTGATGTGGGGCTTGAAATCACAACCCATGAGATCATGACCTGAGCCAAAACTAAGAGTCGGATGCTTAACAGACTGAGCCACCCAGAAAGCCTTCTTTTCCAATTTTAAAACTTAAGTGAATATCTCTGATATTTGCAGGAACTTAGAATTTTGATTCCTATTGCATTGATACAATAAAGTCATGACTATTATAATATTTATATTCTGTTGTTATATAGATTCACTATTAGCCAAAGATATTTTTCTAGCAGAATCTAAACTTTAATTCTCATTTTCATTTATGTACTGAAGATTAAAGAAAAAAAAAACACAACACCTTAAATCAGCACACTGATGTTCATGTGTTATACTTCTGTCATTCTGTATTTCTTTGCCCTTTATTAATTCCTTATTCAGAGTGTAGATTTTATTATCATTCTTGTGAAAACTAATTTTTTATTTGAGTTTTTAATTCTAGTTAGTTGGCATACAGTATTGTATTAGTTTTGCAGGTGTACAATATAGTAATTCCACAGTTCCATACATCACCCTGTGCTTATCCTGACAAGTGCGCTCATTAATCCCTATCATGGATTTCCCCATCCCCCACAGCCCTTCCCTTTGTAAGTTATCACATTGTTTTCTATATTTAGTCAAAAATAATTTTTAAAATTTCACCATGGGCTCTATTAGGCACACACATATGCATGATTACTGTTAATCAGGAATATTTCAAAGTGTGAAAACAGAAAATGCCTTATCTAAGCCCATTTATATTGAAATGTTAATAATATGTTGCTATTAGAGCTGACATTCAAATGAGTAATTTAAGTGTCAATATCTATTTTTCTATTTATTTTTTCTATTTATATATACATCTAAGTATAAACACACATTTATACACACATGCATATACATATTTGCATGTGAAGATATATATTTGCATATGCATGTGTGTGTATACAGGTGCCCACACACATAAATATTTATGGCACACACACATAAATATAGCCAGAGAGAGATGACAGATATTAATTTAGCTTTAATAATAATTAATACCTAGAGTAGTAGATTGTATAAATGCTACAAAGGAAACAATGTTATCCTTACCTACAAGGTACCATAATGGAGATAGAAAGTTAACAAAGCCATTTCTATCAACAACTACTTAAAAACAAGAGACTTAAATAATTTCTAAGTGAATACAAATGAGGGTAAAAATTAAGTGTAATTAGAAAAGACATTTTCAGGGTAATGAGTCTTATGCAGGGACGACCTTCACTGTAGAGAAAACATCTAAAGTATGAAGTAAATTTGAGAATAATAATCCAGATGTGAGAAACTACATGAAAACACAGAATAATCTGAATTTTTAAAGAGATTCTCAGGGTATCAACTTTTGGGAGTCAGAAAAGACATACTTAGAAACATGTCTGCTGTAGATCTGGACGTCAAAATAAGTTAAATTGATGTAAGTGTAGAACTGCTTAACACCGATCTAAGGTGCTTGGAATGAATCTCACTTAGGAGTCAAAGAAGATTATTTAGGCTGAACAAGAGGTGGCATTGAAAATGTATGGGAAGACTGAAAGAGCTATCTATACACATCCTTCCTCTGATGCCTACTTTTGTTTGTAGGTTTCATTACCACACACTTCATTATGAAGAGATCTCACCAATAAAATATATTTCCCAACGTGGTACAGCAGATTGAAAAACTGACCACAATCTTTTGGTCTTCCTTATGTTCACATCCTTTCAATATAGCTTGGAATTTCTTTGCTTTAAAGAGTGAAGTTTCTTTTTCCATTTCTTGAACACGCACGGGCTGGGTATATGACTTGGTTGGCCAATATAATGTAGTGTAAGTGAGAGCATGCCAATTCTAGGCACAGGGGCTCAGGAGTTCACAGAAACTTCTACTGTCTCTTGGAATCCTACCCAGATGTCATGTGAACAAGTTTCAGCTGGTCTGCTGAAGCACAAGAGACTGTGGAGAGCAGAGACACTCTTCCATCTGCAATCATTCCACAGACCCACTTCCAAACTGATCGTTCTGTGAGCTCAGACATAGGCCTGAGTCACAAACCGCCCAGATAAGGCCTACCCAACTGCCAAATCACAGAATTACGAGTTAAATAAATGGTCATTATCTTAAACCTTTAATATCTGAAGTGGTACGTTGTGCAGCAAAGCTAACTGATACACGGTCAATACCGTCTTGGTGGGGAATATGGTTGCACTAGTTTATCATGCAGGGAATCTACACGCATTCTAGGCCATATGAAATAGGTTTTCCTGACATTTTACTCACCTATAAGATAAACTTATTTTTCACCAAATTGTATAAACAAGTCAGAGGTGTCAGTCTTACTTCTGTAGGTTCTAACTTAAAATGAACATATATTGTAATTTTACTCTCCAGTGAGTTCTGGCTTTCTGTTCCTGCCATATGAAAGCTGTATGGCTTTTGTGACTGCCCAGTCCACTTTTGGAATAATCACACAAAACAGACTCTGGTTTTAGGTCATTTTACATTAGGCTGCCACACAACTGTCTAAAACACCAAAGAGAAGAAATGGATTCTTCTGCATATAACATCTTGTACATTTTAGTTAGGTGTGGTGTAACTTCAGGTTGAGAAGCTTTGTAGCATTTTACATAGTTGCCTTTCTGTGTGCAGACTCTATGTATATGTGTGTATGTGTGCATCAAAGAATAAATGGTAATATAAAGCAAATTGCTTTTCTTATGGTCCAATGTTCATTAAAACCAAATGTCCCTTCCATAATGTAGTTAATGTACTTTAATTATTCTGTCTTGTGCAGTTGTGACAAAAGGGAACACGTAATTATTAAAGGGAAAAAAAGTACACATTGTACCAATAATTGTCCACACTGAAATAGTATTGCTTTTTCCCTGTGAGTAACCTGAATACTTGCCAAATAATCCTCTCTACACCATTTAAATAATATAAATTATTCTTTCACAATAATTTATCTTTTTATTGGGTTTAAGTGAAATTTGTTTATTTCCATTTACTTTTGTTCCACAGTTTTAAACAATGCAAGGCCACGATAAGTTTTAATTTTTTTCTGGCATAAATTTTAAACATAAAAAATGAATGAATGTTATTTTACTTAAGAAAGGATTGGTAGCAATCATAATGACCTTAATGCTAATCTTTTCTATTTAAACATAGGAAAATCTATTCCCCTGATATTTATTTTCTTCTGTTATTAAATTAGAATATCTACAAAGATAATAGATGAAAAATGGTGGAAGGTCAACAGATAACATGTATAAAGTGGATAGGCCACAAAATAATCTTTCTTATGATGTTCAATTATTAGGAAACACAAATGGAAGATTTTCAGATGTTTGAAGCCTTTCTCTGTCTCCCACTCTATCAAATTAACTTCTGTTTTTTAAATTATTTACTCTACCAAAGAACAGTCTCTCTCTTTCTTCTTTTTAAAATGTTTTAATGTTTATTTATTTTTGAGAGAGAGAGAGACTGGGAGAGGTGCAGAGAAAGAGGGAGACACAGAATCTGAAGCAGGATCCAGGCTCTAAGCTTTCAGCACAGAGCCCAACTCAGGGCCAGAACTCACAGAGCCCCACCCAGGACAGAGCTGCTTCCCAGACAGAGCTGAACCCAGGGCGGGGCTCGAACTCTCAACTGAGATCATGACCTGAGCCAAAGTCAGATGCTTAACTGACTGAGCCACCCAGGCACCCCACACTCTCTCTCTTTCTAAATGAGATTATATGATAAACATTTGAGGAACTTAGTCAAATGCTGATGTATCAGAAAAAGAAACTGTAAATATAACAGAAGGGTGGGAAGAAGGAAAACAACCCTCTCCCAGAGACTTCTGTAATCTTTCCAAATGAGGAAGTTGATTTTCCCCAAAAATGATGATTAAAAAGGATAACTGAAAGAAGGAAATGAAGGAGAGACCAATTTTCAGACCAATTTTGGTGGTAGGTTTTCTGCCGCTCCGTTCCATAGATTATTTTTCGGTATTCTGACAGTGAGGCATCAGCTCTGGTAGGGGCTTTTTGATTCTGACATTAGTTCCTATGTTGGTTTCAGGGGGAGTGGCCACCCTCGTGAATCATTTCTTCATTGATGTGGGAATCTTTCTGATGCCAGGAGTTAGAATCTGGTTTTGGCCTACAGCATTTCCACCAGTATTCTAATCACTTAATTCTGTTTAGAATTTCTTTATGTTTCTATTTACTTAAAATTCCTATGTTAAAATTCCTAGAGAGTTTTCTTTCTTTCTTTCTTTTTTGATAAGGCAATGAATTTGCCTAATACATTAGGATTTCATATGAAAAGGACTGAAGAATAGATTAGTTTCAGATTATAGGGATTGTTTAACACCTTGGTAAGAAATTAGAATCCATTCTAAAATTCATGACAAAACATGAGAGGGGTCTTTCAGCAGAGAAGCAGCAGGATCAATATGTATTACAAACATGATTCTGGAACCTGTGCATGGAGTAAATGGAGGATACTAGACCAGAAGCAAATAGTTTAATCTGATGGAAACAGTTGGAGCTAGCATCAATTACAGCATGGAATAACTGGTAATTCTCTGAGGTAGTACTCCTTTCGTAAAGAATAGACATTAGATATTTTCAGTACTATTAGAAAAATAGTAGCCAAGAAGAACCCGTTTTTTTTTTTTTCAAATTACAGTCACCAACTTTCATTTTGTTCAACACTTTATCATTGTAACAGGCTTGCCAGTTAACCCATGAATGGGTAGTATGTAAATGAATAGATACAGGGTACATACAGCAAGTATCCTTTCTTTGCTTGAAAGTTTCTGGCAAATACATCAATTCTTAAAGCTCAAATACACCAGTTATTTTAATTAAAATGATAGAGCATTGGGAGAATCAAAAACAACTTGAATATTTGTCAGCAATAAAGCCAAGTGCCAGGCCCTGTGTAAGTACTCAGTACACATTAATTTTCTTACTCCCCATTATATCAACAACGCTGAAAACACCCTGATATTCCACTAGGAAGGTAGGCATGTTCTTAGGCTACAAGGTAGCCCTAGGTTTAGATACTTTGTCAATGAAATACCCAAGCAACTATGTAACCATTGAACAAACTGAAATAAGCATCATTTGAGAAGATAAATATCCCCTGGTGCTACAAGAAAAGGAAAAAAAAAAAAATCCAATTATGTGGCCGGAGGGAGGAACAAAACTTTCTGAGCAATAGAGCACTCAAGATGAGCACTGAAACAAAAATGGAAGAGCGTAATCTATGAAAATAATATCAAGGAAGGCAGAAATCAGTATGGGAAGAGACGGATATAAGGATAAGTGAGGCTGAGTTTATATTGTGAGGGAAAGTGGTGGGCTAAGAAATCAGTATTTAATTGATAGACTATAAAAAAAACTTCAAAGAATTTTAAGTGGAGAATTAATCAATTAAATAATTTACAAAACAATAACAACAACAAATAAAACCCCCAAAACCTCTGGTGTCTACATATCATTTTTAGATGGAATTCCTCAGAAAGATAAATTTAATTATGCCTGCATATGTTTGGCCTATATGAAGATTTGCCAAAAAAATTTTTGTCAACATTTTCAAAGTTGGAGATATCATAATTATCAAGCTCCAACTTCTAGATTTTTAATTTTTTTAAATCAAAAGATATATAAACACATAGCATGAATTTCTACTTGGCAACTGTAATGGGTTTAGAGAGGAAGGCCTACTTGGTATCAGTTTTCGAGGCAATGGAATCACCTGGGGCTAACTTCTGTCCTGCGTTTATATTTTCCATCAGAACATTTCACTTATCTAAGGCTTTGGTATATCTGAGAGATATGAAATCTGAATTATGGAATTTGGTATATTATACCCCCATTCCTAGAATACAACTCACCCCATATAAATCTATGAAATACCCTAAGCAGCCCAATATATCTGGATGCCATAGGATTATAAGTACTATTACCATATATATTAATTGTTTATTTCAGGTGTGTTTTCGTGGGCAATTGCTCTGGCTAACAATAAGTGGGAACAAATAAAGGTAAAAGAGATGTAAGTATAGAAGCCGAACTTTACACTTGATTATGCCTTCATATTTATTACTTGAAATAAAGTTTGTTTCCTGTATAACCAAAGTGGAGGGGAAAACTCTAATTTAAGAATCGCATACTCATAGAATGCTAATTTATGACATTCATCAGTTATAATAAAATGTGTCTATGTGTTTAATTTTGCTATTTCCTGTTTAAATAGTGCATGAATATTTTATCACTATAGTGAAAAGTTTTGCAATAAAGTGATTACTTTTTTATTATAACACAATAATTTAGTTAAATGAGTGTCTCTGTATGAAGGCACTTGATTAGGCGTACATGGGTCCTTGATCACATGAAAAGTCAGGAGGTTTTTGGAAGTTTGGAGATACCTAGCTGAGACATTTAGAATACTACAGTTCTGACACTGTTCTCCAACAGTGATTGCTTTCTGACTAACTAGAAGGTAAAGTCAAGGGAAAAGGGAGAAATGAAAAAGGACACAGCTGGGTGTGATGCTCCTGCTGACTGCAAAATCAATTTCTGGCAACTGAAGGAAGCAAAGGAGAAGCAAAAGATTTCCATATCTTAGAGATGTGCTCTGTCACACAGAAGCTCAAGCAAACACAGGTAAAATAAATGTTTCTAGATTATGTAACTTTTAAGTTCTAATTTGGTATGTTTGCACAATTGTTTACAAAGCCATTGAGTCAGGCCCATAAACTTAAGATTAATTATTTGCTCACCAAAATAATTTCATAAAGTAAACCAAGTCTTTAGCCAGTAAACAAAGAATAATATAGTGTTGAAATAACACCGTTGCTAAGTATGCATGCAGTGTGCAGAATTATGGTTTTCTGGTGGTAGTTTAATATTATTTTGGCCCAGGCTACTTAGCAGGAATATATCACTAATAACCTCTGATAGCCCTCACTTGGACACACACACACACACACACACACACACACACACACACACCGTGATGAGTGGGATATATGAAAGAAATAATATCTAAATGAAAACTCCAGGTTATTAACATATAGGCTAAACCCATATTATGACATAGGGTTTGGTTAAGGCTGTGAAATATATGTATATATAGTTCATAGTTAAATGGAAATCTTTACTTCCACTGTTTCTCAGACATTCTCTTTATTTTCTCTCTTCCTTCTAACAAGAATCAAAGTAAGAGGCCAAGTGACATCAGATATGTATAGTCAACTTCAGCATAACCTCACCACATGGAAGTGGATGGTACACAAAGAAGTGGAAAATAAAGAAGAATGGATAAAGCACATGGCATGAACACAGTCTGATCTCATCTGAAATGTAACTCTGGGGACCCTGAGTGGATCAGTCAATTAAATGTCCAACTTTTGATTTCTGTTCAGGTCCTGATCTTGGGGTCTTAAGATCAAGCCACATGTCAGGGGTCAGGCTGTGTTGTGCGAAGCCTACTTAAGATTCTCTCTCTCCCTCTGTCCCTCCCTCAGTTGTATGTGTGGATGCACGTACTCTCTCTCTCTAAAAAATATAAATAAATAAATAAATAAATAAATAAATAAATAAATNAGGCAATTTTAAAGGATGGGAGGAAGCAGAAACACTGTTCTATGCCTTCCTTTTGCCCCTCTTCACTCATACATCATGTTTCTATTCATCTCATAAATTCTGTTTATGTCTTAATTGATAAAACCAACTTCTTAGAATAATCAGCATGCTGACTATTTATATCCAGGTTTATAGATTTAAAATATACTCTCTGAGAGTATACGGTTTCTACAGAAAAAAGAAAAAAAAGCATTTCAGAAAAAGGCCATAGAACAGAGATACAGAATTTTAACATTTGCCATCTAGTTTTGAAGTGCCGTTCTGGATTTTAGGAATTTCAAATTATTCCTGTGATTCACAGACAAAGCCAAGTTCAGTGATGCAGTATTCTTCATTAAGAAACATTTAACACAGTAATGGTCTGGGCCAACTGGAGAATGAAGAAAAGCAATTTAAAAGAGCACAGCATCTGTCTTAAGAATAATCACTTGTTCACCACATAAAATGAATAATTTAGATGGCCGTTAGCCACAATTATTATAGGTGGGTAAAGGCAAATAGAAAATTGTATAATTTCATGGATGTTAATTGCATTTTGGTGGAGGAAGAGAAATTCATGCACTTGCTGAATTGAACTATAATATTAAAATGAAACAACTATTTGGTTGCTTGTGAACATCAGGGTTTTAAATTGCATATTGATTTTTTCTATTTTTAATGTATTATTATAAAAATTTATATAAATATACCAAGCATATGTTTCAACAGTTAAGAAGTCATGGCTTATTATTTTATCTAAATCCACACACAATTTCTCCCATCACCCTGCCCATATTACTTTTATAAATATTTATAAATATTTGCACATCCTATCATTTAATCTGTATTTTTTTTATTGATTAATTTTCATGCTGCTATCATGTCCATTCTGAGTTCTTCTCATTGTTTCCCCAAATTATTGAAGCAAAGGAAGTGGGTCAGGTCTACCAACATATACCACCATTCTGCTTTTCTTTGATGAGCACAGTATTGGGGCTGTAACAGCGGATGATTGCTGAAATAATGGTATGTCAGGTTTCCTCATCCTTATAATCATGATTTCCATATATTACTTAAAAATGGCTTAATAAATGTTTTCTGAATGAGTTCAGAGAATTCATATTTTTATGACCAATTACTTTCATCAATTCATGCCAATGTTACATGTAAGCGAACATTCCTAATATAAAAGCCTATAACAACATCCACCTCCTATTATCAGAATAAGATGTGCAATGCTCACAGAGCACTTAGCACAAGTCCTGACTGTGATATACTGTTAAATATTTGAACTTAATATTTATTTTTTATTACTTTTTGCTTATTATTTTTTAAGTTTGTTTATTTTGAGAGAGAGAGTGTATGCTCATGAGCAGGAGAGGGGCAGAGAGAGAGGAGACAGAGAATCCCAAGCAAGCTCCATGCAGCTGGTGCAAAGCTCAACACTGGGCTTGGTATCATGGCTCTGGGACCATGGGCAGAGCCAAAATCATGAGTCGTATGCTTCACTGACTGAGGCATCCAGGTGCCCCTGTTTTATTTATTTTTGAAAGTGATTTTGTAATATCAGCCACAAAGGAATGAGGATCTCTAAACTTCCCTGAAGCAGACTTGCCTTCCCAATCATTCATGCTAAGAAAACTCTTCAAAACCTTAAACCCACTTTGGAGCTTGGATTTAGTTCTACACTCACTGTAATCAAAAACAGCCTTTTATCAACCATACTTAAACCACAGTGACAGAACCATTGTTTTGCTTTCTTAGTGCAGGACCTCCTAATATCCTGGATATGTATGATGCAGATATTCTATAATGATTACAAATAGGTATGGTTCTCTTTCCCCAAATGCTTGTGTAGACTCCCACTAATCATCTCAGTAGTACACTTGCTCTCTAGAGCTCTAATCTCTACATAGAAGAGTGTCAAGTTGGGAGAGAAATTGGATAGGGGAGAGAGAGGGTGAATATAATTCATTATTAAGAAGAGTGCATCAGTAAGTCAAGAAATATTATTAAGAGAAAAAACAACTAAAACTGTCATGAGATACTTCAGTAACATAAACCATTTATATTTATCATGCAACATTTTCGCCTAATACCCAATGCACTTAAAAATTCTAAAACTACAGCGAAGTTGGATAGCTTACATTTACATGAATATTAGGGTCTGTAATATTTATAGCACCAAATTTCGGTTTGCCCTAATAATTCAATTTTACATTGAAATGGAAACACCACAGAAAATCAGTCCTCTAATTGTGGCAAAATGTGCCAATGACTATATGCGGAGTTTCTGCCTAATACTCTAATCTAAGGGACAACATTTACCTCTCAGTCTAGGACCTCCTTCAAATATGGAAATGGAAGCAAGAACCAATTAAATATCAGGCAAATATTTGATTATATTCTGAACTGTGTTAATAACTTAAATTGATTTCATTCTGTTCTCTTTAGTTGCCTGCATGCCTTTGTAAACTTGGACATAGTAGAGGTTAGGGCTGATTTTTTGAAAAATGTATACAATGATCTTTGTTTTCTATGTAAGTAAACAGAAGACAGCTAGTGGCAACTCTGAACAGACTTCGTAAGTACAGCGAAGACCATTTGGTGATACATTCTAACTAAGGAATTATGAAGAACACTCAATAAATGCTCAGAGTCCATCCATGTTCTTTCACATGTCTTTCTCCAATGCCTCAGACAATAAACCGTATCACATTTAAATATATTTTTAAAAAGTTCCAGATATTGCTATGTCCCAACATGCTTTTCTGTTTCTACAATATCCCGGATGTTCCTATCTTGTTTAAGTCAGTCTTTTATAGAAAGTTTCATTTTAGGGGCAAAATAGCAAAAGGATAGTAGTGGCGATTTTTTTCCCCCACCCAGGTCCCAGTGAAGAGTAAAAATTCACTTATGTGAAAATGAATGTATCATGAAAATGAATCTACAAAGATTTTTTTTTTGAGGTACACATATTAACTAGATATCAAGGAAATCATTTCCTGATGTTTTATGGATGATGATTATACACGTTTAAGTTAAACAGACATCCATTAAACACCTGCTAGAGACGAAGCAATGTAGTCAGTACATTATACCTGCCCCCAAAAGATTATATTCTAGTGAGAAAACACAGAAATATGTTAGCATAGAAGATGGACTCTTAGCAGACCTTGAAGATTTCAGGATGATTTCTGTATGACCTTCTCTCATCAATAAAGCCTATCTCAAGTATAAATATACAATTACTTGTATAAATTTATTATTTCTAGAGCAGCAGAGCCAGGAGGACAGAAAAATAACTGTTTTAACAGCTTTACCACTGGAGTCCAGGGCAGTATTTGGCACGCCGTAGGCACTGTTTATTATATAAATACCAAGTAATAGGTGTTCCCCATTAGTTGTGATTTTAAAAAAAGCTAAATTAGCTGAGCAAAAATGTTTCTGGGAAGGGCAAGGTTTAAGTGAAGTTAAGATGGGGTAGGAAATTTGTGATAAGGCTGTGTTAGACTGAGTGAGGATCACAAGCCTAAGCGTGAAGGAGGAGTGCTGCAGGTGATAGAGTTCCAAACGGGGCATCCTGGAGATGAAGCTGGGAAGTTGTACGGGTGCACACCAAAACATGATACGCTATGTGTCCCTTGGTAAGGAGCTAAAGTCTATGTCTGAAGGAATAAGATGGCATTTACACTTGCAGACATACTATCACTACCTTCTCAAATTAACCAAACAGGTTTAACAATTTTGTCACTGATCAGAAGGCACATTCACACTGAACTATGACGGTCTCTAAACAAACAAAGGATTAAACCCAAGAACAGAAATCTTATGACCCTGCCTGTTCAGGATAAGATGAAACATTACAAGTTTTCCAGTAGGGAAGTAATAACATCAAATTGGTGGTTTAGTTTATTTTTGTGGTAGAAGATTGACAAGAGGTACTGAATACAGACACTGAATGTGATAATTAAATGAAATATGAATATTCTATATTAAAGAAAAATGCCATATTTAGCCTTATTTTGTAATTTTATTAATGTATCCATTTGGTATTTTATTTTAGACTTAATTTTTTAACATTATATTTATGTGTTTAGTTTATATTTCTTCTCATTTTTACTCCCTTCTAGCAGGACTTGCTAGTAGTTTATTTTCATTCCACAATAAATAACTTGTTCTCTTTACATATGCAGGAGAATTTCCAATCATTGGACTTCCCTTCTGGAAACTGGGCTAAATATTTTAATATCCACAGTCTCTTCTAAGTGGCTTACTCCTTCAAGTCTTCTCACATACTATTTTTATACTACACTTTGCCGGTCCTAGATAAAAACAGAGTTTATTTGGGGCTTAACTCACTGATTAGTATTATTTTATAAAAATAAAATACATCCATTTTAGCAAATTCCCTATAATCATTTTCATGTTACTTGTCTGAGATAATGAGATAAACTTATTAATATTATCTCCAGTTTCATTTTTTCTTTCTCAAATATAAAACTATTTGTATTTATTCTAAAGAAAGTTTTACCATCAGTTTTGACTCAAATATGTTTGACTTTATTCCAATACATTTACCTTTCTGATAGTTTGGAAGAAATGTAGGGAAATTGCCTATGCACATCGATTTTTTTCATTACAATGTTTAAAAGATTAATATAAGAGAAAGATACTGTTTTACAAAACTATATTGCATGGAAAACTAAAACCAAATATTCAAATACCTGTCCAGCAAAGTATAGTAAAGCAGAGGTTAAAAAACTGATTTCACAATTTTCTTATATTTATCACTTCACAAATATATCAAGAACATGTTGACTTAAGAAAACCTAGGGTCAGGTATTCAATAATTTATGTGTTTTTTCACTCTCTGACACCTATGGCTGATCATTTTTGTCCAGCTCAATGCACACAAAAGGTGTATATCTTCAAGTAATGTTGAAGTAAGTAAGAATTACTACTTACATGTAATTCTTGTTCATTCTTATCTCAACAAATTTTTCAGTGTCCTTGAATATAATAATATTTAAGTTATCTGTTTCTTATCAGACTTTTACACACTACTTCTAGCATCATTGACAAATCTTGGTTGCAATATTTGTTTCTCTTTAGGTGTTTGCCTAATGGTAATTTTCTATTATCCCTATCTTTTCTACATTCTACTTTAAGGAAGAACTGTGATTCTCCTCTGTTTATTTATTTTTTAATTATTCATTTTTAAAGAAAGATTCTGAATATTTATATTAGCCCAGTTTATCCATAATTTGCATTTCCATAATTTATCACAAACTGTCTATAAATTAACATTGTTATTTATTTTGTTGTTCACATTGTCCTTGATTTGGCCATTGGGAGCTGCTACATGTAGTGGGTGCTTGTGCCTTTCTTTTAATGACTATATCATATTTTTGAGCACTTCATTAATTAGCATCATCAGATATTCTACGTGCATTCTGTACTTTCCCTAACCTCACCATGAAAATGGAAGATTTTTCCAAGGATCCCTGATTATTTTAAATTGGCAAATAGTATTGGGGCTAGACATGTACATGTATTCACTGGTGCTAGATACTAAGTCCTTTATACTAACATACATACAGCTATGTAATCCTGTATTTATCCATTTCTTTATGTGTGTGTGTGTGTGTGTACACTGACAGTTCTAATTCCAATCTATCAATCACCAAAGGGATCATTCTAGCCTCCTTCCTTTCCTTATTTGTTATTGTTTCCTCTGATATTATAAAAACTGTCATTATTATTCACAATGTGTTTACTTAGTATTACATAAAAACTATGTACATGTGTGAAGGTGCTTCAGAGTCATAAATGAATTCCTCTGTAAGAAACAAGTGTATTAACTAGAGTAAAATATGTGTGTATATTTTGTTTCATTTTAAACTTTAAAAAGTACAAAATACTGTTTTCCAAAATTATATAGGTTAGTTCTTCCTAATCCACTTCACTATCTTTTGTCATTCACCTATAATACAAGTAAGTTTGTTTATTACTGTGTGAGTTCAATACTGGATCGGTCCTTTTCCTTATCCTTGTTGATTTTAATTATTTATACATGGAGTGTAGGAGGGGTATGGGAAACATGGTTCTAACGATAACTTCTATGAAAGTTGGATATACGTAAGGTGCAAATATAGTTTCTTTAGGTAAGGGCATATATACTTTGTTTAGTATTACCAAATTTCTCTCCAGAAGAGGTGTAGCAAATTGAATTTCTACCAGAAATGTATGAATATGAATATGCACGTTTCCCTACAATCTCACAAATGTCATAGTTTTAATTTTTACCAATCTGAAAGGGGAGGGATATTTAAGAACCATTTCTACATCTGGTGTGTGTGTGTGTGTGTGTGTGTGTGTGTGTGTGTGTGTGAATTTCCTGTTCATGTCTTTTTTTCTATTTTTTAAATTTTTTCCTATGCCTATCTGTTTTTAAGACTTTCTTATATATAAGATGTANATTTCCTGTTCATGTCTTTTTTTCTATTTTTTAAATTTTTTTCCTATGCCTATCTGTTTTTAAGACTTTCTTATATATAAGATGTATAAGACTTCTAGTTAATATTCTAATTATTTTCTTTTTCAGGGTGTTTCTAATGTTTATTTATTTTTGAGAGAGAGAAGCCGGGGGAGAGGCAGAGAAAGAGCAAAACACAGAATCTGAAGCAGGCTCCAGGCTCTGAGCTGTCAGCACAGAGTCCCACCTGGGGCTAGAACTCACAAACCACCAGATCATGACTTGAGCCGAATTCTGATGTTAACCAACCAAGCCACCCACGCACCCATCTTCTATTTTTCAGGTTTTGATTTTGTTTTTGGCATTATCTGCAATGCAACTTATTTAATTTATTAAAAATACATGAATCTTTTATTGTTCTTGAATTTGAGTAAGAGCTCAAAATCCTTTACCTACACCAATCTTAAAGAGAAACTCACTCATGATTGTTGTACTTGCATTAGATCCTTAGTCCATTTGCAGATTATCCTTTGTGTGGTATGAGATATGGATCACACGTAATTCATTGAAGAATAGGTATTTTTGTTTCAGTGATATGAAATTTCACCTATATGTTATCCAAAATCTCTTTTTTTTTTGGGGGGGTCTATTTCTGGGCTTCTTCCTCAAATCCAAAAACTTATTTACTTTCCTTGTAACATTAATTTTCAATTGTAGAGACCTTTTGGTATGTTTTAAAATCTCATAAGTCTAGTTCCTTCTCGTAGTTTTTCTGTTTGGGTGCTTTCCTACCTATACTTTCATTCTTGTTTTCTTATATGAAACTTATTATCAACTTGTCCAACCTTATAAAAGATCAGGCATATTTTTGAGGATTATGTTTAATCTATAAATTAATTTAGGGTGAATTGACTTATCTGATCTATTAACCAAGAATGTCTTTCCACTTTTTCAATCTATTTTTATGCCTTTCAGGAATATTTAAAATTCTTCTTCATAGGGGACCCTGGTGGCTCATTCAGTTAAGCATCCAACTTTTGATTTTGCCTCAGGACATGATCTCTTGGTTGGTGAGTTAGACCACAAATCAGCCCCAGTGCTGATGGTGAAGAGCCTGCCTGGGATTCTCTCTTCCTCTCTCTCTGTCCCTCCTCTGCTCACTCTCTCTCAAAATAAATAAACTTAAAAAATTCTCCATAAATGAACTTCTCCATACTCATTCTTCTTAAGTTTATTCCAACATATGTAATCGTCTTTGTTGCTATCATTAATGAGTATCTCTTCACTACAATGACTTCTAACTTATTAATTTTGTGTATGAAAGTGATTGATTTTTGTATTAATTTGCTAGAGCTGTCTTAAAGTACCAAAAATTGAATGGCTTAAACAAAGTAAATTAATTGTATCAGAGTTCTGGGGGCTAGAAGTCCAAGATCAAGGTGTCTTCAGTGCTGTTTCCTTCTTAGACTGCTAAGGGATGTGTTGTATGTCTCTCCCTTATACAGAGAATTTGTTATTTTTATGTTTAAAATTAGAGGGGGCATTATAGGATTTTTAACAATGATGGTGAAATAAGAATTGGTTTTTAGAGGCTTGAAAAAAAGGATTAAAGTTTATAGGCAGAGGGAATAGGAGATTATAGCTTCCAAGTGAAATATAATTAGTATTTGTAGGTAATATCTTAGCAGTTCCTAAACTAAAAAAGAATAAAAGAAATCTTAATTTGCACACTGTGTGGGAGAAGAAATCTGAAGTAAGCCTTGGATAGCAACCTGGTTGCTATAAGAGCAATCAGGACAGCTTCCAAGGTGAATTAGTTCGGGGGTAAATGGTAATGAGTCTAGTTTTGTCTACCAGTTTCAATATTTGGTTGAAAAGAAAGATGTGCATGGTTTTTCAAAGGAGTGGTATAAAATAAAAAGAAAAGAAAAGAAACCTGAGAAAAGGAGCCCCGGAAACAGAAACTGCTGTTTAAGATTTAAGGAGCAAAAGGACCCAGGAAATGATATGGATGAAGGGAAAGAGTGTGATTTCTAAACAAGTTCTACAGTAACAGCCAACAGTAATGAAGAAATGAAAGACAGTAAGTTCCACTGGACGATATGATATGGTATGATATGAAATGATACGATATATTACAAAATACTTCAGTTTAGATGGTGAATATAAAAGTTGGGGATATAAAAGGTGAATGATGACTAATTAGGAAATATAAGGTGAGAAAGTGGGGACACCATATGCCTTTTGAAGAAACTTACTTAGCCTTTGAGGAGAGGGAAAACATTAGTCAAAGAGATTGAAGCAGTAAGAAAGGATAGATTTTTAAAATTTATTTTGAAGTTTATGTATTTATTTTGAGAGAGAATATGTGTGCAAGAGAGAGTGGGAGAGGTGCAGAGAGCAAGGGAGAGAGAGAGAGAGAGAGAGAGAGAGAGAATCTGTTACTGCAGAGCCCAATTCAAGGCTCCATCCCACAAACCATGAGATCATGACCTGAGCCAAAATTATGGGTTAGGTGCTAAACCTGGTGGGTCATCCAGGCATCCCAAAGATTGATATTTTACAACTAAAAGAAAATTGAAAACAATTTTAATGCTTATTTATTTTGAGAGAGAAAGAAAGTAAGAGAAGAGGAGGGGCAGAGAGAGAGAGAGAATCCCAAGTGGGATTATCACTGTCATCATACAGCCCAATGAACCTTGAGATCATGGCCTGAACCGAAATCAAGAGTCAGCCACTTAAGTGACTGAGCTACAAGGTGACCTGAAAACTGAACAATTTAATCAAATTAGTAAAATGACCTAAGGTAAGGTTTATTGTTGATTAGATGATGGTGACTGAAAGGGTATTTGCCATGCCCTCTGCAATTTACTACAGTGAAATTCTGTATGGAAGTGCATTGTCATCAAAATAACAGAAAAGCATAATCTTCATTAGATAAAGGCATAATATTTGTGGAATAACTTAAATATGCAAAAAATAATTGCTATCAGTTGTGATTTTTCAATAAGCTTAATAAGATTAATATGGAGTATGACTAATACTGAGTCAAACCACTGACAGAATGAATTAGTACTCAGTTACAAAATATTTCAATTATGTTTTCAAAATTAATGATTCCTAATGGGTTATTTTTAATATAAATAAATATGTGAAGCAAAAGCTTATAAGTGTGTAATTACTTACACATTCTGCTCCCACATCTGTAAGAATTTAGTTGAGAAAACAGGATTAAAGAAACAAGAGATGGGGCGCCTGGGTGGCTCAGTCGGTTAAGCGCCCGACTTCGGCTCAGGTCATGATCTCATGGTTCGTGGGTTCAAGCCCTGCATCGGGCTCTGTGCTGACAGCTCAGAGCCTGGATCCTGCTTCAGATTTTGTGTCTCCCTCTCTCTCTGACCCTCCCCTGCTCACACTGTCTCTCTCTCTCTCTCTTTCAGAAATAAATAAAACATTAAATTTTTTTTAAAAAAAAGAAACGAGATAGAGAACACCATACAACCAAACACACACACACACACACACACATACACACAGAGAGAAAAGGAGGAAAAAAGAGGCACAGGTTAAGTAAGGGTCATGTCACCCTAAAAGAGCTATAGTAGAATACTGCAGAACTGGCCATAAAATTTTTAAGAGCAATCTTTGGTTGTCATAAACACTCTTCTTATTGCTCTTCCTCCCTCCATCCCTTCCACTCTGGTTCCTTCCTATATCACTTTAAAAAAATAAGTCATTTATTGTGAAAATCCACTTGCACCAGCCTGTTGTTAGAAAAAGATACTTTGCCATGTATTTGTTGGTAATCTGTATGTCTTCCTTGGAAAAACTTTCATTTGGGTTCTCTGCCCATTCTTTAAATAGAATTGTTAGGTTTTCATGGTGTTGAGTTTTGTGTTTTATGTATTTTAGATATTAATCTCTTAACTAATATATCATTTGTAAACACCTTCAATTCAGCAGGTTGCATTTTTGTTGTTATTGTTAATGGTTTCCTTCACTCTGCGAAACCTTTTTATTTTGATGTAGTCCCAATAGTATATTTTTGCTTTTGCTTCCCTTGACTTGGGATACACATCTAGAAAAATGTTGCTATGTCTGATGTCTGAGAAATCACTGCCTGTGCTCTCCTTTAGGATTTTTATGGTCTCGGGTCTTATATTTAGATCTTTAATTCATTTTGAGTTCACTTTTGTGCATGGCATAAGAAAGTGGTCCAGTTTCATTCTTTTGCATATACTTCTTCAGTTTTCCCCCCATTTACTGAAAAGACTGTCTTTCCCACATTGTATATCCTTCCCTCTTTTGTCATAGATTAATTGACCATGTAAGTGTGGATTTATTTCTCACAGTTTTGGAGGTTGAAAGTTCAAGATTAGAGCACCTGCATGGTCCAGTGGGGGCCCTCTTCCAGATTTCACACTTCTTGTATCCTCAGATGGCAGAGGGAAATGGAGATCTCTTCAGCCTCTTTCATAAGGGCAAGGATCACAATTATCAGGACAGAGCCACCTAATCACCTCCCAAGGGCCCTAATTTCTTAGGGGTTAGGTTTCAACACATAAATTTTGTGGGGATGCACTCAAACCTTGGCATAATTTATATTTGTCCCATTATTTATGTTGCAATAGTTTCCATCAGGTAAGATTAATTTAATGAATGAGTACATTATTAAAAAATGTCATTATGTTGATTGGCCAATTAAGGTCTTTATATAATTTGGAGTATAAAGTATTTAAGACAAAAGCCATTGTGATTTAAAAAACATTCTCAACCTACGGAAAAATAGAAGTTGAATGATGGGACATAAGAATATAACATCAGAACTGAAAGCCATATTCTGACTGGTCTCACATTCTGAAAGTGGATTGTTTATTGTTTCATTTTGGCTTGGTTTGGTTTTGGTAATATGAAAAAGTTGCCCAAACTTATCCTATCAAATACTCACTTGTTCTATATATATTATCTTCTTTTCAACTTTCTTCATAACCTTGACTGATTCAGAATTTTCATTTGTTCTTTTTTCAAAGATCAATTATTTTTTAATTTTTAAACTCTTACTTATTTTTGAGAGACAGAGAGAGACAAAGTATGAATGGGAGAGGAGCAGAGAGAGGGAGACAGAATCTGAAGCAGGTTCCAGGCTCTGAGCTGTCAACACAGAGCCTGACGCAGGGCTCAAACCTATGGACCATGAGATCATGACCCAAGCTGAAGCTGGACGCTTAACCAACTGAGCCACCCAGGTGCCCCTCAAAGATCTATTATTAAGCATTTATTAAATGATAAGCACTGAGGTTATACAGGTGTGGATACTAGACAAGGCCCTTGTGACAGAGAGCTGATATTCTAATAAGGGCGAGAGTGGAGGGAGGGCAGAAGATAAGCACTTTAAATATTGAGATAGTTTTACTGGAGATAGTATTATGAAAAAAGTAAAGCAATAAAATGAGAGAGACTGATAGGAAGACACAGGGACTGGTGACTTTCATAAGGCTGCCAGGGAAGGTATCCCTATGGAAATTACAATGCTAGTTGAACTTGAATGACTTATCTGTTATATATTTTTATATATGGGCTTTATATTTGTCTATAATCATAAAGAATATAAAACTTAAATAATTCATAAATTGAATTATTTTAATTAGCAAGGAAATATTTGAGTAGACGTATTATAACCTACAGCACAGGCTCCCTTGAGATCAATGGCATGAGTGAGTGTAATAAGGGGAACATTTGAGGGTACGGCTTTTAATTCCAAACATAAAAAGATAAAATTGACTGACACAGAAATCAAACTGAAATTCTGGTCACTGGATCTTCAAGATCTTTTAGCTCAAACTAGTCAAGCCTATGAAGAAACAAGACAAGATAGATCAAGTGCCATGTCTGCGGACATTAATTACTGGAAGCTATGGTCTCACCTAAGACAAGTAGCTAAGTCTTCATCACACTGAGTGAGATGTAGTCAACTGAGACCATGAGCCACAGGAAAACTAACAACTGTTAAACAAAACAACAAAAACAACTAAAAGGGAAAGTCCTGATTTTTTTTCAATATTAACAACTTGTCTTAGAAACACCTTTCTTTTTTGTGTGAATACTGTCAATGTTTCAAAAAGACAAACTTTAAGTATCTGAAATGAGTGTTTATGGGCTGGCTCTACTTGTAACTCATTAGGGAGATTTTTAAGTCATTCTGTTTACCAGAAAACTTTCATTACACATCTGCTATATTCCAAGCTGTGGATAAAGGAATGAAGAAGGCATGGTTTTTACTTTGAAGGGGCTTACAATCTTTATTACCCTCCCAAGACAGTTATGAGGATGTGAGCAAAGAAATTTTGTGAATTGTAAAGTGATAGTTAAATGTTTCTTGTCATTAAAGAAACATAGGGGTTAAAAGTATAAATGGCAGGTGACTGATGATGCATGCTACTGAGATGAGGAAGAAAAGGCACGGATTGAGATCAAAGATTATTTACTGCCTCATTATGATGCTTATGATAGATACAGGACAACACAGTAAAGAAGTTAATAGGCATTTTGTTATGTATTTTCATCACACAGGAAGAATCACTGGCAGAAATAGAAATAAGTATATACATTGGGATATGATATGTGAGAAGGGAGAGTTGGAAAATATGAACTATACATATACGAAGTTTTGCTGTGATGGACAACAAAGAAATGCAACAATATCTGGATATTTAATTGATGTCAAGGAGAGACTTAAAGTTTTTACATATTAAAAAAAGTCTCCCATATGACATTCAGAACTTACCAGGTATCTGCTGACTGTTCTCAGTGCTGTTTTTCTTTGTTAACATAGTTGAAGCAATGCATGAAATGCTTATTAGCAAATGCTCATAAATAATGTAAAGTATTTGACTACAAATATTGTATGGTTCAATCAATATTCCAGCTGAAACAAATTATCCTAGATTAGCATCTGATTGTCTTGGGTATTCCTAAATTGCTACCTTAAATTTTAATTGACTCTGGAAATGAAATAGGCGTTTAGAAATAAACAGAAACAGGTAGTTTTTAACTGTATGTTTTTCTTTATTAATTCTCTCTTCCTTTAGGATCTATGACCACCTTCTGCTCAGCTTTGTATTACATTTATTTGTTTTCCCTTTTAACCTGACTCAAAATTCACTTGTAATCTCACCGTAGTTACAATAGCAAGAACTTTAAGAATATTATCATTAAGGGGAAGTGGTGATTTTCTTGGTATCTATATATTTCACTTGAAAATGACCACAGACACCACAACAGTAGCTGCTCTATAAAGAAATATATTCATAAAGAAAAATAGAACATACTGAACCTTATCTAAGAAACGGAACTAGTTACTATTGGTTGAATTTAAAATGTTGGCTATACGGCAGAGGTGGGCAAATAGGAGATGTTCATCTATTTTGCATATACTTCTTGTTTTGCTGTGGGGTGCATTTAGGGTAGACAATCGTCCAGCTTCTCCCAAGACTGGGGTTTGAGCACTAAAACCCGAACCAGAAAATCTCTCCATTTTAGGCAAAATGCGGCAGCCGGTAACCACACACTCTACAAAGCACTTTTACTTTAAAGAGAAAATACAAATTGCTAACAAAGACCTTAAATACTTTGTTTAAACATTAGTAATCTATCTGGTATATTAGATTTATCTACATTTTGCAAAAAACAGAGTCTCTGACATCTATGTAAATAATGGCTTCAAACTTGTTTTTAAAAGTTCATGGGCTCAAAGAAAGAAATTACTCTTCATAACAAAGATGTATGATACATGCAATTTTATTTTTCTAAGCTACGGTCTCTAAGCCTAGGCTGAATCAATATTTTTCAATTTGTTTTCAACCTTAAGGTTTTTACAACTAATGCAACACAAGAGTGCAAACCACAAAGAAACAAACTTCAGGTTTTTAAATTTGGAATTTAGAGTAGGGGTACACATGATAGCCATTGCTTTGAAGAAACAAGAGGTTTTTTCACATAACAAAAGAAGCAGGATTCTTCTTTTGTGGAACAAAATTCCACAGTGGTTGTTGAAATGTTGTTTACATCTTTTCTCAACTGTCTATCATCTCTGATGTGACTGTAAATATCCAAGAATTTGCCAATATTCAGCGTTATGTTTTTGATTCTCAACTCTGACAAAGATCATCTTTCACAATACAGTGAATTTCAATAAAATCCTGGGACATGACTTGGGAGAGTTTCAATAAAACAGAAAAAATGATGGTAAGCAAAAAGCTTAAATATGAACTTTTTAACAACTTTTGGAGACAGGCAGGAGTGCAAAGATAATTAACCTGTTTTGAGAGATATCACCAGACTGAAAGTTATTAAATAAAAAATATCTGATTGCTGCAACACTTGGAGAATTGTTTCATCTGTCTTTCAGGGAAAAGCACATTATCAAACATACATAAGGCATTCCAGCTGGGCTGAGGAAAAAATCAAGACTGTCAGAATACCACTGCTATACTGAAACCTTATTTAAAGAAATCAAGTAAGCTTCCAAACAAGAGCTACATACTAATTCTTCTAGAGTCCCAGCACATGAAATTTAGTTGCTGTGGCACTAATTGCCTTGTACTTCCTCATTCTGCTCCTACTGTATCAATGCCAACCATCTTTCCAGCTAGCCAGGCTTCCTCCCATGTCTACAAACCATCTGATATTTCCCTTATTCCTATGCTAAGTGAAATATTCTGTAATTTTAGTATGAGCCACTTTATAATTTACTATCTTTCCCTGTAATTATACATATGCCTATCATTAGCTAATAAAAAAATATTAATGGCTAACTTTCATTGAGTACTTTTTATACCTCAGACACTGACTGTGCTAAACACTTATATTTACCATTTTATTAAAAAGAACACTTCAACAGGCACCTGGGTGGCTCAGGTGGTTGGGTCCGACTATGACTCGAGTCATGAAGTCACAGTCCATGAGTTCGAGTCCCATGTTGGACTCTGTGCTGAGAGCTCAGAAACTGGAGCCTACTTCAGATTCTGTGTCTCCCTCTCTCTCTGCCCCTCCCTCACTTATGCCCTGTCTCTGTCTTTCAAAAATGAATGTTAAAAAAAATTTTTTTAAAGAACACTTCAAGGCAATTTTTATATGTTTTATTTTACATATGAGGAAACCAGAGGCTCAGAGAAATAAAGTTACTTGCCTCATTCAGAAAACTAAACATAGTAAATTAGAAGCTATAAAACAAGATTTTACCATGTGAGATTAAATATATATAGTTTTTTACTTTCTTACTCAAAGAAAACATTCCCTACAGGTTTTTATGGATAATTTTTAGAGATATATATTATCTAAACAGTAGAAAGTTTAGCATGACTAGAAAATCAGTCTGTTTACTTGCCAATCCTTGAAGAGATTGGTAAATTAGAGGAACAGCTCATTCACTAGCAAAGGTCAGGGAACCCAAAATTTTCCCCAATCATGTCCTTAAATTCCTTACAGAAAGAATTCAAAAGGCCCTCAGCTTGCCCTAGAATAAATAGATTTTTTAAATAATGAATAAGTATCTGTGTATGGGTACACATTGTATGTGTATGTGTACATAATTAGAAAAAATACAGGTAGAATTTAAATTAGAAAAACAATAGGTTGATAAATGGGTACACAGAGGATAGGTAGATCAAAAAGTAATCAAATGCTATTAAAAAGTGGCAGTGATTATGACAATACACAGAGTGGGGAAACTGGTCACAGGAAAATTGCAAAGATAAAAACATACAAACAAAACAGAAGAACTGTAAGTCACAGAGGAAAAAAAAATATATGGTACGCATTTAGGAAGCACTAAAAAATGCAGCACCATTAAAAGCATGCTTAGTGTATTGATTCCTTTTACCATCTAACCTTGACTAAGAATACCAACTAATTTAATTTCAGATTTTATTCAGCAAGGCAATTGGTTGAGCATATTAAAACTTACGTATAATATACTTTCTTACATGAAAGGAATAGCCATGGAAGAAGTGTGTGTTTCTTAGAGTTCTATCTTCTCACCACCCCTCTGAGTATTTCCAAAGCAGCTGACATTTTGTTGTATTGATACCACAGTTATTTATTTTCCTGTCAAGTCTCTATTACTGTCACAATCTCACACTTGTAACAAAGTACATGTGACCCCAAGTCTTAGGTATTTTATGTCCTTGTTTTGTTGTGTATATGTGTTCGATAATCACTGTTTTCCTCAAATTTATTTCCTTTTTGCAGTTCTGGCCAGATATATGAACATTATTTCTCTTCAGTCTGCCAGTGCTGCATTTGCTTTCTAATACACACGCTTTCATATTATTCCACATTATTCCCTCTTAATGGGTTTTCATACACACCTCTTTGTCATCTTCATCCTCTCGTGTGCCTCTGTCTTCTCCCAGCATTCTCCTTATACTTTACACTCTTTCCCTCTATTGGCTAGTTTTCCTTTGAGGACATTTATTTCCTATCTGTAAAGTCCACCTAGCCTAAAGTGATTTCTAATTCCTTCAAAACTGAAATCTATTCCATCTCTGCCGCAAGCTAAGTTTTTAGTTTTATGTTCCTCCATGCCTCAGCCTCAATAAGGTACAAGTACCAAAATGAACTCTGACCAAATTTCAAGGATGGCTTCTGTGGCAAAGCAAAGAGACTGTGCTTCCATTTCACAAGGTGACGGTAGCCAGGAGACTCTTCACTCGTATAATATAAGGCAGGTATTGAAAGAGTCATTGGTTCCAAGGCAGCACTCGTAAAGCTCGAAAAGACTCTGCTGGAGATCATTTCTCTTCTCTTGAGAATTATGCTGATTACAAAGCATCACAAACAAATATTAAAACCTATTCTCAGAGACACAGACACCAAAACCACCTCTCACAGGGAAAGAGCAATGTGTTTGTCACAGATTACTTTTCTTATTTGTTTCTTTTTGTTTTCAATTTCATAAATTACATTTTAATCTTGCTTCCTATATCATCCTAAAATCTCTTTGATACAAGAAGCAAGATTAGAAACACAATTACAAAGATAGTAATGACAATTACTCTTTGTGGCATTCTCCATGACACATACTCACAAATAAAAACTACTAGAAAAGCATATAAATAGTGAATCACTGCCACATTCTATTTAACTTTTTTTAAAAATATTTTTATCTATTTCTAGGAGAGAGAGAGACAGCGTGAGCAGGGGAGGGTCAGAGAGAGAGGGAGACACAGACTGAAACAGGCTCCAGGCTCTGAGCTGTCAGTCAGCACAGAGCTCGATGCAGGGCTTGAACCCACGAACCGCGAGATCATGACCTAAGCGAAAGTCGGACGCTTAACCGACTAAGCCACCCAGGCGCCCCATCTATTTAACTCTTTAAAAATTTTTTTATAAATATTTTATTTATTTCTAGGAGAGAGAGAGACAGCGTGAGCAGGGGAGGGTCAGAGAGAGAGGGAGTCACAGACTCTAGAACAGGCTCCAGGCTCTGAGCCGGCAGTCAGCACAGAGCCCGACGGGGGGCTCGAACCCATGAACCACGAGATCATGACCTAAGCAAAAGTCGGACGCTCAACCGACTAAGCCACCAGGTGCCCCTAACTCTTTAAAGATTAATAACTGTGCACACGCGAGAGTTACCAGGAACAGATAATCCTGCTAGAGTAAAAATTACATAAAAATAATAGTTATTACAGATTTAAGGTGTTACTATTATAGTATGTTAAAAGCTTATTATCACAATATTGACTATGTGAAAATTAATGCAAATTCACAAATAATTATTGAGCCCTATTGTAGATACTTGCCCCTGAACCCACAAGAAACTCATACTACTTTGTGCTTACTACTATGTTAAGTAGTTTGAGACAAACAGAAAAGTTTAAAGGATTCACTATACATTGTAGGAAAGATTAAGGGTCTCTCAAAGCTTCTGGGTATTTTAATTACTTTTAACACATATTTCCATAGCTTTATATGAGAATCATGTAGATCATCAACCTAGCTCTTCATATCACATTGCACAGTGATGGAGACTAACATTCTGTAATAAAGGACCTATACAGCCTCAGTTAGAGATAATCCATTTCACACAACACAGGAAGTATAAGGAACTCCTTTGTCAGCCTTCTCTGTTATTCTCACTCAGAACTAGTTTTATGCCCCTGGTTCCAAGCTATATTTATGTATCTCATAGTGGCGGCTTACACGTATGCCACAGGGTAATGATCTGTGTTCTTCAGTAAGATTCACGTGGCAATAAAAGACAATTGTCCATGTCTATAGGTCTAGGACAGAAAGACTTCTCTGACGACCATCCTAACCATGGCCTGCTATAAGTTCTGGCTAGCAAAAGAGATGCTTTGTTATATCATTAAAGAGCCATGAGGCTATTTAAAATAATCTCGTTTTTCTAACAGTGGTCATTTCTGGCTTTGTTAAGAGCAGCATCATTGAAAAGAATATCCTGAACATTTCCCAGTAAAAATTATTACTAACATAAATAGGATATAGCTTGAAAATTGGAAACTGTGTGTCAACGGTCTCATAATTTTGAAAATCTACTTACATACTTCTCACTTTGCTTTTAAGTTTGGATGGAGAAATAGTCAAGTATGCATTTGAAAATGCTTTATACACACCTGAAACAGCATCCCTTTTCTGAATAGCATATAGAAAATGAAAGCCTGTTTTCTCTAAATTAGACATGAATATTGAGTTTACACACTAATTACTAGGCCAGATTATGCATATTATGAATAACGAGAAGGTAGGGAGAATTATTATGTCACACCGTTACTATTTATTATCATAGAATTTCAAAGAATTGATTCATATTTATAAATATTAAATCCAGTAAGAGGATTTAATAAATCAGTATGAGGACACATCATTACAGTGAATTCTTGAAATGTCCACACCCTTTAATCACCTATGTTTACTTAGAAGTTTTCTAAAACTATTGCCATTTTAGGAGGTTCCAGGACAGGTTCAAAGAAAAGAACTGTGTATATTTTCCTTTTTTTTAATTTTTAAAATGTTTGTTTATTTTTGAGAGAGAGAGATTGAGAGAGAGAGAGAGAGTACAAGAAGGGGAGGGACAGAGAGAGAAGGAGACACAGAATCTGAAGCAGCCTCCAGGCTCTGAGCTGTCAGTACAGAGCCTGACGCAGGGCTCAAATTCACAAACCACAAGATCATGACCTGAACCAAAATTGGAAACTTAACTGACTTAGCCACCCAGGCACTCCTAGTATCTTTTCTTAATAACACAGATTCTTATTTTTTAAAATGTGGCCATCTTATCTGTTGATTTACTTTATACGGACTGATCCTGCTTTCTCTTTTTACAATGAAGACTAAGGACACAAATTAAATGTATTTTTGAAATATATTAAAAATATTTTTTTGCTAATGTTCCTCTGTTTTTCCTTTAAATTCTTACTTCTTGATTATCCTTTGAGATAAAATCTAAGTAGATGATGCAGAAAATGGAGAGTGTAAGATAGAGCTATTATGCCTCCCAAAGCAAATATATTTTCAAGTACATTGATGTGTGCATTTATTTTCCTTTCTCCACCCAAATTTTCTTATTTATTATTTTATTATTGATAAATTCTTTAGAGAGATTTTTCTCAGAATGATGCATTGAGGGATGTACTACATATTAGAAAAAAACTTTAAAATCAAGATTAAGCATGTCAATAAAAGTCTGAACTTGAATCAGATCTCAGCAATTCCACTTCAAGTCCTTTATTTAATCAACTGGTCCACTGATATATGAGAAGCTGTAAAAAAATTAATAAAATAAAAAGATACAATATTATAAAAATAAGTTATTCTGCAATTTCTGTGACAGATCTTTCTTGTCTTAACATTACTTCATAACATCCAAAGTTAACCCTACCTTTGTTAGCAGGTATGTCTTGCTGGACTATGAGAAGAAACGTGTGTATTCCTCTCTATACAGGAGTCTGGCTAAAATAATGATTTAGTAGAGAGTCACAGAGGAGTTAACTTTCAAAAGAGCTTGTTTTCATGGTTTAATTCTTAAATAATACTAGTGTTGTATGTGGCTTGATTGTAAAATTACTTGAAGTAAATTGTGTATATTGCTTGAAATAATTGTATCCACTGATATGCCTCCTCAGAAAACTGAAAATATCCTTGGTTGGATCTGAAGTGTAACTTTTTTCCAAAAGTATATTTATTCTTTCCAATATCCTAAAGTGAAATGACATGCCACAATTTTCACTAAGCGCTACATCTAAGAAACAATATGAAATGTAAAAGGCAACACAAGTTATTTGAAAGCCTCCTTAGGAAACTTATTTGAAGAGTACCATGCTGCTGAAGACTAAGTATACTGAAACAAATTAAAAACCAAGAACAAACAAAGCACTAATATAATCAAATGAGGCCGTACAGAGTTACACCTGGAATGCTTGTGGACAGAAGCGGTCGAGTGTTGCTCGGAAATCCCAAAATATAATAAAAGAACAAATGACTAAAATTAACATGCATAAGCTTTTAAGAAATAAAACATAATTTCATTGAGGACAGGGGGCACACTTCTAGGATGACAAATGTAATCAGTCCCTGAATCTTTTTTGACTCAGAAGTACACACCTTTCCAAGTTGATATGCTTTATTTAGAAATAGAAAGGAACCACTCTGATTAAATAGTATTGAAACTGATTAAACTTTTAACCTCTTCTGAATTAATTAAAAAGCACATTGTAACTCTATGATTATACAATTTACCAAAGGATATTACTCAAAATAATCCCATTTATGCTCATAATATGCTTTTCTAAAACATTTGTTTATAACCTAAATTTAAGCTTAACACCTAGGGCAATTGTCTATTTTTAAAATAAAAATAACTACCTTATTTCTGATTATATAAATAATACATACTCATGATAAAGCAAAATAAAGTTTAGATTATATAGAAAAGCTTAAGGAAAATGTGATAATTATGTGACAAACAAGAAAAAACTAACTGCCTCCAATCTGTTACCAATGACATTTTATGGCTCTACTCTTTCATGTATTTATAATTTAATTATGCATGCATATAAATGCACTGTTATCAAAGTTGGTTCATATAATTTAAATTTGTTTTTTTGCGGTGGGCAGTTGTGGTAGGCAGAAAAAAATTGGCCTTCATGATTCTTGCCCCCTTATTACCACATGGTATGTATACATATCTTCTATAATTTCCTCTTTCCCTTTACGTGAGGACCGTTAAATGTGATGGTATATCACTTCTGTGATTAGGATACCAATCAGCTGATTTTGGGTGAAGCAAAAGAGAGATTATTTGGGTGGGGCTAACCCAATACAGTGTGCTTTTTGAAGGAAAGTGAAGCATCAGAGAGGTGGTGTCCTGCTGGTCCCAAAGAAAAACCAAACTGCCACCATATTATGAGGAGACTACTGGGACATGTGGCAAGGAAATACGAGCATCAGTGGGGACCTGAGAGAGTGCCCAGCATACAGCCAGGAAAAAAGGAGGGATTTTAGTCCTACAATCATAAGGAACTGAATTCTGTCAATGGCCATGCCACAGCCTTCTGAAAGAACAAACCTCTAGCATCAGAAGGCAGCACAGCAGCAAAGGAAAACTTGATTGCAGTTGAGACCGAACTCTTACTCAAGTGTAAGAATCACAGAAACACAGAATCGCAGAATCTGAGAGATAATCAAACTGTGGTATTTTAGGCCATTTAGTTTCTAGTGATTCGTTATGTAGCGATAGAATATTAATACAGATAATTAATATAATTAATACAATAGATTTTGACATGAATTTAATTTTTTATTCTTACTTTGCTGCTTACTTATTTAGCTGGTAACAAGTTCAATCTGCCCCAAATATCCACAAAATATACCATCATTTAAACATCTACATTTTAGTCATTTAGTAGAAATGTATCATTACTTTATGAAAGTTCATTTTATACATAGCTCTCTATATCTCTGTTTTCACACTTAAAACATACATCACTGTGACCCTTATGAGAAAATATAGGACACCTCTAACTCATTTCTTTGGTTGCCATATATTCCATGGTATGGCACATGATATTCAATTATTCCCTTGTTCAGATTGTTTCCAGTTTGTTTCCACTAGAAACCATGCTGTAATATATTTGTTCCTACAATGTTACATATTGGTAACTAAATTTACACAGGACAGAAAGTCATGAGTATGATTTCTGGGTCAGCGAGCATATGAATCTTTTAATTTAATAGATAATGTCTGAAAATGTTCCAAAAATATCTGTACCTATTCATGTTTCCAACCATAATGTATTAAAGCATGACACTTCTAAGTGTTTTCAGACTTAAAGCTTAAAAATTCTGAGAAGTGAAAAAGAGAGATCTTACAATACAATGGATTTCTTTATTATGTTTATATAACATTATTTTATAATTACTCATTTATATTAGTTGGTTGAATGCTAATAATTTTATTGTATTTTGTTTCCATCAAATATGTTTTGAGTTTTTGTTTCATTAATTTCAACAATTGAAAATTATAAACTATTTACCTGAGCTAGAATTGCAATATTTTTACCATGAATTTGTGTTTTACTTTGTTTAATGGTCAAACTATATTTTCTGCCAGAAGACTAACAAGTTGTACCAGCAACGTTTACCAAATAATTCATTTCTCCACTAAACTGAAATACCAGATAGATGTGCATTGTTTAGTAACATTGCTAAAAATCTCTCATCACTGCCGAATAATCTCTCATCGAAAATATAAAAAGATTAAAAGGTTTTTTATGTGTTATAGAATCATAAATTGAAAATAGTTACACAATAAATATGGGAAACATTCTTAAAATATCTCATTAATAATTTATGATCGCCATATTTAAAATATTTTATGTCAACAGATTCTTAATAAGATAGCATTACTGTTTATCACTTTTATTTGCTTGAATAATTCTACCTTTGATTATTACATTACCATATATATAAATATGACAAATCTAAGGTCAATATCATGGTTGGACTAATTTTCTGTGGAGCAGGAATCACTAGACAGTGATTTAAAAATGACAAGATATTTATGGGAAGACTTGTTAGCTATTCTCCCAAATCCAGGAGTTCCTCTTCTTTGTGGAAAAAGTTAAGAGGCTCCAAGGCTCCACTGAACTTTCTTATGGCCATGTGACTGCTTAGCCAGTGAGATGTGAGCAAAAGTAACTCTGAGCCTGCTCTAGGCCATAAAACACTTCCTTTGGAAGCTCTTCCATGATCTTTTGCCTTTCTCAGTAGCTGGAATGGAGTGAGGACAACCCCAAAAGCCAGTGTTAATCATCAGGCATGATTACCTAGAGGGCCACCCTGCCAACCTGTTACCTGCCCAGTATTGTTACATGAATTAAGAATAAACTATTACTTCCAAATCATTTTGTTTGTTTATTTATGTGTTTGTTTGGCTTTTGTGTTATTTCTATTTTTCGTTCTGCAAACTCGCCTGGTTTTAACAGGTACCAATTACATACTAATCAATATCCTAAGGAGTTTCAGATGCATTGTTTCATTTAAAACACTTTAAAACATTCCAGAGGAGATACAATAATCTGAGAATTACTACATGTGCATTTTCAAAACCTCTTGTATTACTTTCTCATTACTACGTTATTATTTTATTTACACATTTAATGATTAAAATATAAAGAAGCTGGTAAACATTACTCTTAAGAAGGGATATAACAAAAATCATTAGAATGGCTCAAATTAAATATATGTAAGAATATGAGCTGGAAGAGATCTTGCATATTCATAGAACTCTCAACAAATGCTTCTTGAGTGCCTAAAGCAGTTGACTAGGCACATTTTTATGGACAGAAGACAGAGATCTTATTATAATGGAAAAGAAAACAATTTATAGATGATAAAACTCAGATATTTATCATAATTATATAATAATCTAGTCTGGAAGCTTTCCCTGCATCATATGACAACTTATACTTAGCAAATGATGAAGCCAAGGATGGAATCCATGTGACTTGACTTGAAAGCTTATCCTCTTTAGCAGAATGCTATACCAAGAATGCTATACCATATGGCCACAGATAGATTCTAATAGATACTTAGCACAATTTAGCTGCTGGCAATGGAAATATTCCTACAGGACTTTGTACAGTGATACATTTACTCTTAATCCAAGTGAAACATGGAAATCCAGACTGTGAGGCTAAGTGATATACAAATATATAGGACAGATGTAGGAACTGGCTATATAAAGGAGTATCCTAGAAGTCTGCATTTACTATTGAGTTCAGGATAAGAATCTAGCTAAAGATGCACAGCTCTTATCAAGAGGTGCACTGCTATTAAAGACCATTAATCGATTACCAGAAAATAATCAGGAGCATGCAAAACATAAGGTTAAGACAGTTATTTAAGAATCAGGAAAGAGGGCACCTGGGTGGCTCAGTCAGTTAAGCATTCTATTTTGGCTCAAGTTATGATCTCACAGTCTGAGTTTGAGCCCCAAGTGGGACTCTGTGCTGACAGCTCAGAGCCTGGAGCTTGATTCAGATTCTGTCTCCCTCTCTCTCTGGCCCTCCCCAGTTTATATTCTGTCTCTCTCTCTTTCTCTCTAAAAATAAGTAAACAATGAACAATTTTCTTAAAAGAATCAGGAAAGTAATTAGAAAATAGATAGAAATGTTTCACAGATAAAGTCCTTTTAGAAGGCTGGAAGGTGGTAAAGAACTAAGGCTAGAGAAGAAAAAACAAGGAGGTTGAATTTGTAAGAGACCTCTCCTTAGGTGAAAAGATGCTGTGTTCATGTAGGTAAGCTAAATTAAAAAAAAAAAAGCCTTAAAAATGTACAATGTCTCAAACAAAATAGAAGATAGTTATTTATTTTCATAATAGTCCAAAAGAAGTGTTATAAATCGTGAGTATTTCTTTTCCCTCAGGTAATTTACAGACTCATGCTCGTTTCAACTGGGGCTCTACTATCTCCTGGGGTCTTGTCATTACCTGCACCATGGTGGAAAAGAGGGAAAATAAACCCATATGGTAGGTTTTTGAAGTGATATATTATAATGGTTTGGGAAGGTCTGTTATGGCAGTAACCTTATCTTTTTAAAAAAACTATAGGTATTTATTTTGAGTGAGAGAGAGAGAGAGAGCAGGGGAGGGGCAAGAGAGATAAAGAGAATCCCAAGCAGTCTTCACACTGTCAACGCAGAGCTCGATTCAGCACCCAAACCCACAAACTGAGAGATCATGACCCGACCTGAAGTCAATAGTCAGAAACTTAACCGACTAAGCAACTCAGGTACCCTGGCAGTAAGCTTATCTTAATACAAGTGTTTTTATTTATTTATTTATTTATTTATTTATTTTTGCTAAATAGTATAATTTATCTATTCTACCAGATACTTTACATAAACCACATCAATTAACATTGTATTCCCCAAAATCTCAGTCAAATACTCATACCTAACTATAAAAAAAAAAAAACAAACATTAAAAACTGTTGGCTGTGTGTTTAAAAGAAGTAAAAGCAGATTTTGCCATGATGCTTTATCTGTTTTATTTAGTACAAAAGTCAGATCTATAGTTGACCATTCCTCAGTCTGTGCAAACTAGGCTAAACTACCAAGTTCACAGCAAACACAAATTGTAGCATTACCATTTTGTTAGGGTATTAAATATTTCACATGAAAATAGATGAGAATATTTGGACAAATTTATTCTATTCTCTTTTATTTTTCTCTTGAATAGTGTTTTCATTTGCTGTTGTGAATGTAGTTCTCTTCTATCAGTCATTTGGGACTTTCACTACCATCTTCTTTAGCTTCTGGATATTAAAGTAAAATATATTTGCTCCATCTAGACACATCAACAAGTAGAGACCATATATCTGCAATGTCAGTTATCAGCTGACATTAAGTATCACACAATGTTGTGCTAAGATAAATAAAAAGTGCTATGAGGGACTCAATGCATTCACACACACACACACACACACACACACACGCACACACAAATGGCAACCAAAATGTAAATCTCCTCTAACAGTAATTTGTTTTATGATTTTAAATATGAAGTACCAAGGAGCCTGGGTGGCTCAGTCAGTTAATCATCTGACTCGGTTTCAGCTTGGGTCATAATTGGGCTCCGTGCTAGCAGAGCCTACTTGGAATTCTCTCTTTCTCCCTGTCTTTCTACCCCTTCCTTACATGCGCTATGTCTCTTAAAATAAATAAATAAATAAATTTAAATAAATAAATAAATACATATGAGGTGTCTGTACTTGAACCTAATCATTAAAGGTTATTGATACCTCCATTAACCTAAATTACAGAGGGTTAAATAAGTATCCCAAGGAAGACAGCAACAGAAGACTGCTGAATGATAGTGAAAAACTGATGCGTTTTTCTATTAGTATAAAAATAATGGTTAAAAAATATGCATTTTTTGAAATTAGAATTATGATTTATAAAGTCCTAAAATGTATTACTTTTTAAGGTCTCCTCTCACAAATTTTATAAAAGATAGCATATAATTTTTGAATGACAAATTAAATCAGACCTTCATACTTTATACTTGAACATAGTACTCAACCTTTGGAAACATTACTAATGCAAATGTGCAATGAGGAACAATATTAAGACTTAGAGATCTAATGGCCATAGAGGGTCCAAGAGAAATTATTTTATTTACGGAATTTTTAAAAGTTTATTGTTTATTTGAGAAAGAGACAGCATGAATGGGGAAGAGGCAGAGAGAGAGAGAGATCCCATGCTACGAGGACAGAGCCTGATGAGGAGCTCAAACTTGCAAAACCACAAGATCATAACGCAACACCACAAGATCATAACCAGAGTGGAAACCAAGAGTCAGATGTAAAACTGAGCCACCCAAGTGCCCCTAAAAGAAATTATTTTAAATGTTTCCTTTGAAGAAGAAGAAAAATCTTTGTATTTGTTCTCCAACAATAATCAAATGCTACATGGTATCCAGCCATCTCTGGCTGGAGCATTCTTAGCAGGGAAATAATGGCACTGAAAACAATCAATGAATTTTATCTCCTGCTTGATAGACTGCCTTCAAGACTAATTACAAACACACAAGAGTTCAATGTTCTGAAACACATAGCTATCTGACATCAGTACATAAAATGGAAAAAAAACCCATCTTTCCTTACTTAGCAATTGAATATTGTTAAGAAATGTACTCCTCTAGACACTTTTTACCATAGTATTTTTGTCCCTTTATTTTTTAAAAGCTAAAAATATGTAGTATTTTTATTGTTTTTTAAGTTTGAAGGAACTGTGAAAATTAGAATTGCAGTAGGAAAGGATAGAGAAGGTGATCTAAGTATATACCTTTTTCTCTTTACCCTAAATTTCCTAAGTGTAGCCAATGGGAAAGATAGATCAGAAATTCAAGAGATGCTTATGAGAGAGTTAAGGAAGGAATGTGTTCTTTTGCCTGAAATCTCGATATCCACTTCCTTATTCTAAGGAAGCTTATTGCCTTCTACAACAATTAATGTACTTGGAGGGGGCAACTCGCTAGCTCAGTCAGTAGAATGTGTGATTCTTGATCTCTGGGTTGTGAGTTTGAAAGCCACATTGGGTATAAAGATTATTTAAAAACAAAATCTTAAAAAAGAAAAGAAGCCAACTAATGTGCTTGGAAAGATAGCCACCAGAAATGGCAAACTTATTAACCATTCTCCTGTTATCAGAGGAAGACCAACTGCCTATCAAACCCTGAAACCTCCAGCTGATGCGAAGAATAGGTTTTCTTTAATGCCATTCTTCTTCCTCTAATTTAAGGAGAAGATCAACTTTCTACTGACCTCGAGAAGAAACCCAACAATATTCCACTGGCCCCTGCTTAGGGAATGAGAGCAAGGATGACTTGCCAGGGAAAATCAAATTGTGACAGAAATGTTTGTTGTGAAGAGACCATACTAGCTACCAATAATAGGGAGTATATAGTATGATATACAAATATAAGCAGGCAATTTGAACAAATTAAAATCAACAAATAAAAGGAATCAGGCAACTGAAAACGAGAGACCTAGGGAAATAAAGTAAACGGACTGCAGTAAAGGCAAAACAAATTAAAAGATTATAAAAAAAGAGTTCTGTAAAAGTATTAATTATACTTTCATATGAGTATTAAAATAAAGGACTTCAGTGAGAATATTTACACTTTCAACAAAATAAAATCAAATTACAACAATAAATGTTTGAGACAGAAAATTCTGTCTAGCAAGAGAAACATAACTCTGAAAGTAAAAAACAATGGTAAAGGATGTGACTAGTAAAATAAATTAGTGTAATAGGAGATAGGTTAAGTAATATAAAGAGAAGCAGAAGGGAGAAAAGGTGTGATTAGGAAGAAAGAGAGAAAAGAGACATGGCAGAAATAAAAAGATAAGTCAAATAAACCTACAATGCCCAATATCTCAATGTGTAAAACAGCATTCTATATATTGACAAGATAGAAGCCTACTCTGTCTAAGCAATAGAAAATGAAATTTATAGGAAATGTAACATTCTTACATGAGCAGAGGTTTTGCTTTGTTCTGCACCTAGAACTGTATCTGAGACAAGGGAGATTTTAGCAAATACTTCTTGCATGGACGGATGGATACACAGATAATGGAAAGATGGATAATGGAGAAACAAATTGATGGATCTTTCAAAAAGAAAATTTTACTCTTTGTTCTGATTTTACTCTTTAGCAAGCATGTTTCCAGAATTTCCCCTGAACCTTAGCTAAAGAATGACAAGATCTTATTCCCTGAATGAAATAATATTCAATAATGTTAAAATAATAACACTTTTGTTTTTAATCTGGAGATAAAACCTTATTTCTGAGTGCTGACAAATGGCTTATTGCATTTATATGACAAAATTTATTTTTAAGAATCACAATTATAATGTAAGTAGTTTTTGTTTATTCTGATGATAAATATTTAATATACATCCTCCTGAACAATAGAGCAATAGAGTTACTTAGTAATATGTTCTTAAGAGCACTAATGCATCTTTAAATAACAGTTCTCAGGTATGCACATAACAGCTTAAACAACAAAACACAAATGGGAAGAAAAAAGACTCAGGAGGTGGATTTATAATATCAAAACTTTTAGATCAAGATCACCAGTTTAGATCTAAGCTAAGTCATCAGTCATTGACATAATTACCAATTTGTCAAGATAAGATGAAATAGTTCTCTCAAAATGCAGTTTTGTTAAAAAAATTAGGATGAATTAAGGTTCGTATGACAGTTTTACAGTTACGATTATTCAAATGATAACTAGGATCGTTCAAATGATAAATGATAAAGAATTTGCACTAAAATATATTCAAGGGAAGCTCTATGGTATTCATTAACAGGTCTTCACATTTAAATATTGCCAGTTATTAATTTCCCTTTAAATGTACTTTAATAATCCAATGAATGAAAAAAAAATGAAGAGAGCATTGGAAGTCACTCTTATGTTTAACTACGAAATTATAGTTTAAATGATAAATATATTGGTAATACCGAAATGAAATAATTGGAATATATTTAAAGCAGCTAGTAGAGAAAGTATAAGTCATCGATAAATTCTTTTACCTTACACATAAAGAAAATGATTTCCAAAATCTAAATCTTTGCTCATTGTAATGCCCAATAGTGGCCAGTAACTGAAATTTCTCAGACTTAGAATCCATGTCTCATGAATTCTCCTCCACTATCTTTTACAACTTATAGAATTGTCAAATCACTATGCTATATACTGAAACTAATGTAACATTGAGTATCAACTATATTTCAATTGGGGCACCTGGGTGGCTCAGTCAGTTAAACTTCCGACTTCGGATCAGGGCCCCATTTCGGGCTCTGTGCTGACAGCTCAGTCTGGAGCCTGCTTCGGATTCTGTGTCTTCTCCTCCCATGCTCAAGTTCTGTCTCTGTCTCTTAATAATAAATAAATGTTTTTTTTTTAAAAAAGACCAGTAACTATATTTCAATAAAAAAGAAAGCCTCAGTCTTTTGAAAGGCATAAAAAATTGCATGGGTGTACCTTAATTAATTTGATTAGTCTTTTATGGACATTGAGAAAAGTCCTTACATATATGTGACCAACAGTAGCTATAGGATAACTTCTTAGAGATTAATTTGCTGAATAAAAAAATCTGCACATATTTAATCTTAATTAGGATGCCATATATATATGTGTGTGTGTATACATATATATATCAGCAGTACACAAGAATGATTATTTCCTTGCTAACACTTTTTGAAGTTACATCTTTCCAACAGCATGAAACCTTTTTCAGACATTTTGTGTAGACTGTGATATAAAGTTCTGGAGTATAATCCAATACACCTTTATAAATACAGAAGCATTTATAAAGACTCTCACAATGATGTGGATAAAACAGCATCTCATACTAATGATGAACTCAGGGGGAAAATCATTTATATCCAGATAAAAGCACACAATCATTTTCTTCTTGGCATTAACAAACGTCAGATGATTTATTTTTAAATTATTTAACGGCCTTATTTTTAGTGATCTTTAACCAAATGTTAAGGGAGATTGTTATAATGATCTTTCAAAGAAATGAAAATCAATATAAAAGTCACAGTGCTTGGCACATAGTAGGCATAAAATATATTTTGTCATTAAATTATTTTTGGATCTTGTGTGTGTATGAATGTATTTTATTTAAAAAGTGTCTGGAATACAGAATATTATGACAGAAATCTCTCTTCTCCAACTGAAATTTAAATTACATAAACACCATAACTTTTGACTTAAACAGACCTTTTAAATTATTTTGCTTTCTTTACTTTTCTTTATTTGTTTGGTTCAGTTAGGAACTTTTCTACTGACAGTCTTCCAGTCAATTTGTCAGTATTCTATTGTATTCAATCTGCTCTCTTATCCAAAAAGTTCTTAAATTCAAATATGGTGGTTTTCAAGACTAGAATATCCATTTGCTTGTTTAGATAGAGATTTCAATTCTTTGGTAATATTTTCTGTGTTTTTTTCACGATTTTCTCCTCATCTCTTCTTTTTTTTGACTGTATTATTTATAGTTAATTTACAATACATGTCCACTAATGTTAAGTTCTTTATAATGTCTTCATTCACATGCCTGGGTGGCTTAATTGGTTAAGTATCCATCTATTGATTTCGGCTCAGGTCATGATCTCTAAGTTTGCGGGATCAAGATGTGCATCAGGCTTTGTGCTGACAGCCTGCTTGGAATTTTCTCTCTCCTTCTCTCTCTTCCCCTCCTCTGCTCACATGCTTGCACATATTCTCTCTCTCTCTCCAATTCTATCTCAAAATAAACAAACATTAAAGATAACTTGCTCCACATATTTCACTATTTATAATATCCAACATGATAATTTCTAAGGATCTTTTTTCAATTTTAGAGTTTTGTCATGTAAATTATGTCTGACACTGTGAGACATGTCACAGGTATTTAATAAAAACATGGTTTCTTGGTCTTTGACACTGTATTTTGATACTACCTACTTCATCTCTTGCTTTATGTGCTTCATTTACAATTATTGATGAGTTTGTTAGTTTCCTGTTATATACATTAAGTACATTTAACTGAAGATCAACTACAGACACAGAATTCTGAGAATAACAAGGTAAACATAATTAGGGATAAGAGCTTTCAAAAGGACTTAAATGATTTTAAATTGCTAAAAAAAATCTAAATTTTTAAATATGCATTTCCTCATTTCTTAAGGAAATTATTTTATGCATGACAAAAATTATATCAAGTGGCTTTATTTTTTGTTTTTGTTTTTTAATGTTTATTTATTTATTTTGACAGAGAGAGAGAGCAAGAACACAAGCAGGTGATAGGCAGAGAGAAGGAGAAATAAAATCACAAGCAGTCTCTATTCCATCAGCATAGAACCCAATGCAGGGCTCAAGCTCATGAAGTGTGAGATCATGACTTGAGCTGAGATCAAGAGTGAAATGCTCAATCAACTGAGCCACCCAAGTGCCTCAAAACTGAAAACTTTTGAAATACTGGTTAATGTCCATTTATGAGTATGAGGCCTTAGATGATAAAATTCTTCCAAGTATTTGTTTGCTTCTCCTAATCAAATCATTTGTTTCCATTTCCTGGGCACTGAATTAAATATTTCACTGACTCTCTTGCTTTATCTACTCAAAAACCCAAAGCAAAATATTTAGCAGCTTGTCCTTAGGCATGTGAAAATTCTTAGTGCATTTAATTAGTGGTACTAAAATCTCTTCCGTATTTATTTATATATTTGTTCATTCATTCATTCATTCATTCATTCATTCATTCATAGATTATCCCTTTGCTGAGCTACCTTTATTTATATTGCTGAAAAGTTATTTGTGCCGAATGTTCATCCAAAGTAACAAAAAAAATCTTGCAGCGCCTGGTGGCTCAGTCAGTTAAGCATGCGACTTCAGCTCAGGTCATGATCTCACGGTTCATAGGTTCCAGTCCTGTGTCAGGCTCTGTGCTGACAGCTAGCTCAGAGCCTGGAGCTTGTTTCAGATTCTGTGTCTCCCTCTCTCTCTGACCCTCCCCTGCTCACGTTGACTCTCTCTCTCTCTCTCTCAGAAATAAAAAAATAAAAATAAAAATAAAACAAATTAACAAAAAATCTATTTCATATGAGTTAAAACTATAAATAAGCATAAAATAGATAAATTGACAGACAGATGAATAGATAGGTAGTGAAAGATGGCTATCCAACATTTAGTCATTATCCTTTAATTTCTACATACAACACAAGTCTACTAAGTTTATTTTAAAACATTTTACCTGCTAAATGCAAAATAATACTAGGATTCCCAAAGTAAGAAGAATATGAAATAAAAACTAACACTTCTTTCCCAAATGAAGTTTTCTTAATTCAAACACCTTTGAACTAAAGAAAGGGTAACAATATTTTTAATTATGTTTGAAGTTTTAATTATTGTATAGAGTTAATAATTCAATTTCTTAGTCATTGTATCTTGCAACATTAAATAAGTGTAGCATCTTAGATGTCCAAAGAATGAACAGTTAAGTCATTGTGTCAGCCTGTGTTACTTTATTGTTAACATTCTATAAACCATGCTGGTTTAAATGTCAGTTTTTTTCCCTGCCTCTCCATATCTTCCCTCTTATAAACTAAACATCTGTTCTTCTATAGTTAATAGTCTGTCCTTTGGTTTGTCTCTTTTGTTTTTCCTTTGTTTGTTATGTTTCTTAAATTTCACATATTAGTGAAATCATATGGAATTCGTAACCCTCTGGCTGACTTATTTTGCTTAGCATTATACTCTCTACCCCCATTCATGCTGTTGCAAATGGCAAGATTTCATTCTTTTTATCTCTTTTTAAGTTTCAATAATATTCCAGTATATGTGTATATGGAACTTTTTCTTTACTCATTCATCTATCAATGAATACAATCAGCTTCCACTAATGCTACAATAAACACAGAGGTTATATATCCTTTCAGATTGGTCTTATTGTATTCTTTGGGTAAACACCCAGTAGTGCAGTTGCTGTATTATAGGGTAGTTCTATTTTTAATTTTTTGAGGAACCTCCATACTGTGTTCCACAGTGGCTGCACCAGTTTGCATTCTCACCAAGAATCCACAAGGATTCCTTTTCCTCCAGACCCTATTTAAAAAATTAAAAGTGTAATTTGCATCAGTGTATCATTTCTACATGATGTTATTCCTGTTTTAAGACAGGATACAAAAACAGAGGTAGGTATTCATTTACTCAAACATTTATCTTTTGCATTTCTACCAGAGGAGAGATGGTAGAAAACTCATTTTCATGGAAAACATTCCTAATAATAGACACCTAAGTCACCTGGCATGGTTCACAGATCATTAATGACTAAATATATTATTTCCAAAACTTTTTATTTCCTTTTTGTTGACCACTTACTTCTGCTCCACAAGATACAGAAAATAATAAGTACATGAAAAGCAACAGAAAAAGAACTTTTAGGGATACTTGGGTGGCTCAGTCAGTTGAATGTCCAACTCTGGATTTTGACTCAGGTCATGATCTCACAGTTGTGATACAGAGCCCCACACTGGACTCCAGGCTGACAGAGAGTGGGGCCTGCTTGGGATTCTCTCTCCTCTCCTGCTCTGCCACTTCCCCGCTAGCTATTGCATGTGCTTTCTCCCTCTCAAAAATAAAAAAGAAATTTTTAAAAATATCTTTAGGGGTACTTGGGTGGCTTAGTGGGTTAAGCATTTGACTTTGGCTCAGGTCATGATCTCACGATTCGTGGGTTCAAGCCTCATGATGGGCTCTGCTGATAGCTCAGAGCTTGGAGCCTGCTTCCATTTCTGTGTCTCCCTCTCTCTGCCCCTCCCCCACTCGCACTCTGTTTCTCTCTCTCTCAAAAATAAACATTAAAAAATGTAATATTTAAAATTATTTTATATTTAAAATTATCTATAANTGCCCCTCCCCCACTCGCACTCTGTTTCTCTCTCTCTCAAAAATAAACATTAAAAAATGTAATATTTAAAATTATTTTATATTTAAAATTATAAATAAGAAGTCTAACCAAAAGTAAATTATAGTTAAGTTGATTACATATACACTTAGGATCCAAACTTTTCAATTAATTAAAAAAGTTGCTGTAGTTCTCTGGAGAATTGCTGTTAATTGCAATGTATAATATATATTATTTTATCAGGCTGCAAATTGTATATGGAGTGTAATTAAAATCATGTAAAATAGCCTATGCATCAAAGAAAAATTAAGAAAATATACCAAGTTAATAAAGTCAAAATTAAAATACATTGCATTTTGCCAGTCTCTGACAGAGGACTTAGGCTTCATGGCCTTAAACAAAACTACAAAGAATTTCTGCTGGAAACATACTTCCCAATACCAATTTAACCTTGCTTTTTCTTCAGTTTCACATTCTTATTTTTCTATTGTATGCCACAAATATCTTTCAATCTAAAGAAAGAATTATGAATTAATAGTCCTCAATATTCAACACTTGGGAAACAATAATATCAAATAAGATCACATTTATTTTCATGTAGAAATGAATATTTGAAAAATTTGAGGATCTGTGAAGTCATATTAAATACATTTTATTTAAATAGGCACAATACTATGTGTTCATTTTAGGCTTCATTTTTAATCATATTTTACATACAACTTAAAACTGAATCACATGTGAAAACAAGATGTGTTCTACTTACAGTTATAACTACTTATCTTTCATCTAAAATGTTTCAGTTGAAAATTGAAATCATCAAAATTACACATGGCTTCAGTGGTTCTCAAAACCTCAGATGCAGAGTGGAATAATCTGGAAGGCTTTTATATATCCTGATGGCTAGATCATATCCAACACCAATTAAATCAAATCCCAGGGGCTTTTTTTCTTCTCGGGTGATTCCAAAATATGTTTAAGTTTCATTTAGTATTGCTTAATAGTGCCTCAATTTTCTCTTTTGTTTTTGAGGTTTAACAGTATAACAAGCAAACAATTCCTCATGCAGGTCTAATGATACTGTTCTCTCCAACTGCTTAAAATGTGTTTTAAAGTAACACAGAGTTGGGGCGCCCGGGTGGCTTAGTCGGTTAAGCGTCCGACTTTCGCTCAGGTCATGATCTCACGGTTCGTGGGTTCGAGCCCCGCGTCGGGCTATGTGCTGACTGCCAGCTCAGAGTCTGGAGCCTGTTTCAGTCTGTGACTCCCTCTCTCTCTGACCCTCCCCTGCTCATGCTGTCTCTCTCTCTCTCCTAGAAATAAATAAAACATTAAAAAAAATAATAATAAAGTAACACAGAGTTCCTGGGTGGCTCAGTTGGTTGAGCATCCAACTTCAGCTCAAGTCATGATTTCGAGGGTCATAAGTTCGAACCTGGGATTGGGTTCTGTACTGACAGCTTGGAGCCTGGAGCCTGCTTCATATTCTCTCTCTCTCTCTCTGTCTCTCTCTGTCTCTCTCTCTCTCAAAAATAAACATTAAAAAATTAAAAAAAACTAAAAAAAAGTCAAGGAACAGCTACAAACATTGAGATTTCACATATTCAGAGAGAAGAAAAGATGAATTTCTCGTGGTTTCTTTGGACTGTCAGTGACTCTTCCCTATACATTCAACAGTGTTTGCCCCTTCCTTGTAAAGGAGAAGCCTTTGACTGAAGTTGAACTCCTTTATTAGACAAAGGAAAAAGTGATAGCTAAAATCTAAGTATTTCATTTTTAGCAGAATTTGAAAAGAAACCTTTTGAAATTCTTTGTTTTTTTTTTTTTCTTTTTAGAAAGAATTATTAAAGCATTTGGTATTCTTCTTGGCCAGATGAATCATTCACAGTTTTCCAGTTCCTGGAAATTTATGACCATCCTACATGTAGTAGTTATAAATAAAAAGGGTCAGTATAATTTATAGTGGGAATTTTTTATTGGTTCCCTAGTAATGTTGTAAGTGTCATGATTACATTTTATCCTTCAAAAAATTTTACTGGTTTTTGTCTTTCATTGTGGGATTTTGGTATTGACTGGAATTGTATGAAAAATAATTATAAATTGCTACTGAATCCAGGTTAGAAATAATTGTGTGGGAGAGGGACTAATGGGAAATTACAATAACAAATAACTTTTTAGACCTAAATTTATGTTAAAAATCAAGTCCACATTATATGAAACTAATTTTATGTTCAAAGGTAATAATATTTCTAAATACCTCCTAGTGAAAGCGTGTGTGTGTGTGTGTTTTGCTTTGCTTTTCATCAGTTAACTTGATATCTGTCTGTCCACTATTTACTGTTGACCAAGGAATAGTGTCCCTAGAAGTTCAGAGCCTATGTCTAAAGCAAATCCTTTCCATGGAGGAAAAAAGATGAAAGTCCAATAAATTCATGCACCAATCATCTGGCAGAGCAGCTGCCAAGAGTGAGGCCTCAATGACTAGAAAAGAAGGCAGAACCCAAAGTCAGTAGCAATAAATGTTATGGATGCTGAAAGACTAGCAGGACCAGGTTTATCCTGGGGAAGATATCAGTAAGTGTGAAATAATAGAAAATATACACATTGGTCTCTGCCTCCAGTTCCAGACACGGAGCTCCTGACACCTCTGTAATTCCCTAAGTGGTAAGAGCACTAAGATCATCTTTTGTTCTAATATTTGGTTTTAGGCCCTAGTTCTGACACTGGGCTCCTGAAACCCTTGTAATTTTCTGACTGAAAGGAATGACTTTTGTGCTTATAAAGCAACCCCAGGTGGGCTCCTGAATAGTCCCTGGATGAGGGTTGGTCACTGGAAAGACCAAGCAATAATTAGAGGTTTTGAATTTTTAGTCTTGCCTCCCATTTTCTTCAAAAGGGGAAGGTCTGAAAATGGAGTTAATGATCGATCACACCTACATGATGAAGCCTCCATAAAATCCCCAAAACACTAGGTTCAGAGAGCCTCCATGTTGGTGAACACATCCCCACCAGGAGAGTGACACACTCCAAATCCATGGAGACAGAAGCTCCTATGCTTGGGACCCACCCAGACTTCACAACATTGTATCTCTTCATTGGAAATTCATCTGTATCCTTCATTGTATTCTTTACTAAATCATTAACCGTTAAGTGTTCCCTGAAATTCTATAAGCAGCTCTAGCAAATTAATTGATTTTGAGAAGAGGGTCATGGAAGCCTCGGATATGTAGCCAAATCAGATAGAAGCTGTGGGTTACCTGAGGACCTACTAGTTGAAATTGGCATCAGAAGTAGGGTGGGGTCAGTCTTTTGGGACTGAACCCTTAACCTCTGGGATCTGATACTATCTCTGGGTACACAGTGTCAGAATGGATAAATCATAAGACATCCATCTGGTGTCAAGAGAAGTGCCTTCTGTGAGAAATAATCTCCATACATTTGGTGTCCAGAGTGTCAGAAGTGAAGTGTTCTTCATGAAGGTAAAGGGAATAGAGAGAAAAACCAATAGTTGCGTACAAGGTACCAGGGTATTAATTTCCTCAACAATGAAATCACATTTGGTACAGCAGCTATAACTGGAACCACCACATGATAAAGTTATGATACCCCACTATTATTTCTCAAGATCTCTCTGTCTTCTATACTGGCCAAATTGAGTGAGATGTGATAGGAACCACCACTCATGGATCCTTCAAGAACTTGATAGTGGCACTAATCTCTATAATCGCTCCACAAATGTATTCTTGATTTTGATTTTCTTCTTTGCTAAGTGGAGGCAGTTATAGAGGCTTCTCTTTGGCCCCTCTCATTGTAATAGTTAGGTGTTGCATAGGTCAAGGAGCCAGTTGTGGAGATTTTGCCAGTTGCACACTCTTTTTCAATGATGCATTCTGAGACTGGAGAAATAACTGCAAGATAAGTAGTATCATGCCCTATGTGAGAGGAGCATGAGCTAAAACTCCACTGGTTATTAGATTTGCACAAGCTCCTACTCTGACTTTGGGCCACAGTTACATTTTGGGTCTCCTGGAATTAGTGTATGTTTAGAATTAGTCCATTAGTCCCCAAAGGGAACTGGGAGAAAGATTAACAGTATACATGTTTGATAGTTTACCAAATCCATCCTTAAGGAGACCCAGCTTCCTCTTAAGGGGTTCTGGGTCTGAAACCTGGATCAAGTGACTCCCTGTTTTTATGATTCAGGTTAAGACTTTTGTTCACTTATCATAGAATTTTTCTGTTTATAAAATTCAAGTAATAATTTAGCATGTCCATCTCTATTTCACTTCTGGGAATACCATAATCAACTAGCCAACACAGCAGGCCTACAAGAACCAGGGTACTCTGACTTTGCTGCTTTGACTCTGTTGTCCATTATGCTAACCGCACTTAATTTGACTTTGGCAACTGAATGCCCCCATTTGGTCCCTGTCACCCTGGGATCCAATTATTTTTATTACTTTTAGGTTTCCTAACTCAGTGGCTATAGTTACCACTGTAAGGTCTGGACTACAGAGAAAAACAATCACAGAGCTATTCAAGGATGTAAGAACTCCCCTCAAATTTATTTCTCCAGTATTATTAAAAGTTATGTCTTCTGGACACTCTCAGTATGAGTGAGTAGGTCTTAAGTGACAAATTTACTCTAACATTCAATAACCTCTAAGTTTTTAAATTCTTTCCTTTACATTAAACTCTAACAGATCCCACATTTCCAATATACTCACTGTAGGCCACCCATGTTTCAACCAACTAACCAAACAAACTTAAGGGCTCTTCATGACTCGCCAAGTTGCAATATAAAATGCAAAATCCTTTAGTGAGCCTGTATCAATACATTCTGCCTGATCCAACTCTATATTCTTCTACCATTATCCCATACTTTTAGTATCCATTTCCATATATGTTCCCTTAATTTCTGTCTGTATAAACTAGAAAACACAAGTAGTTTTTTGGAGTGCAATGCACTGTCTCATGGGTCATACTTTGTAGTTCATTAAGGCCTTGTTAGGACTTAAGTCTAGTAATGGGTCTAGAAGCAAAGAAGGGTGATAGGAGAAGGGTACTGAGGAGAACAGCATTGTTTTGCATCACAACTGCTACAGGAAGGCCATTACAGTTTCCTCAGACAATATAATATTAATTCCCTCAAACTCAGATGGCAGGGATGGATCAGCTGATATCATTGGTGATTGGGAGGCCTCTTCCACTGGCAAAGAAAACTCACCAGAATTTAGAGCATCTGTGGCTTCATCGAAGTCTTTCTACACATCCTTATCATTGCTTACCAGGTTTTATCCTTTCCTAATCAATGCCCTCACTTTCCCATAGACACCCTGTGAGATTGTGAGTTCAATTTATATTGTAATTTAGCTAGGGCTAAATGAGATTATGCATTTGAATTTCAGTAATCACAGCTCTGAAACTACAGGAGATAAGGGTCTCCTTCAGGAAACAATAGAAGCCTTTAGGTCATTTATGTGGTACTTAAGCTGGAAATTAAAACCCCTGAGCTCATTTTTACCTTTCACCACCTTGTCCAAAGACATCAGGAGTAACAACCTGATATCATTGTATTCTTTAGTTTTCCACAAATGTTTGAAAGTAACATACACACAGTTACCTAGATCCCAGCTTATAAGTGGTTGGTTACAAATATCCAATGCAGACATTTTGTATATCTCTAGGACCAGTGTCTTCTACGGACTACCAGCACTATCTTACTGCTAGAAAGAGTCATTAAGATCTTTAACTTAAAGACCTAATCAGATTAAAGAGCAAATTTCAGAAACCCTAAAATAAATTCACAAAACCTATCCTTAAAATTGTGTTTCTCAAAATCTCCAGAGGAACAGAATGAAAAAGATGTATATTGACATAGATTTATGTTTGTATCTATATGCATCTATACCTATCTATCTATCTATCAGATTTATAAAGATTTGTAAAGAGTTCATGTGATTATAGATGCTGAGAAGTTCCAAAATCTGCAAACTGCAAGCTAGAAACCCAGGAAGCCCAATGATGTAGTTACAGTCTGAGTCCAAATACTTAAGAGCTAAGAGCGCCTACAATATAAGTACTAATCCAAGGACACAACACAAATTTCCCAGGTTTAACCATCAGTGAGAGAGCAAATTCTCCCTCTTTCCACCTTTTTGTTCGATTCATGCCTTCAACAGATTAGATGATGCCTATCCACAATAGGGAGGGCAAACTTCTATACTTAGTCTGCTGATTCAAATGCTAAACTCATCCAGGAACACCTTACAGACACATCTCAAACGAACATCTACCCAAATATCTGAGCATGCCATGACCCAGAGAAGTCGATACATAAAATTAAATATCACTGAAGAGGAGGATTTCCCATTCACTGACAACTACCAGTATTTCCACCTAAAAGTTTGCTTGCCTCTCTGAGCATCAGTTTTCTTAAATGTCAAAAAGGGATATCAATACAGAACTCATGTATCTGCTATTATGTATAAATGCCATAATATAGCCAAAAGATTTAGCCTATATCATATATTCATTAAGGATTAAATAAACCATACATACATTTTTTTCAGCAAGGTGGAAGATTTTTGAGACATCTAGGATCATACCAGTGAGCGACCGCAATCCTTCTATATAAAACATGCTTCCCCTTAGGAAATCTTCCCCTTAGGCTGCCATAGTAGCTATGAGGCCAACATTAATCATTTCTCTGAAGAACAATTCTTCTTTGAAAGAAAGGTTCTTTCAAAATGTAACTGAAATAATACAAAAGGTCAGACTGTCAAATCATACTCATAAGAATCAGATACTTTTTCTGGCATCGAACTTGACTAAAAATGAGAAGAATACTGAAAATCATGAGGCACAGGCAAAGCATGCAGAAACCTAGAACTGTCAGACTCTTTCTTAGAGCATAAGAATAAGCTCTGGCCCAGATACAGTATTTAAGAACTTTAAGTAAGGCATACAGGACATCAATTACACAGAGAGCTATTTCAACTGTTAAAGAAATTTTTGCTTTTTATTTAAAAATTATGGAATAGACATTGAGATTTCTCAATAGACCATAATCCATAAATTAACTCAAAATTTATTTGCCATGAGCAACCTAGACATATACCATGAAAAGAATTCCAAGGATAAAGTAATATTGCCAATAATTAATGCTGTCTGATGGTCTGATTAGTATGTTTACAGGATTTGGCCTCATGATTTCTCCCCGAAGATCTCCAAGACAGACATGAGTTATGTATCAATTGCCTGTCTTATGTAAAATTAGATAAAACCAGTATTTAATTGTATTCATGTATATTAAGATTACATTTATAGCATTTTCCTATTCTGACACCAATTAGTATTTGTTATTGTTTCTGTTGGTGGTAGTAGTGTGTGTGTGCAGTACATGTATGAAAGAGTTTTGTTAGATTAAAATAAACAGTAGAGAAGTGTATAGTCTATATCTAGAAAATCCAATTATCTTAAAGCTTATGCTAGGCAAAAATATTCCACGTACCTCATGGTCAATGTCCAAGTGGAAAAGAACACTGTCTCCATACTGTTTTACATATTTACAGGAACAAAGTAGAAGTGAGAAATCTATGTGAATTGTGACAACAGAATTTTCTTGTCAAGGAAGTGGCCTTGTGCCAATGGACCAGACTCTACAACACAGCTGCTAGCATCAGCCTATTCTCTTGAACTAAACTCAGATCTACTGAGCAGGTTCTCCACTAAACTCTCAAAATTAGGGAAAATAAACAAAAGACTCACCAAAGCCCTTAAGATCTTTCCTCACACACCTCTCAGGATTTAAGGAATCTTAAATCTTACCACCATCAGCTCTGCTGACATTAGGTTGCAGGGATTTCTACATTCAATAAGCACTCAATAGATTTTGAATCCCCCAAATTAGAATTCCTTGTTGTTAATTTATTCTATTATCATACAAACAAAGTATAGTTAAGTTTTTGTTTCCTCTTAAATGGCTTCTGATTCTTCTTAATACTTAAGAATCTGGCTTAAGAAACCCAGTTTTAGTCCAACATATGAAAGTGTTGTAAATTCTCCATACCTTAAGCCAGCCCAGCCTTCTTTGACAGGGTTTTGGTGTTAAGATGTATATTATTTAAAAGGCAATGTGGGGTGCCTGAGTGGTTCAGTAGGTTAAGTGTCAGACTCTTGACTTCAGCTCAAGTCATGATCTCACAGTTCCTGGTTTCAGCCCTGCATTGGACTCTGTACTGACAGCAGAGAGCCTGTTGGGGATTCTGTCTCCTTCTCTCTCTGTCTCTTCCCTGCTTGTTCTCTATCTCTTTCTCAAAATCACTAAAAATAAACTAAAAACATTAAAATAAAAGGCAATAGCATTTCAATTACTAGTGATGGAATTTTCGTTTTAAAGAAAATAAATCTTAGAGTTTAATATTTGGCCTAAAAAGATCAATTCTTACTGGTTCTGCCACTGAAAAGAGTCATCACTGTTGTGGGTAAGTCATGTTAATATAAGTCATGGGTTAAATCTCAAAATGAACATCAGCTTAAAATACCAGACCTCGAAAATATACTTGTATCAATCGTTATATAAATTAAGACTCAGTCCTAAGGATGTTTTAATGTATTCTACTATCTCATAATTATAGTAACATTAAAAGTAAGAAGAGCACAGCAGAGCCAAGTGGGAAGAAGTCTAGGGATAAAAACTTGCATCATAAAAAGAAAGAAGGAGCATATAGTAACAAACACTATACATAAGTGATAATTTCAATGAATACATCAAAGGTGGGATTATATCCAAAAACTACCACTTTTAACTTTAAATATTTTGAATATTTGGGAAGAGGGGAGAGTATTAATTATGTGATTAAGTTGTGATCTTATCATGAGAAAATAAAAGGGTTGTATAAAATTTATCTGTATGTTGATTTGCACAAATCTGTGTTCAAGTACACTGCAATACAGAATCAATAAGGCAGTGACTTCTGTTTTACCACTTCCTTTTGTCAATGGAACTTCAAACTCTGAATCACAAATACCAGACCATTTACTAGTTTTCAGAACCAAATAGCTTCAGATGCTGAAATTAAGTTTCACTACACAAATGTTTAATAAACAATGAAGACAGTTTTCTTTGGTTTTTCTTTAAAGACATAGCAAAGAATAAAGAGATCAAAATGACACAATGGAAAGATCTTGATTTAAAAAATCTGTGTTTTGTCTTTAGCTTTATGGGTTACGCAGAGTTTCTGAAATGTCAGTTAATGTACATATACAGCTATCTTTTAGAAAACTTTCTTGTGAATTCTCCATTAATTTAGATTCTTAGAATATAATATCACCTATATTTCAAAATATAAGTAAAGACATCTCATGCTCATACCACATACAAGTTAAAAAAAACAAAATTATGAACTGAATACTATCAGAATTTAAAAATCAATAAAATTTAAATAAATAACATTGATTTAATGTATTGGATAATATAGATTCAACAAAATGTACATGCTTATCCTACCATGGACCACTTGAAAAATTATTTTTTACCTTTTTTTCTCACTTGGCCTTATCATGAATTCATTATGTGTATATTGGATCTTCTTTTTTAATCTCTTATTATCCTGAACAATTAAAGGTGTACATCATGGTGCCAATGTGACCATAAATCCAAATAATAAATACCAGAACCATCACCACATGGCAAAATCCATTTACAGTTATTTTCTTCATGATCATAAAATTCATCAAATATTTTGAATAAAATAGAAACGACAAAATTTAAGAGTTACCCACGAATTAACTATTCACAAAATATGTTTTAGTCATCATGTCAGAGGGTGAGTCACTTAAATTTTCTGAACCTCAGATTGCTCCTGTGTAAGTGGGTAAAGAGAAGTGTGGACTTCATGCTTGAGTAGGTTTGTCCCCCCCCCCTTTTTCCACCCATAATTCAATAAAACACATTTAGTACACATCTATTGAGTACCCAGTGTCAATAAATGTGCAGGGTCTTGATTTTGCTCTACTTGAATGCTGATATGTTAGCCTGCCATAGTTGTATAACACTGACATGACTTGGGATTCCTAGGACAGAGTCAAGGAACTTTATTATGCATGGACACAGAGAGCTCCATGAACATTATATTTGCATCATTTTTTTCCAACTCAAATCCCATGTGGAGGATGTGAAGTGATCCAGATAGATGCTGAGCATGCCATGCATTTGAATCATAGCTGAGGAACCCTGGGTTTAGGGAAGTTAAATCTTTTATGATCGACTACAAGCAAATCTATCCTTTGCCTGGGAGGCAGACATTATCTTTATTATCCTGGACAGTACAAAAAATATTCCCTTGCTCTGGAAGAAGACACTATCTTTATTTTCCAAAGCTGTTTGCCATAAAAGTATCTTTGAGGAGGCAGTCTGGAACAAAAGGCTGTCAGATGTACCAGACATTGCACTAGACAGTTGGGAGAATGGACATAATAATTTAGTCTTTAGTTTCAAGGAGCTGACTAGTGATGCAGACCAACACTTAAACAATATTACTATAAAATAAGTATTAGAGCCCTATGAATTAAGAGATTTATCCCGACATGGAAAGTCAGAGATGACTTAAGACAGAGATCACTTTGGGCTGGGGATTTGAATAGAGTAGAAGTAACTAATAAGGAACAAGGGGATGAAGATGATACATGGGGCTCAAACTCACAAACCATGAGATCATGACCTGAGCCGAAGTTGGATGCTTAACCGACTAAGCCACCCAGGTGCCCCAGAATTTGGTTTTAATATACTCTGGATTCTGTCATTAACTAGCTCTAGGTCTCTGAGCAGCCTGAAATTGAAGTTAACATGCTGATCTTAAAAAGCTTTAAAAATGAATTTTTCCCACTAGTTTGTTGTATTACATGTAATTCACAAAGGAAAAACACTGCATACAAAAGCTTAGACAATGCACGATCTCACTCCTAAATTACCACCAATCACTTTCACATTATGCTATGTAGTAGTAAGTATTACAGACTAAATGTTTGTGTCCACCCCTTCCCCAAATATTTATGTTGAAGGCCTAACTCCCAATATGATGCTAGCTGGAGGTAGAATTAGGTTTAGATTAGGTTATTAAGAATGAGAACTTCACGAAATGATTGGTGCTCATATAACAAGAGGAAGGCAAAGATATCTTTCTCCCTAAGCAAGCACTGAGGAAAGGCTGTAAGAGCACACAGCAAGAAGGAAGCACTCTACAAGCTAGGAAACGTGCCCTTACCGACACCAGAATTTGTCAGCACCTTGTTCGTACAGAACTGTGAGAAACAAATGTCTGTTGTTTAAGCCACGGACAGTCTGTGGTATTTGTTATAGCAACCTGAGATGAATAACACACTCAGTCAATAACCTGGCATAATAAGGGTGCTGAAACATTTGAATCCTAATTAACATCCTGAAAATTTGAAATGGTTTCTGTAATGCATTGGTTTTAATATATGGTCCAATATTTATTCATAAAATTATTTAACACTTTTCCCTATTTAATTATTTTATCTTGGCCATTTTAACTCGATTTGATTTTGAAAAATAAATTATACTCTTCACCTCAGTTTGAAATGTACTGTAACTGCTTTTAAATTTCTAATGAATTCTACCACAAAGGTGAGGCACTTAATCTGTAAAGTATCTTCCGATGTTTTGACACTGAAAACACTAGATAACTGTAGGGTACTATTCTTGTTATTAATATTTATGCTGTGATACTAAATGGGAAAAAGTATCATTCTAAAAATTCATTGTAAACCTTCTAACACTGAGACTAAGAATGATAGTTCAAAATAATAACTCCTGGCTCATTTCTGTCTGTAAATACAAAATTTGAAAGTCAAATCTAATTAGAAAATATCATCATTCTTACAAATGATCCATAACCTGAGTTGTGATTTCTTTTTTCCCCTCTTTGCAGTTCCATGCTGTTACAGCTTTATTTCCCACGTGACATTTTGATTCTACCTATGTAAGTTTTCTGTGAAAAGAGGTGTCGATCCTAATTAGGTCTAAATTCCCCTTGGTAACATATTTTGTGTTAAATTTGAGGTGGACAGAGGAGGAGGAATCTAATTTTAAAAGAACAGACACCTGGCAATCAGTTACCTAAATATAGCTATCACATGGCTTTAAGCCACACAAAGTCCTGTGTATTTTAGAAATTCAAAAAATTTTAGTAAGAAAATGGCTTACAAATAACCCTTTTAGTAATAACATTTAAATCACTTTAAATAGCACTTTTACCACTGACCATTTTCCTTTTTTCTGTTTTTCTTCTATTTTTCTTCTTCTTTTTTGTAAATTTCCAGTGATAATAATTTTCCCTGGACAACATCCTATTTCATCTATTTTGTGAAAGCCTTATGCAAATACAAAGTTTGCTTATGTTCTCCTTTTACCTTTAGGGCTAAGCTTCTATGCTTTTAAAAATCTTTAGTCATTCTATCGTCCTCATTTCAACAAAATCCATTAAATTTACGTAAATCAGTTTGAGGGTAGAAAAGAGTTCTGAATACAGAAGATGCATTATGACACTTTACAGTTAATTTGGATTTTAATTTAGCTTCATTATATAGAAAATGACACTCTAGGCCTGATATTCAATTCAAGAGCAGCCAGTAAGACAATAATTGAATCTCATCCCTACAGCACTGAGCAAATGTATAAAATCTGTGACAACATAAGCAATCTATTATTGTATTAGACATATGACTCATGATACACTTTACCAATTATCAATGTGGTTTTTTCCTTACCTCAAGAGATAGAGATCATCTCTTTCTTGTATAAAACACAAAAGAAAGCAATGAATATTTACATATGATTAGGGGAAAAGTTGCCATCCATAAGAAAATTATTAGACCCTATCTTTTAACTTTTATTTTGAAATAATAGATCCACAAGAAGTTACAAAGAGAGTACATATAGGTTCCATGCATCCTTTACCTTTTTTTCCCAAAGGTTATGTCTTCTATACTTATAGAAGAATATTAAAACCAAAAATCTGGTAGTCATATAATGAATGTTTAAAAGTTTTATGTCATTGGGGTGCCTGAGTGGCTTAGTCAGTTATGCTTCTGACTTTTCATTTCAGCTCAGGTTATAATTTCACAGTTTGTGAGATCGAGCCCTGCATTGGGGTTGTGCTGACAGTGTGGAGCCTACTTGGGATTTTCTCTCTCTCTGCTGCTCTCCTCAATCCTGTGAGCTGTCTCTCTCTCAAAATAAATAAACATTAAAAACGGGTTTTTGTCATTTACCTTATGTGTAGACTCAATACTAATCCTTTTACTGATAACAATCAAGATAATACAATCAAGATATAGCTCTCTTTCATCACTACAAAGATCTTTTGCATTCTACTCTTTTATAGACACACTGGTCCCCTCCCCCCTCACAATCTATAATGGGTTGAATAACATACCTCAAAATTCTGTTTCCTCCCAGAACCTAAAGAATGTGTCCTTATTTGATATAGGGTCTTTGCAGAAACAATTAATTAAGAAACAATTAGAGAAAAAAATGCTATACTTATAGTGGAAGCTAAATCCAACAACTTGTGCCCTTATAAGAAGAGGAGAGGATGCATAAAAAACACAAGGAAGAAAGTCATGTAAAGGCAGAGACTGAGACTGTAGTTATGCAACAGTGACCCAAGGAAAGCCAAGGATTATTGGCAGCCACCAAAAGTTAGAAGAGGCGTGGAAAATTTTCTTTCTCTGACTCCAGAGGGAATGGTGTTGAGACTTTTATTTCAGACTTCTAGCCTCCAGAACTGTGAGGATAAATTTTTGTTGTTCTAAACTACCTGGTTTGTGGTACAGCATCCCTTGCATTTTGAAAGTTCAATTTGTGCCTCTTAGCCTTTATTTTATTTTTTAATTTATTTTCAATTCATCTATAGTTAACATACAGTTTATTAGTTTCAAGTGTACAATATAATGATTTAACAATTCTATACATCACAGAGTGCTCATCAAGGTAAGTGTCCTCTTGACCCCTTCTTCTATTTCACCCACCTCCTCACCTACCTCCCCTCTGCATGCCACTATGCTTTTCTAAAGGATCTACATTAGTACCTAGTTTTGCTAACTGAAAGAAATCCAAACAGGATTTTCTCGTTTTTTTTTTTTAAAAAAGGAAAGAAATGGCAAAAAGTGAAAAGAGCATCTAGCATTTGTTTTGCAGTGAACCCTTATAAGAGCTCACCAACCTTCTTCCCTGGTCACTACACTCAGCATCAAGCTACCATAGATGTGCACTATGTCTGTGATCATCTATGCTTTATCTTAATTTATTTTCTGCATCCATTAGGGAGATGTATCCTAAGATATCAGAAAAGACAGAGAGGCGTTTTGGGTGGGGGGAGCTCTGGGAATACTCTTTTCTATAACTTTTTCTGCTTTTTCACTTTACACCACTTGGGCTTAAGAAAGGTTTCATCAAAACACTCTACTTTTGGATAGTAAGGAAACCTACACTTTGTTATAGGAGTCCTAGGAAACTCAATAGATCATTCTTAAATGCTGACTACTACTAATATGTTCTCTAGCTCTATAATTTTATCATTTAGGGAATGTTATATAAATGGAATCAAACAGTATGTGACCTTTTGAAATGGCTTCTTCACTCAGAATAACACCCTTGAGATCCATCCAAGTAGCTGCATGTATCACTAGTTCATTCCCTTTTATCACAGAGTAGTATTCTACGGTATAGCTGTAGCAGACACAGTTTCATCATTATCCTCTCCAGGAACAGTTTGAATGCTTCCAGGTTTTGGCTATTATAAATAGAGCTGCTATGAGCAGGTTTTAATGTGCTTTAATTTATCAAAAGTAAGTGACCAGGAGTCTGATTATTGGGTCATATGGTAAGGGTATGTTTACTTCCTTTTTAAAAAGAAATTGGCAGATTATTTTTCAAAGTGATTATATCATTTTCATAGGTTTCATTTTGTCGATGTAACAGATGTGTGATGGTATGTTTCTGTGGTCTTTCTTAATCTGCATTTCCCTAATGGCTAGTGAGGTTGAATATCCTTCCGTGTGCTTTACTTTCCATCTGTATATCATCTTCACTAACATGGATCTTTATGTTCTTTGCTCATTATCTAATTGAATTAAAAATTATTTTCTGTTTTGTTTGTTCTTCAAGAGTCAAAAGACAAAATGGTAGAGAGAAAATAGTGAATTGGGTTCTGAGAATCCAAACCAGGGTTATTTTTCTGGATTTTTTTCCCCTCATATATATCAGACTGAATAGATGAGTAATGGTGAAGGCACCAACCTAGAAATGTCAACTGGGACCAAAAAAAGAAAAAAGAAGAAAAATAAAAGTCTTTCTCTCTAGAAAAACAGCCAGGAAAAGTATAGGCTGGGAAAATGGAAAACTTTCAATGATAACCACTCTCCTTTAGGCAAGGACTAAAGAAAATCCTTCAGCTCTGCCACGAGCCCTCTCCTCACATGCTAGTGGAAAGCCTACATACATGTCCATCCTCATCAGACCATAAAGGCTCACAAACTTCCATCAAGGTGTTGTGAGTAAGGAACTGGGACTTTCATACAAATTGAGTGGCAATGAGTCTCCAGTGTGAGGTCAGTGAAGACCACATGGGAAGCCTATACTTTTCCCCATGTATCAGTGAGGTATCCCTGTTCTCTCTAAAGAGATAGTTTCAGAGGAGGCCTAGGGAAAATCAGGATTTCCCCCAGTGTCCAGCAGTAATATGGTCTCCTTCTACTCTCACATAGGATAATATCAACAGGGGTCTAGTAGGGAGCATGAACTAGCAAAACAGCACAGCAATGTATCCAGCTACCTGCCCAGCTGTGAGTTGTTCCTCTCTACTCAACCCTGGATGTCAAAATTTTAAAAACTTGATGAAAGGGCTCAGCAGCAGAATAGAAAAGACAAATAAAACAAACAGTGGCCTTGAGATGAAACAATAAAGTTTACCCAATTTGAACAAAAGACAGACTGAAAAAAAAAAAAGATGAATAGTGATTCAGGGACACGTGGGGATATAACAAAAGATCTAACATTCATGTTACTGGAGTCCCAGAGTGTAAAAGAAAGATATTGGGTCAAAAAAAGTATTTGAAGAAATAATGGCTAAATATTTACCAAATTTGGCAAAAGACATTAAGTTCAAATTCAACAGTTGAGAAAACCCTGAATAGAATAATACAAAATAAATGCAAGCCATTACACATCAGCCACACTTCTAAAAACTACAGATCAGGAAAAACTCTTGAAAGCAATCAGAAAAAAAAAGAGGAAAAGAAAAGAAAAGAAAAGAAAAAAACTTACTACCTAGAAGGGAAAAAGAATTTGAATAAAGGATTTGAATAATAGGGGGTTTCTCAAGAGAATCCACTGAAGCCAGAAAGAAGTGGCATATTTTTCAAGTGCTGAGAAAGATCAAAGAAAAGAAAAGGAAAAGAAAAAAAAAAAACCCTCAAATAAGAATTCTGTATTAAGTGACAATATACTTCAGAAATAAAGTGCTGAGGGGAAAAAAAGTGATGAAAAAAAAGTGTCAAATAGAAGTTTTATATCAAGTGAAAATACACTTCAGAAGTAAAGGGAGAAAACAGGATGGAGGTGCCCCCAAAAATTTAAAAATAGAGCTACGATATGATGCAGTGGTCACACTGCGGGTATACAGCCAAAGGAAATGAAATCAGGATGTCAAAGAGATGCTAGAACTCCCATGTTCACTGCAGCATTGTTCACCATAGCCAAGACATTGGTGAGGGAGCGTGCGGCAAGCTGAGGGCAAAGTTCAGGCTAACAGCACTCCCCCTACCCCCCAGGTATAATATGTGTGATAATCTTACTAGGACATTCTTGGCTACCCAAGAACAAAGGAAAAGATTTAAGTGCTTGCTATGATGATGTGGAAAATGAAGGCAAGTGAAAAATTAAATTCCCTTACTGCATACGGCCTATTGACAAGTCCGTGAAACCAGCAGTGACCTCCCTCTAGGAGCTCAGCTACCTAGATAATGACACTTTGCTAGGGGCAAAAGGGAATCTTGGCTTAACATTATCTTGATCCCCGAGGAACCTGTAAGTCTACCTTAACATATAAAAATTCTTTTGGAAATTTTCTTTATCTCAACTCTCCCAAGATATGTGTTGGCAATCAAACTCCAAGCTTATGACCCCTTGATATATATCTGAAGGGTCTCATGACTGAGTTTTAACTAAATGGTAATAAATGCCCTTTTCCCCGCAACAGCCAGCCCTTCAAGGTCCTGGAAACCTTGCTTGTTTCCAAAATACCTTAGAGACTTACTCTATCCCTAAGGATATATAATCAGTTACCCATCACAACCCCCATGCAGCTCTTCCTGCCCATGGTTCTGGCCCTTGCTTTAATATAATCACCTTTTTGCAACCAAAGACATCTTGAAGAATTTTTTCTTAGCTGTGGGCTCTGGACCCCATCATCACCCCAAAACTTAATCAATATGGAAACCACCTAAGAATCCATGAACAGAAGAATAAAGAAAAAGTTTCATATAATAAAACAATATTCAGCTCTGAGAAAGAAGGAAATCCTGTTATTTGCAACAAAATGGATGGACCTTGAGGGCATTTTGCCAATTAAATGAAATAAAACAGAGAAAGACACTGTATAACAATCATTTATATATGGAATCTAGAAAAGCCAAACTCATGGAAATGGAGACTAGAATAGTGGTTACCAGGGACTGGGAGTTGGAGGAAATAGAGAGAGGTTAGTAAAAGCCTTCAAACAAAATAAACAGACAAAAAAGGGTAAATTAAGACATTCTCAGGTGAGTGAAATCTAAGAGAAATGTTCTTAATCTAAAAGAATGTCTAAACAATTTTTTCTAAACAGAAAGGAAACGGTAGGAAATTTGGAAATGAAAAAAATTATGAAATTTATGAAAAAATATATGTAGAGAAAAGGAGAGAAAGAAACATGCATAAAACACTATAAATCAAAATAAAAAAATCAAATGTAATTCTTAACCAATTTCCCAGTAACCAACATGGATACAGTAAAACATACGCAGAAAACTCTGCCCAAAACAGAAAGAACAAACAGAAAATAAAGCGGCAGATTTAAGCTCTAACCTATCAAAAATTACATTAAAACAAGCCATGTAAAAGACATTGACATTTATTTTTAAGAGAGAGAGCGAGAGAGAGACGAATGGGAGAGGGAGAGAGAAAGGGAGACAGAGGATTCCAAGCAGGTTCCAAGCTGCAAGCACACAGCCTGATGTGGGGCTCAAACTCACACACCTACTGTGAGGTCATGACCTGAGCTGAAATCAAGAGCCCATCACCCAAACAACTGGTCTACCCAGGAGCCCCAGCCAACACTTATTTTTAAAAAGGATCCAACAATACAAGGTCTACAGGAAATTCTCTTCAAATATAATGATAGAGGTTGGATGAAAACACAAGGCTGGAAAAAAACCACATCATATAAACATTAATCCAATAAAGCAGGAATGGGTATATTTTTATCAAATAGAGTAGATTTCCAAACAGAAAATTACTGGGTCGGATAGAGACATTACATAAAGGTAAAAGAATTAGTCCATATATAGCAATCCTAAGTGTGTACGCATCAAATGGAAGTACTGAAAAATATCAATAAACAAGATGAATAAACAATTCCATTTTTCTATGAATTGTGGAGATAAGAGTTTTTAATTTTTAAAATTTTTTAAAGTTTCTTTACTTACTTTGAGACAGAAATAGAGAGAGCGAATGGGGGAAGAGTAGAGAAAGAGGGAGAGGGAGAATTCTAAGCAGGTTCTGCAATATCACCACCGAGCCCAACGTGGGGCTTGAACTCATAAACTGTGGGTTCATGACCTGAGCCAAAATCAAGAGTCAGATGCTTAAGCAACTGAGCCACCCAGTTGCTCCTGGAGACAAGGGTTTTTAAAAACTGATACAACAGATAATCAGCAAGGATATAGAATAGCTCAACAATATAAGCAACAAACATAATCTAGTCATTTTTATGGAACACTCAAAACAACAGCAGAAGGATACATATTCTTTGCAAGAAACAAATACCAAAATATGCTGTGCCATAAAACAAACCTCAACAAATGTTAAAGAATTGAAATCATGGAGGGTGTGTTCTCTAACCACAATGGAATCAATCTAGAAATCAATAATAGAAAGAGAACAGGAAAATTTCCATTTGCTTGGAAACTCAACACACACCTAAATAAACCAGGGAACAAAGAAAAATTTTTCAAAAATACATAGAACTGATCAAAAAATATATTTCAAAAGGAAATATAATCCAGTATCTGCTGGAAGCCGCTAAAGTAATTCTGAGAGGGAAACAGAGAATATTAAATGCTTACATTTAAATAGAGCAAGGTCTCAAAATATTCAAGCTACTTATGAACTAGACAAAGAAGAGAAAATTAAAAATACAAAGCAATCAGAATGAAGGAAATAATACCAATAAGAGCGAAAAGCAATGTAATTGAAAAGAAAAAGGCAGTAAAGAAAACCAATAAAACAAAGAATACCACTAGAGACCCTGCACAAACACAACAAGAGCATAATAAGGTAATAATGCAAGCAACTACTCACATTTGACAACTTCAATGTTATGAACCAATTGCAGGAAAAGTACAAACTATCACAATGTACTTATATGAAATAGATAATTTGAATAGCACCGTGACTATTCAGGAAATTGAAATTTTAATTTAAAGACTCTCAGAAAAGAAATCTCCAGGCCCAGACATTTCACTTGCAAATTCCATAAAATATTTAAAGAAAAAAATAACATCAATTCTATACAACCTCTTCCAAAAGTTGGGGGAAGGGGACATTTTTCTACTCATTTCATAAAGTTTATCATTCATCAAAATCAGAGAGACAATACATAAAGAAAAAAGTAAAGACCATATCCCTCATGATTCTGGAAGTAAAAAGTCTTAAAATACTAGTAAATATAATTCAGTAATAAGTTTAAAAAATATATATTATGACCAAGTGGTGCTTATACAAGGATACAATGCTAGCTCAAAATTGGAAAATTAATTAATATAATTCATTATATCAACAGGCTAACAAAACATTTTAGAAAAAAATCAACAACTATTCATGATAAAAGCTCTCAGAAAAATACGGATATAAAGAGACTGCCACAAGTTAAAGAACATCTACAAAAAACATAAAAGAAATAGTCATACTTACTTGTGAAAAAATTTTTTCCACCAAAGGTCAGAAACAAGGCAAGGGTGTCCACATTCATCACTGCTCTTCAAGATAGTTCTTCAAGTTCTAATCAGTTCAATAAGGCAAGAAAAGAAAATCAAATGCCCACAAATTAGAGAGGTTGAAATAACCCCCACATTTGGCAGATAATTTGATGTCTGTGTTGAAAATTTCGAAAAAAATATCTATAGACAAACATCGAGAAATAATAACTTAGTTCAGCAAAATCACAGATTATGAGATTAACATACAAAAATCTATTGAACTTCTATATCCTAGAAATTCATTCTTGGAAACTGAAATTAAACAAACAAACAAAAACAGTACCGTTGTCACTGGGTGCAAGGGGGCTAAAAAGGAGAAAACTGGGGGATCATCCGCATAGTGACTATAATGTCCTCACACCAAATGCTCCAGAAGAGGGCTTCCACAAGACTTCACTGTAAGCCCCATCACAGCATTTTGTAGACCCTCTGAGAGCTCCTTCACCTGACCCCCTGAGGCGCTTCAGTGTGCGCGGCAGCTAAGATCCCGCACCTGATCGCGAGACCCCAATGGCCGCCGTCCGGAGTGGGGCTCACCTGGACAGCCAGGTGGAGACCCTTCATGCCATAGTTCTGTGGGCCAAAGTGGAGCTGAGACCTCTTTGATCTACTAACAATATCTCAGCTCCCCTCTGAGGCAACCATGGGAGTATAGTAACAAAACATATGAGCACTTCTGTGTAAATTCAACAAGACATATACACAGGACTTGAATACCAAAAATTAGAAAATAGCAGTAAAATAAGTTCTAAATGAATTGAAACACCATAAATGGATTTTAAGATGCAATGTAGTAAAAAAAAGAGTCAATTCTCAATTTACATGGTTGTCATGCAATTCTTAATCAAAATTTCATCAAGTTCTTTTGTAGATATAGAGGAGATGATTCTAAAATTCACATGGAAAAGTAAGAAACTAGAATATCAAAACTACCTTGAGAAAAAAGAATAAATTAGGAAAATTATTGTACCTTATCTCAAGACTTATTATAGAGCCACAATAACTAAGACCATTATGTTAAAAGAGGGATAGACACATAGATCAATAGAACAAAAAAGAGGGACTAAAAATGGTCCTACATAAGTATGTTCAGTTGATTTTTGATAAAGACATACAATCATTTTCATGAAAAAAATAATAAGTCCTTTCAGCACATGATGGTGGAGCAATGAGACATCCATAAACAAAATAAATAAATATATTCCAAAATATATCATTGATTCAAATATATAACATAAAACAGTAAAAATTCTAGAAAATAACGGAAATTTCCTGGATCCAGGGCTTAATCAAGAGTTCCTAGACAGTTCAACAAAGAAATGATCCATAAAAGAAAAAAATAAAAAAAATGGACTTCATCGAACTTAAAAGTTTTTTTCCTGTAAAGAAAAAAATAAGAGATGAAAAGATACGGTAGACTTGGACAAAGTACTTGGAAACCTTACATCTAACCAAGGACTCATATCTCAAATATATAAATATATTTATCTCTTGTGTTTTTATCTTTTATAGTATACTATATTCCAAATATTTGTTGAAACAAATCTGCTAATTACATCATGTTTGATGCAAATGTACAATTTTATATGAAAGCAATGGGAGATGAACTTCATGAAGAAGTCCAGAAACTGGATATTTTTAATCATCTGTGACTAGCAAATAGGCAAAAGAACTATATTTGACTAAAATATTTAAAAAATGCTTCTGCCCAGTAGTTTGGTGATGTGACTCAGTATTCCTGGCAAGTCATTGTGTATGAAGGATGCACACACATTTATAGTTCATTCTCTGACAAAGCCTAGACAGAATCTTTGTTCTGTCCCTTTCATTTTTCCCATGTGATTCTCAAATCTTTGAGACAGTGACTTGCTATACATTTTATTTCACTTGGCTAAGTATCTAGCTGGCTTTTAGTACATGAAGTCTTAGAATAGGCAGACAATCCATTGTTTATAGAAACCAAATCTTTAGCAGATAGATTAAAGCCAGAGTGTGAGACGAATTGAAAGCAAAGGGCAGTGAAGGAAATTTTAGGGTGACTGAAAGTTTCTATATCTTAATACATGTATAGACATGTATATGTGTGTGTATATTTGTCAACATTTTTCAAGTGTTTTAAGCTGATGCTCAAGATCAAGTTTTGGGCTTTCATAGTGCCTTCACGTACTCTCAACAGTGGGAAACACTCACCAGCAGTTCTTTTGTTCTTGGGTAATCATTATCTATAGAAAATCACTTATATTTCTTCCCTCATTTATTGGGCATTTGATACAATCCTATTGAGACGTTTTTTCCCCCTTGAATCTCACATATTCCAACATATTCTAAGAGCACACAGAACTACCTCTTCTTTTGCCATCAGAGACTGTGGCTGTCGAAATAGCCTCTGGCCTTTCATTGCCTCAAGGTAAACTAGTTATGATCCCACTTTATCTTACAAACCAGAGGACAAGCTCTAAGAAGTCTCATTGAAACCCTCTTCGACTGACTTAAAATTGGGAGAAGGATTCTCCAACCCCTCTTATACATTTACAATAGTCTTCAAAGAAATTTTTTCCAAGGGGCTCATGAGTGGCTCAGTTGGTTAAGCATCCTATTCTTGATTTCGGCTCAGGTCTTGATCTCACAGTTCCTGAGACTGAACCCCAAGTCAGACTCTGTGCTGACATCATGGAGCCTGCTTGGGATTCTTTCCCACTCTCTCACTCTCTCTTTCTCTCTCTCTCTGACTTTCCTCTCGCTCACACTCTCTATCTCTCTCAAAATAAATATTTAAAAAAAAGAAATTCTTGTTCTAATGTAGATCTCCTCTCTTCTTTACATTTGGGTTATGAACCCAGCTCCTGGTTTTCTATTCTGCAAGTTTTATTATTTATGTCCTCATTGTTGAACTTTTCTTGGGCTTTTAATCAAAACTATCATGAAGCTTCCCATTTTAATATTATCTTTTAGAGAAACAAACTAGGTAAAAATTCAAGTATTAAAAAGATATGGGGAGGCAAACCATGAGAAACTCTTGAATTCTGAGAACAAACTGAGGACTCATGGGTGTGTGGGGGAGGGGGGAGATGGGCATGGAGGAGGGCACTTGTGGGGATGAGCACTGGGTGTTATATGGAAACCAACTTGACAATAAACTATTTGTAAAAAAAAAAAAAAGATATGGGGGCGACTGGGTGGATCAGTTAGCTAAGTATCTGACTTCAGCTCAGGTCCTGTTCTCATTCTTCATGAGTTCCAGGGCAGCATGGGGCTTCAGTTCCTTTCTCCCTCTCTCTCTCTGCCCCACCCCAGCACATGCTTTGTCTCAAAAATAAATAAAAATATTTAAAAAATGTAAAACAGATATGCAACAAATGTTTTCACTCCATTCCATACATCCTCCTCACATATAGACACTCTTAACAGTTTCTTGTGTTATATATGTGCAGCATCCCACATGAGTACCATATAAATAACAATATATGTTTGTTATATGCTGTGGGTTATTTTGTAGCATGCTTTTTTCATTCAAGAATATATTTACCAACTTTTTAATATCAGTACGAGAGATCTGTCTCAATGTTTAGTAGCTATATGGTATTTCCTGGTATGTATATAGGCAGTTCCTTATTGTAGGGTATTAAATATTTCTTGTCTTTTGATATAACAAATACTGCAGTAATAAAGAACTTTTTATTTATTTTTCAAGGATATATATATATAGGCTTATTTTATATGATAAAAATCTAAAATTAAAATTGCTAAATCAAAAGGTATTGTGATTATATATTTTAACATATATTGCCAAGTTGCTCTCAAGTTTGTCAGGACAGTTTACATTTATAGCAATGGGAACTGTTTTCCTACAACCCTGTAATGCTGTCTCATTAAACTGTGGACTTTAACAATATAAGAGAAGAAAAGCAATATCTCATCTTCATTTTATCACAAATTATGTCCTTTGTATATTTTCTATTTGGCTGTTAGTTCATCTCTCCTTGTGATTTGTTCAAAATCTGATTGTATTAAGTCTACCACTTAGAGTGAAATTTCCCCCCCATTTTGTATTTTATATTATCTTTTCAGAGTATTTTTGCTTTGCAGTAACTTTAATGTCCTATTTTAATATCTTTTTTACAGATTTTAAGAATTTCATCTTGCTTATAAGTTTTAGTACTATCACAAACACGTATGGTTTTAATGTTTATGCATATTTAATTTTCTCTTTTTATTTTTTTGATCTTTATTTATTTTTGAGAGAGACAGAGTGTGAGTGGTGGAAGAACAGAGAGAGAGGCAGACACAGAATCCGAAGCAGGCTCCAGGCTCTGAGCAGTCAGCACAAAGCCAGATGTGGGGCTTGAACTCTTGAACTGTGAGATCATGACCTGAGCCCAAGTCAGTTGTGTAACTGACTGAGCCACCCAGGCACACCATTCATATTTAATTTTCTAAGTCACTGTAGTGTCATATTAAGAAGTATTGCACTATTGAAACTGTTCTAGAAGACATTCTTGTTGTATTCATTTCATTCACTGTATGTTCAAAGAATACCTAAGAGAAAACAACTTTGGAATATCCTGCATTTATGGGTAAATAAAGTTCTTTCTCTTATTGTAGACTTCTGCCTCAATTCTTCTAAGATTTTAGGCTGTTTGAAAAACATAATATGTAATAATATTGTATTCTCTATCTCTATGACTACTTTGTACACTGAAAATTACTCAAACATGCATTACCTAAATTACTTCTGATAACAAGTACATAACAAATTAGTCTAATATAACCATCTTTGCTTTCAAATTATTTTTTTATTTTGAGATAATTATAGGTTCACATGTAATTGAAAGAAATAATACAGAGAGCTAAAATGTACCAGTTACCCAACAGTAATATCTTGCAAAATTATAGTATAATACCACAACCAGGTATTCTATTTCACAGTAGAAATATACTTAAGAATATCTTATTTGGTATCAATAATCTACAAATAGGCCGATAGCCAATTAGGTGAATGCTGGAAGTCTATTTGCAATAGGGAAAAAAACTAAGCTTAAACTTAAGAAATGTGTGTATAAGGCAATGTGTCTATAAGGAAAATTATCATATATTTCTAAAAGACCCAAAAGGAACAAATGAAAACACATGCTATTTTCTTATACATATACATACAAACACTCAACATCATAATGAGGATTATTTATAAATTTCATCCCAACAAATATACTATGAGGTTTTTAAAATTTTCTTCCTAAAACTAGTTAGATTGATCATTAAGTTTATATGAAAAACTAGTAGTAAGAATAATCAAGAAACTTTTAAATGAGAGCAATGAGAACTAGTCCTACCTCTAAATAAAGGAAATATTATGCTTTAGAACATGGATACAGAGCATGAAGCAGAATAAAAACATTCAAAAACAGACACCAGAAAAGAAAAAAAAAATCATTAGAATACGGTACAAGTGGCATTTCAAATTAGTAAGGAAAAGATAGACTTTTATATAATAGTGTGGTAAAAACTTCTTTATCTTCATAGAAACAGTTACAATTCCTCACATCAAAAATCAGTATAAATTCAAAATAGATTTTTAATTCAAAAATAAAGTAAAAGTAGAGATAAATTAGAAGAAAAACAGGTAAATTCCTGTAGAGAAAAATCTTCATAACCATGGTTCATAACTCAGAAGAAATAAAAAAAAACCTGATTGGTAGTTAGGTCTAGAAAAATGAAAATCAATAAGAAAAGAAACCTTTGGGAGGCAAAGCAAATGACAAAATGAGAAAAATATTTATAGCTTTTCTTGGATACAAAATGTTGGTATGCCTAATATATAAAGAAGTGATAGAAATTAAGTCAAATGATAACAATTCAGTAAGAATATAGGCAAAATACATGAACAAATAAATCATAGAATAATAAATGCGAATGGATTTTAAAATCAAATTTAAAAATGGTCCATCTTGCTCATAATAAGCAAAAATAATAATAATAAATAGGGAAAAGTCATTTTATTTAGAAATACGTAAAAGTTTGAAAACATGTTTTTGGCTAAGGTGTCGGGAAACAAGAATGATTATTTTTCTGATGGTGATCCAAAGTCGTACAACTCATAAGGGGACTATACAGTATCTAAAAGTTAAAAAAAAAAAAAAAAAGTTTATTTGTTCTCTAAATTGACAGTGCCATTTTCAGGAATTTTTACCAAACTGCAAAGTTATAAAATGACCTTTGCACAAAGATATTCATTGCAGTATTATATTAAATAATTAAAGGCTGGAGGCAACTAAATTGATCCTTAACAAGGAACTGTAGGGACACCTGGGTGCCTCAGTCTGTTGAGCTTCCAACTCTTGATTTCAGCTCAGGTCAATATCCGAGCCCATGAGATCCAGCCCCACATTGGTCTCCATGCTGAGCATGGAGCCCGCTTAAGATTTTCTCTCTCCTTCTGTTCTTCCCTCAAATGTATATGTGCATTCTTGCTCTCTCTCAAATAAATAAAATCAATAAATAAAATTTTAAAAAGAATAAGAGAATTGAGGAATTAAATATATTATATCCTCAGTGAAGTATTCTGCAATTGTAATTTTAAATTAAAATTGGAATATCAACATTAACTCTATAAAAATGCATAACCTTAACTTTATTCAATATAAAGTGGTAGATGCACTCTTATTTAGTTCCCTGCTATATTTCCAAACTTTCTTTATATTAAAAGGACATATTTTTTTAATGCTTATTTATTTATTTAGAGAGAGAGTGAGCAGGGGAGGAGCAGAGAGAGAAGAGAGAGAATTACAAGCAGGCCTTGTGCTGTCAGTGCAGAGCCCAGTGCAGAGCTCGGTCTTACAAAACATGAGATCATGACCTGGGCTGAAATCAAGAGTCAGATACTTATCCAACTGAGCCACTCAGGTGCCCCAAAAGGACATTTTTAATAAGCACATTTTTCAAAAATGTATCACTTATCTCTATTTTTATTTCTTAGGAAAATTACTAAAAGTAAAATTACTGGATAAAAGGATAAGAACACCTTATAGGTTTTCATGTATATATATAAATTTTCCTCAAGAAAAGTTATGTCTTTTTATACTTTCACCATTAATACATGGAAATGTCACTTTGACAGCACTTTTGTATGTACTGTACAATCATTGGGTTTCAATATTTTCCAACACAATAGAAAAAAAAAAGCACTGGTATTTCATATCTCATTAGAATCTTTGTTATCTAGTAATATGGAATAATTTTTCAAAAATAACATTGACATTAATTTTTATTTCTGAATTCTCCATCTGTTCTTTTGGCCTGCCTCCCAATTCAGGTATTCAAATTTTTCTTATTTTAGTTTTTATAAATATTTTTAATACCAAAAATATTTGTCTGTTGAACACATTTCAAATTTATCCAAGTGTGTTATTTTTATTTTTCAGCTGCTCATTTTTAAAATCATATTTTGTGAACACCTGTGTGGCTCAGTCAGTTAAATACTTGACTCTTGGTTACAGCTCAGGTCATGATCTCATGGTTCATGGAATCCAGCCCTGCATTAGGCTCTGAGTGACACTGAAGAGCCTGCTTTGGATTCTCTCTCTTTCTCTCTCTCTCTCTGACTCTCCCTTGCTCACACATGCACACATATGCTCTCTCTTACTCTCTCTCTCTCAAAATAAATAAATAAAAATTAAAAAATAAATAAATACATAAAATTATTTTGTGATTAATGCAAATAAATTCTATAAGGTGAAAATTTGAATCATAGTATAAGTAGACAAATGCAATGTATACTCCAAAACAGATAAAATGCACAAAATATGAAGCATAAAGTAATGTTCCTTATAAACAATAACTTGAAATTCATATGATTGACTTATTTCTGTGATGGATTTATGGGTGGAAAATATATCCTTTCTTTGGGAATTTAAAATTAGTCTGGACACACTGACCATTGGAACATGAGAACATCAACTTGGAACTCTATGAACCAGAGTGTTGTTGATGCATGTACTTCTTAAATTTCCTGTGCATAGAGGCATGAGTAAGGTTTACTTTCCAGAATGGACCTGACTTTTAGTTTTAAATATCAAACAATGCATTGACTAATAGAGTAAGTCCTTCAAATGTACATTTTCTAATTTGTAAAGTTTTGTCTTATTTTGGCTTCCCCAGACATTACTTCTTTTTAAGAATTCAAGTATACCTTTCAATGGACCATCTTTAAACTGCTACAATTATGCCACATATACTGAAATGTTAAAAAGCACCATTTTGAGTTAACTTGCATTTTTAAAATTTTTTTAATGTTTTATTTATTTCTGAGAGAGAGAGAGAGAGAGGGAGAGAGAGAGAGAGAGAGAAACAGCGTGAGCAGGGAAGGGTCAGAGAGAGAGGGAGACACAGAATCTGAAGCAGGCTCCAGGCTCTGAGCTAGCTGTCAGCATAGAACCCAACGCAAGGCTGGAACCCACGAACCATGAGATCATGACCTGAGCAGAAGTCCGATGCTTAACCGACTAAGCCGGCCAGGTGCCCCTGAGTTAGACTAATTCTTGAAGTTAGGGTAAGCATGGTAGCTCAATGAACCTGACATGTTTTCATTAGATAGAAACTGTCTCCTTTTTGACATTATAGTGTTTATGCCAGATTTATTAATTATACTTGACTTTGTAGAAGATTCCAATCAATCAATGTGATAGCACATGTCAATTATATAGCAAGTCAATGAAGTGTCAAATTCAAAACCCTAGAGAAATTTGGGTCCCAGAAGAACAGAGAACCCTTGAGATATAAAATCTTATCTAATATCAGCATTAAAGTAGCAATCCTGAAATAATTCCTACAAAACTTACATTAAAACCTGGAGCTTCCTTTCAATATAGACACACAGGAAAGAAATACAGAAGTTTTCATCTAATCATTTATGGCCTTTTAAATTTAATGAGCCAAAGTGGAAACTTAATTCTCATTCTAAGTCCCTTTCCTTTTTTCAATCCTAGATGAAGACAAGTTTTATAATTTTTATTTCCAAGATAAAGTTTTGGTCTTCATATATCTTCAGCCACATTTAATGTATTAAGATTTTGATTATGTAATTTTGAATGTCTGTGTCACTTTGTTTTTGCACTTGACTTTGTACAGATTTAACATTTGTTCCTGCCATCAAGTGAGAACCTTCTGATGTTTTTCAAACTCATCAATTTGGAGATTTTTAACATGTTTTGGATCCAAACTTTTATTATTAAAATTAGAGAGTAGAATTCAGCATGCTTAGCAAAGAAATAAATTTTACTTTGCACATTGCATTTCTAGGCTCAGCCATTTCAATGGGAATTTGAAAGATGAACTGGGAATTGTAGCTGATAATTGATCTGATTCTCTAATTAGCAGGATAGACATCTGGCCATTGACTTCTTCCAAGAATTTTGGGCTTTGGGTAACAGAAGGTACTCACTTGCTATGGGAATGGTGAACATCACTTTTGAAAGCTACTGCATTAGCAGTGTCAAAAGCAATTGTGTCAGAATAAATCTGGCCCTTTCACCTTGCCTGTGTTTCTTTGTGGATGCCTGTCAGGCCTGGTTTACTAGCCGGAATACTCAAGTCAATGGGAGGCAACTAGAGGCAAGGCTGTCACTTGCATTGCAATTTTGTTTATAACATTTATGCTTAGAGATGATTTTCCCATTCAATAAGAATCATTCAACTGTAGTGCAATTATCTTATTTCTGTTTGTTTTACTATTAAATCCATCTAAAATATATGTTGTATAAATGGAGGAGAACTTTATCATTTTTCAAAATTTTGTTATGAGATCTCGGAGTTTATTTTTTTAAGTTTTAATTTAAATTCCAGTTAGTTAACAAACACTGTAATATTAGTCTCAAGGGTACAATATAGTGATTCAGGGCTTCCACACAACACCCAGTTCTCATCACAAGTACCCTTCTTAACCTCTATCACCTATTTTACTCATACCCTCCTCCCTCTGGTAACCATCAGTTTGTTCTCTATGGTTAAGATTCTGTTTCTTGGTTTACTTCTCTCTCTCTCTCTTCCCTTTGCTCTTTTTTTTTTTTTTTTGGTTTCTTATATTCCACAGATGAGTGAAATCATATGGAATTTATCTTACTCTGACTTATTTTGCTTAGTAAATGCTCTATCGCTCCATCCATGTCTTTGCAAATGTTGAATTTTATCATTTTAGAATATCAATCATTGCCATTCCATGTACATAAAAATGTACCCTTTCCTTAAAAGATATTAATATGAACTGAATGGAAATTTATCTTGTGTACTATTAACATTTTGCTAAACTCATGTCAGTATTTCTAGATCTATTTTATTGTTCACAAATTTCAAAATATATAAATACTGTTATTAAGGGACTATTTTGTGGAATTTAATGGATATGTCTTTAGTTTTCAAAAATAAGTAATATCTTGGGATGCCTGGGTGACTCAGTTGATTAAGCATCCAAAGTTGGCCCAGGTCACGGTCTTGGAGTTTGTGAGTTTGAGCCCCACATCGGGCTCTGTGTTGACAGCTCATAGCTTGGAGCCTACTTCAAGATCTGTTTCTCTCTGTTTCTGCCTCTCCATTGCTCACACTCTGTCCCTCTGTCTCTGTCTCTGTCTCTCTCTCTCAAAAATAAACATTAAAAAAGTTTTTAAAATAAGAAATATCTTTATTATTATTCTAGATACATATTACTTTCCATTTAACAGTTTGGGGTTTTTTTGGTTTTTTGGTTTTGTTTTTTTAGTTTCCTGTGAGCTTTTATTCTATTTTGGTATTTTTAGATTTTGGAAATAGTTTTTGAAACATTTATAAGATGAAATGAAATTTATAACAGACTTCTTTATATTGGCCTATTCTTGCATTCTATTTTACCACGGTAGATTAGTCTGAAAATTTCTGTGAATTGGGTGTGATTAGTTTTTTTTAATGTGAAGTTATAAGACAGATCAATGTTTTTATTTCATATATATTTTTTTCAGAGTTTGGTTCAGAGTTATGCAGGTGTCATGGAAAGACTGAACTTTCTGTTTTAGCAGAGAATTTGTCACAAGGAAAAGTGATGCCTTAAAAGTGGTAAAATGAAAACTCACCTGTTAGGCTCTGTGGACAAAAAGTCTTTGCTCGAGCTATAAAGATTCAGTAGTCTGAAATCCAAAGGGCATATAGTGATGAACTGGATATTTTTCCCCCTCGAATCACATTGTTGAACCATGAATTCATACAGCCCAGATCCACACATCTCAGTCCTCTGAAATGAGAGGAATAGCAGGGAAGCATAATGGTTAAGGACGGCCTTTGGAATCAAACACATTCAAGTTTGAATGCCAGCTTTGATCTTAAAAACCTGATTTTACCTTTCTAAGCCCCAGTTCACTCTATGTAAAACAATAAAAATACCTTGCAGTATACCTTTATATTCAATTTATATTCAAACAGTACCTTACATGTCAAGGATTAGTGAAGGCTTTGTAGAGAAACTTTGTGCTTTTTTGTGGTCTTTTTAAAAAAATTCAGGAATATCATGTTTCTACCTAATAGTTGATATAAAAATTAGTTTTCCATCAAGTAATTATTTTTTAAATTTTTATATGTTTTATAGTTTATATTTGAGAGAGATAGAGACAGGGCACAAGCAGGAGAGGGGCAGAGTGATGGAGACAGAATCTGAAGCAGGCTCCAGGCTCCGAGCTGTCAGCACAGAGCCCGACATGGGGCTTGAACTCAGAGCAGTGAGATCATGACCTGAGCTGAAGTCAGATGCCTAACCGACTGAGCCACTCAGTCACCCCAAGTAATTCTTTAAAGAACTTAATTTCGCTGAATTGTCAACCAATATATTTTAAATGCCTAGTTCATACACTTACAAAGGTCTCAAATATTTTTTAACTAAAGATTGTCATTTCTGGACTGGAGTTCTCTGTATTAATATAAGCTGCTCTTGTCACCAAAGAAAAATGGGTCATTAATCTTTTTATAATTTCTATCAACAAAATGGATATAGTCCTTTGAAATGAAAAGATACAATCCAAGTTCAATTTGGGACACTAAGATACAGTTTCTCCTTTGAAAAACAGCAATATAAATCCCACATAAAAGAAGTTAAAGGAAATCAACAATGGTGCTGATATTGTTATTTAAATATTGAATGTTGACTGATGGTCATATACTTATTTGAGTGAAGACACAAAAATTAGATATTTCCTATCTTGCCCTCAATATCTAAAAGTTATGCAAAGGATTCTCACAAATAAAATATGGTCAAAATATGAATATATAATTAATAGAGAGGCAACCCAATATCTATATGAAGTGATGCTCAAATTCAGGAGTAATTCAGGATTAGACTGAGAAAACTCATGTTTTCCGTCAAACAAATGAGTAAAAGTGTCAGCTGATCTAGACTACAAGCAAGTGATGAGACAATGCAGATGGATAATTCAATCACTGTCTAATATTGTTAGATTTTGATTGTGTGCATGCATACTCTCTTTTTCTTAAGAAGAAAATACCTACCTTTGTGATTTATTAAAATTTGTACAGCAACACTCAATTCTAACATAAATTATGAGATATGATTAGGGAGAAACAAAACTAATTTACTTGTACATAAGTGGAGACACATAAAAGGAACAGACTTTTTGGCTATTATAATTCAAGAAATATTCTACATCATTTTAGTTTTATTTTTAAGTTTTTATTTAAATTCCAGTTAGTTAACATATTGTATAATATTGGTTTCAGAAATAGAATTTAGTGATTCATCACTCACATATAACACCCAGTCTACATCATTTTAATCATGATCATGTTCAAAATAGCTGATACATTACATGGATTAAAATTATCATATTAGATTCTAATTGCTGACCTTGTGCAAACTGAGTATTATTATAAACAGATCTCTTTACAAAAACTAACATTTGAAGAAATGCATTGAGGGGCGCCTGGGTGGCTCAGTCGGTTAAGCATCCGACTTCAGCTCAGGTCATGATCTCACGGTTTGTGGGTTCCAGCCCCAGAGTGTGGGGCTCTGTGCTGACAGCTAGCTCAGAGCCTGGAGCATGCTTCGGATTCTGTGTCTCCCTCTCTTTATGACCCTCTCCTGGTCATGCTGTCTCTCTCTCTCTTTCTCTCAGAAATAAATAAAACAATTAAAAAAATTAGAAATGCATTGAGCTTTCAACAGAGATAGATTCTACCAAGTACTTTTAATATTGATATATATATATATATATTTTTTTTAATGTTTATTTTTGAGAGAGAGAGACAGAGCGCGAGCAGGGGAGGAGCAGAGAGAAGGAAACACAGAATTTGAAGCAGACTCCGCGCTGTCAGCACAGAACCAGACGTGGGGCTTGAACTCATGAGAAGTGAGATCATGACCTGAGCCATAGTCAGACGCTAACCAACTAAGCCACCCAGGCACCCCAATGTTGATATTTTTTAATAGAAGCTAATCTACATACTTTCTACAACTTACTTCTTTAAATGCAATTTTTGGGTTATGAGAGAAGAATTTCAGAATTATTAGCTCTGTGATGGAATTATAGTTATAGATAAAGTCAGTAATTGAAGTCTGCTGTATATGGAATAGACTCAGGTCATTCCTGGATCTGACATATCTGACTTAAATTGTCTGTAATATCATTAATAAATTTACATTAGAACTTGACAAAGAAGAACTATGAGTCTTGGAAACTTTTCTTGAAGTCTTCATAGGCTTCTTGGAAATAAATTGGTTCAGAGATTTGCATTATTTTTGATTTGGAAATCATGAAAATTATCTCCTGGGTGTCCTTGAACTTCTAAAATTTTAGGCAAAGATGTATGTCAACATAGGTATATTTATCTAGGCAGAGAGCCTATAGGTTTTCATCAGATTCTTTAAGAAGATATTGAACCAACGAAACAAAAGGAAACACATTTATTATATATTATCCACACATTGTCCCTCCCATCCCTGTCTCTCTCTCTGTCTGTTTCTCTGTTTTTTTCTCTCTGAGTTAAACTAAAGTCGAGAGACATAAGAGACTTGTCCTAAATGGACTTATATTTGTTACACAGTTAAACAATGCTGGACTGAAACTGCATTCTTCTTCCTGGTCCAACTCTCATTTCTTTATACCAATGGTCTTTTATTTCTTGTCAATATTTTGAAAGCATTAGTCTTGCATTAGTGTAAGTAATCTACTAGTGCATAATCAAGCATACCAAATAATGATAGGGAGTTAGATTCTCTTTAATATTTATATACGCATTGTATCACTTTGTTTACTTAAGATCTGAAGAAAAACCTATTTCTTCCTTTCAACTCTTGACTCCTACACAAAATTGTTAGGGCTAAAATAAAAATGTCCTTTCCACATGTTTGATTAGTTGCCTGACAGGCTTTGGTAATTGAAACTAATTGAATCATTAACCTACATATACCAAAAAGTAAGTCTGTTTTAATGATAGTCACATTAGAATTTGATGGATGATTATTAGGTGTCAACCCTATGCTTCTTACCTTTGAAAAGCTGTCTTAAAGTAAATAGCAGGCCTTTATATCAGAGTAATAGTTCAAAATATCTTAAACATACCAAATAAAACCTATGTACTGCTAAAGCTTAAACTTTGGAGAAATCTTGTGACTTTCTTGTGTCTTTGAAAACTCCCAACATATCATCATTTATCACTGTATCATATTCATTTATATTTTGTTATTTATTCTATCAGCCACATTACATGAAGACTTCAAAGTTATTAACTCATTCAAATCATCAGTACATCTTTTAATATATTCCAAAATAGTTTTTTATCTATTTTCCATTAGAAAAAATTCTACTGCATTTTTTATTATTCTTGCTTTCTTAACATTGAGGTTGTTAAGCATACATCTGGGTGATATTTAGATCAGATGATCTTCATTATTCTTTCCAAAATTATGTAACACTAACAAAAGATACATATGGCTCAGTATAAATGAAATTATAATGTTAGGATGGTAGGACTGGGCAGAGAAACATGTATGTGGGCTTTTCTATAAGCAATAATTTTAATACCTGATATTCTTTGCAGATTCTTTTGCCAAGTTATTTTTAAATATATAATATTTCCACAAAATTATAATACAAAGAAAATATTAGAATATTATGTTGAGTAGGAAATCCTTTACATCATAACTCAGATGGTGAACAAAACGGGGAGCAAAGAGCTAAAAAAATAAAAGGAACCATTAGAACTTCCAGCAGGGCAAATAATTCATATGATGGTACAATGTATTAGCATTTTTTTAAGTTACTTTAAATAAAACTCATAATTTTCTCAAGATATGCTCTTCCAGAAAATTTCAAGTTACAATGCATCATTATTAACCTTAGTTCCTAAACTGCCCCACTCCCCAACACACACACACAGAAAGTGAATATGGATGGTGATGGATAAGTAAATGAGTCTGATGGGGGGCACCATTTCACAATGTATATGTATAGCTAAACATCATGTTGTACACCTTAAATATATATACTGATTATTTGCCAATCATATGCCATTAAAGCCAAAAAAAACCCTCTCAAATGAAATAATATTGACAAAAGAGTTATTAGAGAGTAAGAAATATTCAAAATTTTCCAATCTACAAATTATATTAATAGCAGCAATACCTATCCATGTTATGAAATTTCTTACAAATAGGAGGAATTCTCATTATCCAGGCTTCGAAAAAAATAATATGCAAAGAAATGACTCACCTCTTTTTACAAGTCAATAGAGGAAGATACAGAATAGAGGAAAGATATCTGGATCTTTAATGTAAGAAGATGAAATACTAGAAGATAATCTAGAGGCAAAATTGTCTGATAGCTTCCGAGCTGTATTGGACCTTGCATGAGTCTGAAGAGTGGAAGATCACAACTAAGTGAACAATTGTGAATATATGATATGTGAATATATGAATATATGACATAACTTGAATATAATACTTCAAGTTGTCTGCCACAATCATGTGATATGAAAGACACAGATATACTAATACTACCATGATTTTTGTTTATGTTTATAATTAGATGAAATGCTAAATTTCAGTTAGAGGTTGGTGAAAATAAAGATGTAATATGTTTCTTATCCAAGTTTAGTAATCTGTTAATTCTACCCATAAAAACCAGCTTAAGAAAACCTGGTGGTTTCTCACAAAGTATCTGAAATATTCTACTAAGATGTATAATACAACTTAAGAAAAAAAGTGTAGTAAATACTGTGATATTTTCTAGTTTCTCTTTACTTACAAATAATGACACAAAATGGGCTTAAAATGGATAAAAAACAATTCTGCCAACAAAATTTTGAGGAAAATAATACTCCAGCTCTACTCAGCATCAATAAATAGTAATTTAAAAAAGGTGACATACTGAACTGTAAGATAATATAGATGTTACTGGTTTCTCATAATAGTTGAGACTAAATCATTGAGAAGGAACTTTTAAGTAGATATATTTCCATATAAATTGACTAGTTTAAGTAAAAAGTATAAAGAGAATCACTAAAAAGATTCCCTTAAATTAATACTCAAGGCTTTTTAATATATTCTGTTATATCTCATCATATAAAAATAATTTGTCAGAATAAATTTCAAATATTAGATATTTTATATTGAAATGGAAATGTTAGAAAATAATTAAAATATCAAAATAAGAATAACCAAACATACACAAACAATAGATTGAGATAAATTTAAAAGAAGTACACAGATTTCAGAAAAGGATATAATAAATCCAAGAAATACTTTTTATATAATAATTACTCTGCTTAAATATAATTTGATCCTCTTTTATCAGAAATTTGCACTATTAGGGCACCTGCATAGCTGTTGGTTAAGCCTTTGACTCTTGATTTAAGCTCAGGTCATGATCTCGTGGTTCATGAGTTTGAACCACGTGTGGAGCTCTGTGCTGGCAGTGGAAAGCCTGCTTGAAAGTCTTTCTCTCTCCCTCTCTCTCTTCCCTTCCCCCCACTCATTCTCTCTGAAAATAAACAAATAATCTTAAAATAAAGAAGAAATTTACCATATTTATATTATTAATTTTTATTCTATTTTACTTTTGTAACACTTGGGTCAATGTTTCATGCTAAGGGAATTAATAAAAGAGATTATTGATTGAATTTTACTGTTTATAACCCACCATGCAAAAAAGATGAAGTTCCTTAAAATTTTTTCACTCTTAATTAAAATATCCTTCACCACCCATTCTCTTTTCCCCCACCTAAACTTAGGCAGAATCAGTAATGATAAACTATTGATGTTTCTCCCTACTACCCGTCCCATCCCATTCTTTCCATACATTTTCATGTAACTGTAGATTACTTTCTTATCACTTATATTTCATTTGCTTTTAGTCATTTTTCTGTATTTATATTTAAGCATAATTTTTAAGGTATAACTTCCTCACAGGGCCAGTCAATTACATATTTTTATAGGAAAGCACTTAAAACCATCTGTTTTTAAACTTTTATTATTTTCATATTTATAAGATAATGTATATGTTTACCTTGAATTATTTTTATCATTAAATACAAATATTCAATTAAAGTATCAGTTAAATATTCATGATGAAGAATTAGGTTACACACATTATCCCTTCTATTATTACAAATTGTCTTTGTTAATAAAGCCCATTAAGCTAGCCAATGAAACTCAGATAAAGATCAGTTTATTTTAATTCAATTATATATACTATTTAATGGTCTGTTTATTATGCTGAGCAATAAGCTAAATTATGTCTAGTGTAAAGGAATCATTATTACAAAAATCAGAGTCATCATTATTTAGGCCTGTATCTTTCCTTTAAGCAAAAAAAAAATTTATACTAAACATATATTGTATATTAATATAACTATTTGAGCAAGTTCATAGGCTAATCATATAATTCTCATCATATCTATTGATATTAAACATAATATAAAAGAGGTAATGGTGGGTCAAAAGTCATTTCAATTATGACCCTAGAAGTAAATCAATATTTGACCTTGGACATGGCTGACTTTCTGTTGACTCAGTTTCTTCATATATAAAGTAGATGTCTCTACCTACTTTACAGACTGGTTGCTGTAAAATAACAGTTAATAGGTTCAATCAGGATCTCGGCTACAATATGCAGTTCTTACTGCTTTAAAGATCTTTCTTCAGTATTACAGGCCTGGCCATCTTCCTCAGAATCAATATGCTCCTGATTTTCTCAGAGCTCAAGTACAAGTATTTACACTTCGCATTAAATACTTTTTCAAGTTAGATACTTGCCTAGCTTCATTGCGCCTAGGAGCTCTCACTTAGCTCAACACCCTAGCATCAAAAGTGATAAATCCAATCACATGCGGTGACAACACAACTAATCAATCTAATTGTTGGACTTTATTCTCATACTTAAAAATTAGTATTCAGTAAGAGATGAATAAAAATTTCTCTTGACCTAAACTTCACTTGTGAACTAGATAAATATAGTATCTCTAGTCTAAAAAAATTAAGACACAAAAATGAACTTTATGTTAGAGTATCCCTTCCTAGCACCTATTTTTTATTTTCCCAATGAGTTTACTAAATATCTCATTTTCTGCCACAGGAAGGAGATGTGCATGTACTCATCAGTGATTCCCCTTGTTTTCTGGCTTTCTGTTGGATTTGACTAATGGGGAACATCAAGAGCTGGAAGGCAAAAATAAGCACCATCATGCTATGTATTTCCTTGGTTCTTCCCTCTGATATTGTCTTTGGTTGGCTGTATTCCTCACTTAAGTTTGAATAATCCCTCTAGATGGCCTCTCTATATGAATTTCACATTTTAGTTTCCAGTAACTACTTGCTCTACTTGGCCTTAATAGTTACAGGCCTATTCAAAATATCATTTTGTATTGACATAGAACGTTAGTAGTTCATCATTTTGAATCACTTGGTTCATTTCGCCCAAGGTGTCAAATTTATGTGACATGTGTTTATAGTTGCTATGGTCTAAATGTTCATATCTCCTCAAAATTCATATATTGATGTCCTAACCTCCAAGGTGATGGTGTTAGGAAATGGGGCCTTTGGGAGGTGATTAGACACTGCCTAATTGGTAATCTTATAAATGAGATCTCAGAGAGATCCATACCCCTGTCACAATGTGAGACCACAATGAAAAGGCAGCTGTTTACAAATTAGAAGTTGAGGTCCCACTAGACACTGAATCTGCTGGTGACTTGATCTGGCACTTTCCAGATTTCAGAACTGTGAGAAATAACTTGTTTATAGGCTACCTATTCTGTGCTATTTTGTGAGGCTGCTTGATCTGACTAAGCCAATAGTATTCCTAATATCCTTGTGATTTCTGCAGTTTCTATAGCAATATCCCTGTTTCATTCTTGATACTGGAAATTTGCCCCCACTTTCATTCTCTCACTGCCCTCTTTTCTTTCATCAGTTCTGCTGTGAGAGCTGAATCAATTTCATTGATCTCAAAGAACAATACTTTTGTTTCAAAGATTTTCTGTATTGTTCTCCAGTTTTCTTTTTATCTAGTTTGTGATTTCACTTATTTCTGCCCTTTATTATTTCACTCTTTCTGCTTGCCTTGTGTTTATTTTTCTCTTCTTTTTTTTTTTTTTGAAGGCGGAATCCAAGGTTATTGATTTGAGACTTTTCCTCTTTTCTGTTATGAGTGTAGTCTATTGTAACTTTTCCTCTCAGCATTGTTTTAGCTGTGTCCCCCCACGAATTTTGATATGTTGAATTTTCATTTTCATTCCATTCCATGTATTTTCTGATTCCCCTTGAGACTTCTCTTTTGACCCTTTTATTATTCAGAAGTGTGTTGTTCAGATTCTAAGCATTTGGAAATTTTTCTTTTATCTTTCATACTAATTTCTAGTATGATTCCACTGTATTTGGAGAACACATAATGTTTTATTTCAGTTCTTTAAAGTTTAGTGACATTTGTTCTATGGATATACCTTGCTATATAGTCTATAAGCAATTGAATAGAATTTATTCTTGTGTTGTTGGCTGGAATGTTCTACAAATATCCATTAGGGTTTTTTTTCTTTTTCAATTTTTTATTTAAATTCTAGTTAGTTAACAAACAGCATAATATTGGTTTCAGGAGTAGAATTTAGTGATTTATCCTTGAATATAACACTGAAACATCCATTAGATCTTGTTGGTTTGGTGGTGTTTATGAATTTTATACCTAGTTGGGTTTTTTTCTTTTCTTTTTTATTTTTTAAGTTTATTTATTTTGAGGGTAGGGGGAAGAGATAGAGGGAGAGAGAGAAAATTCCAAGCAGGCTAGACACCATCAGTGCAGAGCCTGACATGGTGCTCAACTTCACAAACTGTGAGATCATGACCTGAGCCAAATTTGAGAGTCCAATGCTTAACCGACTAAGCCACCCAGGTGCTCTTCCTAGTTGATTAAAAAAAAAAATTAACGTTTATTTACTTTTGAGAGACAGAGATACAGAGCATGAGCAGGGGAGGGGCAGAGAGGGAGGGAGACACAGAATCCTAAGCAGGCTTCAGGCTCGGAACTGTCAGCACAGAGCCAGAGCCCGATGCAGGACTCAAACCAACGAACTGTGAGATCATGACCTGAGCCGAAGTTGGCTACTTAACTGACTAAGCCACCCAGGTGCCCCTAGTTGCTTTCCTATCTAATTTTTCTATGACTTGTTGAGAAAGGGGTGGTGAGGTCTTCAACTGTACTTGTGGTTTGTCTATTGTTTTTTTCAGTTCTATTATTTCTGCTTTACATAGTTTGCATCTCTGTTGTTTGGGGCTCACACACTTAAATTGCTATGTCTTCTTGGTGCATTATCTATCATGTCCCACTCTAGCTCTGGTTATTTTGTCTGATGATTATATAGCCATTTCTGCTCTATTATGTTGTTTCTCATTTTCAAGGCCCCCAGGTAGACTAAACAAGTCTTATTTTACATGTAACACCCAGGGGTTCTGATCGTACTTAGCAAGACATACAGGAGAGATATGGGTAAAAAATTATTTGTATGTATTTCGATCATTGAACAATTTTATTCTTGAAAATACTTTGTAATAATTACAAAATCTCTACAGCCTTCAAGCAGAAAAACTGTGACAAAATATGTCAACTTGTAAAAAAATGTCCAAAGGATGAAGGTCTATAACTTTTTAACTCATTGTTAAATGTTAAATCAATTTTCTTCAAATTAGATTATAAGGCCTATAATTTAGTTTCAAGGAAAAGTACTTAATGAATTTTAACAAAAAAGTTTGCAAAACTGAAGTATGAAATTAAAGAATGAGGACTGTGATTGAGTATGCACAGCCTAGGATACATTTCTTTCATTTGGGTTTTCAATTTTTATAAAGTATTCTTTTCTAGTTTTGAGTGCCTTTAAAATCAGATTATAAATTTGTTTACCACAATTAAACTAAATAAATTCAAGAAAATTTTATTTCATTTATGCCCTAATAATTTTAATTCCTAATTTTATGTATGATTTACAATATCTATTTTATATAATGGTAGATACAGATAATTTATATAGTGATATAGTGGTGGATATATGTAAATTATATGTGTGTTTACGTATATGTATGTGTATGCTCAATTTAGAGATAGTAACGCATGAGTAAAAACTTTGGAGCCCACTCTATTGTAGATTCCACAACTGCTGACTGTTGTCCCAAGTACCACAGCTTATGTATTGAAACACTACTATACAGCCTGATAAACATACATGCCCTGGCAGGGATGCTTCGTATCAGTTTATATCCGACTAGTAAAAAAAAAATACATTCAACCTAATAGCCAATGCACCTTGAAATATGTACGTGTGCTTGCTTTATGATCTCAGATGTAAGATGTGTTTAGAAGTTGATAATGCTATATCATTTTTCAAATACCCACATAAAGCATTTGATAGTGTGTCAAAACTTGGAAAGAAACTAAAAAAAAAATAAATAAAAGGAATTTTATTATTTGACCAACAATTTCTGAATTGTTTCATCTTTTAATAACATGAAAGGATAATAACTCAAATTAATTCTAATAAATGCTACATTAATGTTCTAGCTTGAACAACATTCAATTACTGATAAACTTATAAAATTTATGAGGGCTTCATAAATATAAAGTTCAACTATGTATTTCACCTATGTTTTCTAAATCTCAAATCTGTTTGTTGCTATCACCCCAGACTGTTCTAACACATCAAAATTGCAGCTAAAGATTAGGCCAAGACCATATCACCTCATAGGAATCACAAGATATACACTGTTCACATATCTTCAGTGCATTATGTGGAAAGGAGACTCTAGTATTGAACACTGATATTGTGTATTATCTTTTGCACCAAGTGTAGTTATCACACTTAATGCAGGAAGAAAAAATTAAGTGTATGTATGTTAGAGATTTTTGTGCTCTTTTTATAGGTCTGGAAAAAATGAGTATAGAATCAGCTTTCACAATAAGGCATTTATGGAAAGAACATTATGGGACCATGAATGGCTAATAATTTTATTTAGTAGACTTCACTACTTGTAAGTTTTTCTTTGTGGCAGTATAATAATTTTTAATACACGATTATATATGTTTTCCTTTCCTTAGAAGTACATAGCTGTGACAAGTTCTACATATATACATTACTTTCAGAAAAGGACTTCGCAGGGGCTCTGGGATAGCTCTGTCAGTTAAGTGTCAGATTCTTGGTTTTATCTCAGGTCATGATCTCAGTTTGTGAAACTTAGCCTCCCATCAATTCTGTGCTGTCCGTGCGGAGCCTGCTTGGGATTCTCTCTCCTCCTTCCCTGCTTGTTCTCTTCCACTCTCTCTTTCTCTCTCTCTCTCTCTCTCAAAATAAATAAACATTCTAAAAAATAAAAATAAGTGTTTAATAAAAAAGAACAGGACTGTCCAAATAATCTAATAGCATGACCCACATATTTATTATTGCTTAAAGTTTATTCTGTAACTTAAGCTTTAGTTATTACATAATAGGAAATCCTATAGCATATCATTTAATTAGGCCTAACAAATTGCTTTATAAAGAATATGTTATTGGGGCTCCTGTATCGCTCAGTCAGTAAATCATTCAACTCTTGATTTCAGCTCTGGTCAAGATCTCACAATTCATGAAATCAAGCCCCAGGTCTGGCTCTGTCCTGAGAGCACAGAACCTGCTTAGTATTCCCTCTTCCCCTCTCTCTGACCCTCCGCTGCTCACATGCTCTTTCTCTCTCTCTGTCTTAAAGTAAATTTAAAAAAAGGAAGAGAGAAGAGGTACTCAATAAATATTAGCTCAATAAAATGATGTGATGGATTACTCAGTTTACATTCTTTTATCTACCTATCCTTTCCTTCTTTCTTTTATATTTCTTCTTTCTTTCTTCTTTCTTTCTTTCTTTCTTTCTTTCTTTCTTTCTTTCTTTCTTTCTTTCTTTTCTTTCTTTCTTTCCTTTGTTTCTTTCCTTCTTTCATTCTTTCTTCCCTTTTTCTTTTTTCCTTCCTTCCTTCCCTTCCTTCCTCCTTCCTTTCTTTGTTTCTTTCTTTCTTCCTTCCTTCCTTCCTTCCTTCCTTCCTTCCTTCCTTCCTTCCTTCCTTCCTCTTTTGACTCTGTATACCAGGTATTAAGAAAAAGCAAATCTCAGAAGCCTAATAAAATGTAACAATCTGTCAGTATCAGAAAAATTGCCATTAAAGTTGAAGAACCATTAGTATACCTGGGTGGCTCAGTTGGTTAAGCATCTGACTTTGGCTCAGGTCATGATCTCACAGTTTGTGAGTTGGAGCTTCCTATTAGGCTTTGTGCTGACAGCTCAAAACTTAGAGCCTGTTTTGCATTCTGTGTCTCCCTCTCTCTCTCCCCTTCCCCTGTTTTCTCTCTCTCTCTCTCTCAAATAAATAAACATTAATTTCTTTTAAGTTGAAGAAGCATAGTTGTCTCAGGAGCATTACTTTAAATATTTGAATTGTCTAAGTTTCTATGAGTACATATTTAATACTTCAGAATCTTTACGGTTTTCCAGAATAAGAAGTTGAGTGGGTTTTTTTTTTTTAATGTTTTATTTATTTCTGAGAGAGAGAGAGAGACAGCGTGAGCGGGGGAGAGTCAGAGAGAGAGGGAGACACAGAATCTGAAACAGGCTCCAGGCTCTGAGCTAGCTGTCAGCACAGAGCCTGATGCGGGGCTCAAACCCATGAACCGTGAGATCATGACCTGAGCTGAAGTCGGATGCCTAACCGACTGAGCCACCCAGGTGCCCCAAAGTTGAGTGTTTTATAATCAACTTCATGGGCAGAGAAACCATATAGCCTAGCAGTTACTAGGCTATCCTTTATCATACACTGGATAAATAAACATACCCACCTTTTTTCAGGATGGCTCTGTATTTCAGTAAGGCAGCAAATGGTAAAATGAAGTTGCACTCTAATTAGACAAAAGTCTGCAAGAAGGTTATATGCTATGTGGATTCTGTTCCTAAAAGGACCATTTTAAGCCCAATTCCATGTCAAGAGTCCTCTCAGAGGCTATTTTCTTTTTTTTTCTTTTCTTTTTTTTCTTTTTTAAGTTTTTTAATTTATTTCTAGGAGAGAGAGAGACAGCGTGAGCAGGGGAGGGTCAGAGAGAGAGGGAGTCACAGACTGAAACAGGTTCCAGGCTCTGAGCTGGCAGTCAGCACAGAGCCTGATGCGGGGCTCGAACCCACGAACCGCGAGATCATGACCTAAGCGAAAGTCGGACGCTTAACCGACTAAGCCACCCAGGCGCCCCGCAGAGGCTATTTTCTTAATTGTACCTAAAATAATTATTCTCTACAGGAGGATAGGATAGTGGAATTCAACAATATGAACAAAAATCCTTTTAAAAGAGTTAAATGACAAATTGTTGGAATATATCCATACAATTATATTTTAAAGTGCATTCTTTGAGATTTTAATTTATTGCACAGAGTTCAATAAAATACTAACAATTGCTAATATGGTAAAATAAGAAAGTGATTGTGTCTCTTTCTGTCCCTTCCACCTTCCTCCTTGTCCCTTATTTCCAAACTGGATTCAACTTGAGGGTAACTGTGAGTATGTGGTGTTTTTATTCTTTTTATAACACATAGGACATCAGCTCAGGTTTGTAAGCTAATGGCCATAAGTAGCCTTATGAGTTCTTTCTACTCAGTATTAGAAAAATCAAGAAAGTTCACAGATAATATGGATTTCAAATTTTCTCAGTAATCAGAATTGACTGGAGTAGAAGTTGGCACCCTGCTTTTAATAAGTAATCAACTCTTTAAATTGCTATGGTCACCCACATGCACTCTGCTTTCCCCATGTTCTCTAACACCTGGCCATTTAAATTACTTGGTTTACCATTACTTGTCAGTATTACAGAAGCATTTGAAAGTGAAAGTCTTTATATAACCAGTTTAGCCCACTGGTCACTGAGAGTCTACTTAGAAAGAAAGACACAGTGTTTTCTATATCCATGGCAGCCATTTTGAAGAATAAAGATTGTAGTATTATATTGTTATGAGAAGGGCCTAACCCTATAAGTAGTTCTTAGTACTTGGCACTATGCTTCATTTTTATAAAATAGAACAGTGATAACATTTAGTCTGACGGGAAATTTATATGTATATTGCCTTGTGAAATCAACTATGGGTAGAAAAATATTTCTCTGGCTTTGCATTTGCCAAGAAGTGACTAGTGTGATATTTTGTGTTGTATATGTAAATGTAAACGGACATGCTTATAATATAAAATTAATGACATTTTAATGTCAAAGCTATAGTAACTTTTTGACAATTCTAAAACAGATAATTTTTCAAAATTCTGAATGTTTTTTAAGACTAAGGAAATGAATACTTGCAGAATTTTCAAATGAAGCACAAGACATCTATATAGACATAACATACATGAATGATCAATTTATGTCTCTAGATCTAAATATGATCAGTATATTTTGACCATAATTTTAGTATGATTCATCTCTAATTTTAAAATTGTGTACTAGATATGTTTTTTAAAAACAACATAAATCTTTCTGAATTTCTATTTCTATATGTCTTATCAGAACCAGAAATCTAATTTTAATATCTCCAATTAAATCAATTTAAAAAATCTACAAATGTTTGACATTATTTTGGTGAAATGCTACCAGAATAATACAAAGATCCAGTTATTTGATTTCATTATGTGATAACCGTGAATTCAGAAGGAGCTATAAATTTATAGTAATACTGGAACATTCAAGAGATAAGTTTATTTATGAATCAAACTGAGTGTTGATATATTTCATGATGTGTAGGTTATTAATCCAAATTATTTTGTCCTGCAGCCCAGAGATTATTATCATTTGGGGAATTTACTACCTTTATGCTTCAAAAATTTATATAACTTTTAGGGTGCATTATTATAACCTAAGAGTTACTTGTATCAATACTATACTATCTAAGACAACTATCTTATATATTTCCAATTTAAGTGAACTAAAAATTTTAAGATCTTTGCTATCTTTGTTCCTTAAGATGAATGGTCATTAGTGTTGCAAATCTATTCTAAATCTGTACTTAATACAATAAATAAATAAATGCATGATTATAGAGTTATACATATTATCTATAAAACCCTTTGGCCAAAACACAGTAAGGCATTACTATATGCATTTGCTATGTAACATTCTGGTTACAAAGTGAAATTACCTGGTCCATTTGAGCTCTTCATGTAAATGTATCATATAACTCCATAGCTAGTTATTGTATAGTGAACTAATTATGAATTACCATTATCATATGGCAAAATATGACCCAATACCAATGCCATCTTAAAAATTCTGTTTTTTCAGACTCATTATAATGTCTATCTTAGCATCAATTTATCAATCATTTGGTCAACAGTTTTATTGGAAAGATTGGGGAAATAATACATTTAAATTTCTAGCCCAGTGACTGACATAGTTAAACTTTAAAAAAAACCCTCTGCCTTCAATGTTTGTTTTCTTTTCCTATATTATGCAAATAATTGTTTTCTTTCTTCACTTTGTCTACACAGATGCTATTACCCATCAGTTTTAGAGCTAATCAAGTCTCTCTTTAAATAAATAATAAATTTTCATGATTAAAGCTTTATAAAACAAAATGAAATGTTAAAGATTTATGTCATATAATTTTCATGTTTCTTAAAGCTAAAAGAATGCAGGTTTAGCATCATGATTAAAAGTAAGCATTCTAATGTCAGACTGCATGGATTTAAATGCCAGCTCTAATACATTTGAGTCATGACCTTGAGCTTCAAGCCATCTTTAAGCCTAAATTTCCCTCTACGTAAAATGGATAATAACACTAACTGATTTTTGGGTTATTGTCGGGAATAAATGTGATAATCCACATAAAATTTATCAGCACAATGCCTGCAAAAATGTATCTGATTAGAATAAAGATCAATTTCTATTATCATTACATTATGTGCCAGTCTTTTTGCCATCAGATTATCAAAGTAAAGTCTCTGTCCTCAAGGAACTTATCATTTATAAATGATACAGGTGAAGACATAAGCAAGACAAATATATTTTTATGTTTACATTGATGCGAATAACTATAGGAACAATAAAAAGACATGTAGTCTTGATGGTCAAGAAATCATACGTCTTAGCAAATACATGAAGAATGGAATATCATGTATTTTTCTGCCCAGGTGCACTTCCTTTTCTTTTGGTGAAGTATCTGTCACCAAAAGTACCATTTACATGTGAATTTATGACCCATATCATGATCTCTATGACTCTGACCTGTGGTTATACTTGGTAGAATCTGACCCAGCCTGCTATGAATTTCTACCCCCAAATTTTGTGATTTACCGTCAAAAACAGTGAAAGAAAGTATACTTCTAGTGGTCAGAATTGTGTGTAAATTATAATACAATTTATAATATAATATAATATAATAATGTAATGTATATAATATAAATCTATTGACCATATTTCCTGCCAAGTTAAGAAAGCTAGTTTGCAGAGAAGAGACAGTGGTGATGAAAAAAAAAAGAAGAAGCTAAATCTCGTTGGTGTTTGATTCCTAGCTTCCATTTGTTTCCTTTTTAAAAAAACTTTTTTAATGTTTTATTTATTTCTGAGAGAAAGAGAGAGACAGTGTGAGCAGGGGAGGGTCAGAAAGAGAGGGAGATACAGAATCTGAAGCAGGCTCCAGGCTCTGAGCTAGCTGTCAGCACACAGCCCGACGCGGGGCTGGAACTTACAAACCATGAGATCATGACCTGAGCTGAAGTAGGACGCTTAACCAACTAAGCCACCCAGGCACCCCTCCACGTATTTCCTAAGACCTAAGTGTTTTCATACCTTCTTTGTGTATTAGTTTCATTATTATTCCTTAGATTCTCTTTTCTAATAACTTCCCTTTTTTCCTTCAGCTAGAAAAATAAAACGTTATTTTATTTTATTGGCAACCAAAATTCAGAGTTCCCACCAAGAACTATAGGCAAAGATGTGTTCAGTGGGTTCACAAATGTCGAAGTAGGGTAGTCTCTAAACCTAATTTATCATTTGAGGTATGATTCTAACAATCACTTAATACTTTTTTCTGGGAAGAAGACATATCTCTTCATTTTTAGCTAAAATTTTTGCTTTGATTCTTCCCCACCAAATAATTTCTTACTTATTTGTGATACTCTAGGAAAATTAATTCATGCTTTCGTCAAGTTCCTATTAGTTAAGTCTAATAACAATTCCAGTCCTCTATTTCCCTCATTGCTCTATTTACAATTCCAGAATAGCTACACCAGCTTTAATGTGAAATCCTTCTGGTAATTGTTTCTGTGACACAGTGGACCTCACACATATTCTCTGGTTCTTCATCAGAAAGTGTCTGCATAATTTTCCATAATCATTTCAGCTTGTGATACTGTACTTTGAATATGCCACACTCTTCCCCACCACATCCACACAGTGATTTCTCCTGATAATAGCTCAAAATTCCAGACAAAAATGCTTTCATCAGTTCTGAAACACATGAGAACTAGGCAGGTAAATGAATCAGTATTCTAAAAAAAAATCATCATGAACATGAAATGTAAATCTAAAATGATGATATTCCCAGCTTGTCCTTCAGTGGATTTCTGTTACTCCTAAAATAAAGACCAAAATGACTGATTTGCCCTACATGTCCCAGTAAGATAATATGGACCATGTCCTGTTTCTAGCTTCATTGCCTGTCCATCTCATTCATGTTAGCCCTTATTCACTATCTAAAATCTATCATTATCCCCAGTTTCTGGGCCTTTGCATCTGCTGTTTCCACTGGTGAAAACATTCTTCTCCAGAACTCTTTACTTAGTAAACTTACCATTTAACTCTCAGCTCAAACTTTACTTACACATAGAACACTTTAATAACTCTCACAAAGTTTTAAGTTCTATCTGTTATGTTTTATATTCTCAGATACTCTGTTTTTCTTTCAAAGCACAAGTTGGTAGTCATATGATTTTGTGATTCTGTAACATATACATATATGTACACAACACACACACATGCACCCACCTTCCTTTCTAGGCTAGTTCTTTGAGGGCACAGATGATGTTTGCTTGACCATCTTTGTACCCCAGAACCTAGAACTAGAACAATGGCTGGCAAAAGAAAAAGCAATAAGACACAACTGTTAAGATTGTGAATTTAGGAGCAAGATCTATAGGGTTCAAATAGAAGTGCTGACTCTTCCTTGGCTGACTTTAGGCAAGTTTTCCAATTTCTCTGTGCCCCAGTTCTCTTATCTCTAAACTTGAGATTGATAGTAGCACCAACCTTCTAAGTTATGGCAATTGAATATATGAAAGAGCTTTAGAATGGCTGTGCTAGTCACCCCTCAGTTCATCAAAGGTAACTGTCTAAAGGGATTGAAAACGTAAGTCCTCAGAAGATGAGAACTTTCATTTCTCTGAATCCAACACAGTCTTATCTAAAACCATAACTTGCCCAGATTGTCCCAGGAGAGTCTTGTGAAAAAAGAGCTGCCCTCCAGAAGGAAGCAATTTACTGCTCACAGCACCTCACTGTAGAGTTTGAGCCCAGAACGAAGTAGTCAATAGCAACCTGAGTCTTTCTCTAGGAAGCCAGGACGTCCACTTATCTGGGTCTTTTTCACAATGTCTTAGAGGATAAAAGACTTGCAGTAGATAAGAGGATAGAGTTTACAGTCAGACAGATATGCAATTATGGGCCATTTTGTTCAAAAATATTTGGTTCCCCTTGCTGACAGAGTTATACAGCCCCAAACCTATACTGATGAACTGTTATGTGCCCTTGGGATTTGTTTTGGTCAAAAATGTATAAGAGAAAATAATGTGTATCACTTCTTGGAAGATGTTTAAGAGACAACATTATGTTCATCACATTTTATTTTCTTCTGTCACTATGACCTAAACAGTACAGCTATGGCCATTTCAGAGAAAGAAGAATATACCTTTGAAATTGTGAAATGTTTATGTTGTTCTTTCTACAGCCTAACACATGCTAACTAATACATCTTAAATTTTTTTTTTTGACAATTATTTAAGACCTTTATTAACAGGTGCTTGCCGTTTGTTGACTTTTTTGAAAAAAATCAAGNAATACATCTTAAATTTAATCTCTGCTTCACTGCATGCTAGTTCTGGGATCATGAGCAAGTTACTTAAACCTCTTGACTTATAATTTCTATATCTATACTGTTTTCGTGAACAGTCAAGTCTGGGATAAATATGTTTGGTGATCCTATTAATATTTTTCTGCCTACCCTCATTCCCTCCTATACAGGAAAGGCTAAAAAGCTAAAAACAATTTCTCTTCCTTGGAGCTAAAATTCTGAATGAAAAAAAAAATTACTATAAATTAAGTACACTCCTCTGAGATTTGGAAAGGATAAATGTAGAAGAGGCTATTTTCAGGCTACTTTGGCTGTATTCCATTGGCAAGTAAAGATTTGGAGATGGCTGAGTTAAGTCTCTGGCTTTGAGGATGTTGAAGGCAGCTATGGCAGAGAAGTAACTATGTGGTGGTCAGGTTCTGCTAAAGGCTTGCTAACATTCCTGGACACCATCCTGGAGTCCACATCTCAAAACCCACTATGTTTTTGAAAACAGAATTCCTTATGTTTAATTTTTTTTTTTTTTTTTTTTTACTTCAAATATCTAGAGTGGTTCTGGTTTCTGTCCAAAATCCTAGCTGATTCTGTTTTTGGTTATTGTGAACATCAAAGTATAAAACATATAAAACATTCTTCTTCCAGTCCTCAGAATGTACTTAGCTCAACAAAATTAGATGCTATTATTTTTATTGAAAGTCCTTTATTTAGATGATCATACACAGAAAGTGACATTGACCTGTGTCCTTTCTGTGATTCATATATTTGACAGTATTCAAGGTACTGAAGATAAACAAGCAAGTAAATGAAGCCAGATGGCTGCCCAAACTTTTTTTCTTTTGATTCATGGGGAAAAATAGTTTTCTCCAGCATCAGCTGCCAGTCAAACTCCTGATATTTTTATTTGTCCTACATACTCATATCGACTGTCCAGTATCTCCCTTTGGGGTTTCATAAGTTCAATTCAGCTGCTGGGCTAACAAACCTTCCCATAAAAAAACACCCACAATTACTGCTATATGTAGTAAACTTGCTTTGTACAAAGCTAGTATCAGTTTCCCTAGCAATCCTTGTCACATGGATATTCCCAACTGCAACAAATGCGGGGGATAGAAAAAAGAATACCTTCAAAACCAAAAGATTTCCCACTAAACTATTAAATCACTTAAACAGCCAACTTGGCACCATTAAATTTACTCATAATGGTACTTTGCAATTAGAAAATGTGTTTACATGTTGGTGAGAGAAATACTTGGGATTTAATTGGAATTGATGATAGCACAGTAGTTGGTAAAGTTAACGATGCCAACTGGTCATTTAGGTGACTCTGTCATTAGTTATATAGGCTGATAAAATCCTTATTTAAAAGGAGTATATTGCATCATTAATTTTGGAACAGAGCTTCTCATTTCATGTGGCTAGATGTGAAACATATTGAAGAAACTCAGGGATCCATTGCACCAAATGTCAACTTTGAGTATCTTGGCAGAGATAGAGATTCAAATGTACTATCACATATATAGTAGATATTGAAATAATAGTAATTATTCAAAATACAGTCAGAGTGATTACCTGATGTCTTTTGTAAATAAAAAATAAATATACTGTATGTTAGAAATAGTAGAAATATTCATAATTGATTACTGGAAAGTTATTTGTATGATTAGGGGATAAGTTCTCAATTATCATCAGTGTATCTTTCTTTACTATTAAAGTTAATAACTGAAATGGTAGGCATTTGGTTACAGCATAGTATAAATAACTAAATGTGTATAATGTCACATATTTCAGAAAGCACATCCATATGCTTCATCTCATTTAATTGTTATAAAACTTCTGAAATCAAACTGATAAGGAAGATTTCTCTCAAATAATTTCAATGACTTGCCCAAATCAAAAATCATACAGTACCAACTCTATGAACTACATGAACTAACTAATGATGGTCTGGTTTTAAATAGATAGCTCTGAATTAATTTTTTTAACAGTGCTGACACACAGTAAATATTTCTCGGTAAGTAAGTTTTAGCCATAGTAGTAGTCATGGTTTGGTGGTGGTAACGGTTGTGGCAGTAGTAGTAGTAGCAGTGGTGTTGGTGGTGATAGCTTCAGCAGTATTAGTAGCGGAATAGTAGTAGTAGTATTAATTGTAGTGGTAATAAACACTAGGTTGTGGTGGTAGTGTTTCAACTGTGCCACTATCCCTCATATCTAATATGAGAATATATCTGCAATAGAATTGCAGGCAACAGAAATACTTGGCTACTTACTTCTTTTCAAATACACCATTCTTGGGGCGCCTGGGTGTCTTAGTCGGTTAAGCGTACGACTTTTGCTTAGGTCATGATCTCGCGGTTCGTGGGTTTGGGCCCCGCGTCGGGCTCTGTGCTGACTGCCAGCTCAGAGCCTGGAGCCTGTTTCAGTCTGTGACTCCCTCTCTCTCTGACCCTCCCCTGCTCACGCTGTCTCTCTCTCTCATAGAAATATATAAAACATTTTAAAAAAAGTAAAAAAAAATACCATTCTTAACAAATCTTTTAGCCAGTAATTTGTAATATATCCTTAGTTTTGGAATTATAAAATTTATCTATTTCACAAGAGAACAGGTAATTTACACATATGACACTGTTGGATTAAAGATGATCTAATATTAAAGTCATATGCTAGAAGAAGAATCCCAATTTGATATACAATGATATTTTCATGGTCCATGAATGTCTTTATATGGTAAATTAAAAAGAAAAAAAAATAGCAATCATGATGAGCATGCATCAACATAGAGAAAAATGAGTGAGCATGATAAATGAATCTATTCCTTATTAAAATTTTCAGTAATTAGATATAAAAGCAATAGCATACTAGACTGGAAGTTTGGTTTTTAGTCTAGCAAATTAATACCACACGGTTACAGATGATTTTTGAGCTGCACAACAGTTTTCTTGGATCTGTCTCAAAATAAGAAAGACCGAAAGAAATTAAGAGACTTTTAAAAAGGAAGCTCACATCTCTTTGTTTTACATGTTTGCTTCATTCTTCTTACACATTAGCTCTTTCTGCTTCTTCTTGCAGATGAAGTATCATCCAACAGATCCTGAGTTTATTTCAGGTGAGCTTAATTATTCTGGGCAAATGAAATGCAATCTTTCAATCACAATTTCCAGTTCCTAAGAGAATATTAATAGCCTCCATGGATTCCAGTGTCTATTCCTGATCTAACAAATTGTACCCTGAGAAAGGACTGCATATTATGAACTTCGTAAGTGTCTCAAATCTGTTATGGTTGACAAAGTAGTTCTCATAAAAATAGGTGCTTTATCTTGCAGGTGACTAATATTAGGTAATTTTGAAAAAAATACTTAACCATTTGAATCTCAATTTTTCTTTAAATGATGATTAGAATACACTGTTTAAAAGGAATATAGTAAAACCTTGGTTTGCAAGCATAATTCATTCCAGAAACACGCTTGTAATCCAACGCACTTGTATATCCAAGCAAATTTCTCCATAAAAAATAATGGAAATTCATATGATACATTCCACAATCCAAAAATATTCATAGAAAAATTATTCCAACACTGTAATATAAAACAAAATAAGAAAGAAAATATAAAACATAAAGAAAAATAAACAAAATAACCCGCACTTACCTTTGAAAACCATAACTCGTGTGAGGGAGACAAGAGAGGAGAGTTATTGCATAGGATGACTTTCATGATCACTAATGGAATCACTGCTATTTGCTCAATGGAATCTTTTTTTTTAATTTTTAAAAATGTTTTATTTATTTTTGAGAGGGAGAGAGAGAGAGAGAGACAGCGTGAGCAGGGGAGGGTCAGAGAGAGAGGGAGACACAGAATCTGAAACAGGCTCCAGGCTCTCAGCTAGCTGTCAGCACAGAGCCTGACATGGAGCCGGAACCCATGAACCATGAGATCATGACCTGAGCCGAAGTCGGACACTTAACCAATGGAGCCATGAAGGAGCCCCTGGAGTCTTTTTCTTTTCGTGAAACTTTAACAAGGAACCTATCCAAAGACTCTTGCTTTTGCTTCATTTTTAGGATGTTGCAGAAATGTGACACTGCATTATTGTTAAACAGATTCATCGCCTGCATTACTATGGCCTTATTCAAGGGATGCCTTTGTACAAAATTTTGCAGTTTCCCACATTTTACACATCTCCCTAATCTCATTTGGAGTGAGGGATTCCTCTGCCTTTTTATACTCCTCCTCTGCAGACAAGATCTCCTCCATAATCTCTTGCTGTTGTTCACAATACAAAAGCTGGATGCAACAGTCAGATTCAAGTTGTGGGCACTTTCCAACATTCTGAAAAATCACTGATTTCTGCCAAACAGCATGACCTGAGACTGAGCACCTGAACATGAGAGATGATCACCCACAATCCTGCAGCAAGAAAGACAGATAACCATTGGCTAAGTTTGATCATGTGACATTTGGTGTTATATACTACTAATATTGCAAGACTTTGCTTGTTTATCAAGTTAAAATGCTCATCTTGTGGAACATGTGAAGCACAAGTTACCTGCAATCCAAGGTTTGGATGGTGGTGATCGTATTATTGGGAAGAGATCATATGGCACTCATCTGCATATTCCATCCAAGGATTTACCATGATATCTCTCAATACAGTTGGTTCTTCTTTCTTTCCCCCTGGATATTATTTAGTTGTTTAATTGGCATTATTTAACAATCACCTAAAAAGATCTTTCATCTGGGTCTTTTAATATGTTTGTTGTTGTTGTGTTGTTGTTGTTGTTTGAGTATAGTTGACACAACTAATGGCACACATTGGTTTCTGGTATACAACATAATGATTCAAATTCTCTATATGTTATGCTATGACCACCACAAATGTAGCTATTATCTGTCACCATACAATGCTCTTTCAATATCACTGACCATATCCATATGCTGTGCCCATTATTCCTGTGACTTATTAATTCCATAAATGGAACCATGTATCTCCCACGCCCCTTCATCCTTTTTACCCATCCCTCATCCCTTTCCTTCTGGCCAGCTATCAGTTTGTTCTCTGTATTTATAAGTCTGATTCTGCTTTTTGTTCATTTGTTTGTTTACTTTGTTGTTTTAGATTCCACATATGAGTGAAATCACATGGCACTGAACTTTCTCAGTCTGACTTATTTCACTTAACATAATACCCTCTAGGTCCATCCATGTTTCTGCAAATGGCAAAAACCTCATCTCTTTTATGGTTGTCTCATATTTCCCTTCTGTATCTTGGCTACTGTAAATAATGCTGCAGTAAACATAAGGGTGAATACAGTTTGCTTTTAATAGGTTTTCATTAAAGTATTCAAATTATATGCTCTAGCAAGGAAGGACAGCAGGTAGCATCCTCTTCATATACTTATATAAAGGTCAGCAGGTGAATCTGACTTCAAGAAATTAATCATGATCTTTTAATTCTGTTGGCACATATAGAATATTTGTGAATCAATTAATTTCATATTTCAATTTCAAAAGGCTCAAGATTCTGACAAAGGGCAACTTTCCTGATGTTTGGCATGTTTTTCATTCTCAATACACACTTGTTCTCAGCAGGATGCCAACAGTGTATCGTGGAAAATTGCTTTATTTTCAAAGGCTGTAATAGAAATAAAATGAATTTTGAAAACTCAGATATATGCATACTCGGCAGCAACAATTATGCCTACAATCATAAATATATCAAATGCCTCATTTGTTCTTGTGTTGTTTCAAAGATTACTTTTCAAATGTTCTCATAGAGCACTCTTTCAACTTTGTCATGAGTCCTAAAAATAGCAATTATGTACATAAATAGATAGCATTCTCTATGAGGTTTGGTTGTTTCTGGGTTATAGATCTTCTTTTCTCTTTCTTTAAAAGGCAGTTAGGGGCCTAGACAAAAGTTGTAGACCATGCCTCTCTCTCTCTCTCTCTCTATATATATATATATACATATACATATATATATACACACATACAAATAAAACTATTTACATTTTTATGTATTACTATATATACACATTAATATAATCTATATTAGTATGCATATGGACATATTTTGAATAAATTAATGAATAAAACTATATGTTTTCCTTCATTAAGCATCCACCATGATATGTCAGTGTTTTGCACTGGAGATTCAACAGTGAACAAGCAGGTAAAAATCTCTACCTTCTTGATGTTATATTCTTAATGAGAAGCTAGAAAATGAAAATGATAAAAAAACATTTTAGGTGCAGATATTTCAGGTAGTATACAGCTCTAAGAAGAAAATTATGAAGCAAAGAAGTCAGGATATGTAGACAGTAAATTTTAGAGACGGTATTAGAAACTCACTGAGAAGTAGTGAATTTTAGTATTTACATATATACAGTTTCCTTTTTTAAAAAAATATTTTTTCTAGTATCAGGAGTAATTTAGGTTGATTCTCTTTTTAAAAATTCAAACAATGTGGACATGTATAACATAAAACTGAAAAATGTGTAACATGACATATATAACATAAAACTAAAAATTCTTTAATTCAGATCATGTATGAATATATGTGTGTACCACAACCCTCCACATAGGATGACCTTTATATACTGCTCAGTAACTTTCTTTCCTCCTTCCTCAATACGGTTTATACAGATTCCCATCAATTTTACTTAACTGGCCAGATGATTTTAATAGAAACTGAAGCAAGCCTTGGAAGCACAGCTTTAAACTAAGAAGCTACTTTGGTGGTACTAAATGAGAATCAACAATTCACATATACATCTTTAAAAGGCATTTTGGGGTGCTTAAGTGGCTCATACGGTGAAGTATCTAACTCTTGATTTCAGCTCAGGTCATGATCTCATAGCTTGTGAGATTGATCCCCAAATTTGGCTCTGTGCTAACAGTGCAAAGCCTGCTTGGGATTCTTTCTCTCTCTCTCTCTCTGCCCCTCCCACATTCTCTCTCTCTCTCTCAAAATAAATAAATACACATTTATTTATTTATAAATAAATAAATAAATAAATAGCATTTTCAGTTCATGAGAGATTAACACTTTAGCGCAAATCCTTTCATCTATGAAATGTGATTTTAGCTTGTCTGTCTTTACAAAGTTCCTAAATAATATATTTACTTTGGATGACGGATTATGGAAAACTTGTTCATACATCTAAAGGTTGACATGTTAAATCACACATTTTCATCTTTCAGAAATAAACTAAGTTTTGGGCGCCTGGGTGGCTCAGTCAGTTAATCGTCTGACTTTGGCTCAGGTCATGATCTTATGGTTCATGGGTTCAAGCCCCGTGTTGGGCTCTGTGCTTAGAGCTAGCTCAGAGCCTGGAGCCTGTCTTTGGATTCTGTATCTCCCTCTCTCTCTGACCCTCTCCTGCTCACGCTGTCTCTATCTCTCTCTCAAAAATAAACATTAAAATTTTTTTAAAAAAGAAATTAACTAAGTTTGAAATCTTTCTATGGTATATAACATAATGTCTTGTTTCTTATGACAAATGCTCTCATCCTCATTTTTAAGGTAAGCCTACATTTTCCAAAGTGTAACTACTGATGAATCCTATATCAAAAAGTTTAATTAGGAACTAATATATTCAAAAAGAAATGATCAAGTTATCTCAATGAATAAGCATGTTGAGTATAATTTTTGTGATCAACTCTAATGATTTGTTTGTTGAAATCAAATAATTATACCTTTAATAGAATCATTAATGTCAGTAAATGGTCATTTTTGTTTCAGTATGATGAGAACTGGATTCTTTGGCAATGATTCAGGTATATTAACATGTTCCCATTAAGAGTGAGGTAAACAAGGCACATTTTCTCATAGCAGCTAACAAATTGTTCCTTACAATCAAGGTAAGTACTACAGGACCATAATAATTACTTCCTCCTTAGTTCTTTCCTGCTGTTAAAATGATTCTGTTCCTTTTTTCTGAGTAATTGGTTTGGCAATTCTATTTGACATCTTATAATTGGAGTCCTGAGGTGCATGATTCACATCTTTGGTTGAGCCTTGTCCTTCTGCAAATAGGTATCTCCCTAACAATAGGTAAAGATGGGCTTTGTGGAACTTGTAAGTCCATTTAGAGCTATTTTAAAAATTGAAGCAGGCATTGTAAAGGTGCTTTTACTTAGCAGAGTAAATAAATTATTAGAAAAACTTGAGTCCTTGATAAGTTTTCTTCGATGAGACATGGAAAAGCAACTAAAAAAAAAAAAAAAACAAAAACTAGAAGCTATTTTTATCTTTATTTATGCCCTGCCATATTGATCCAAAATAGATTTTGATCCAAATATTATGGATATAAGAATTTTATTTTAAACATAGCAACAGAGGGCCACCTGAGTGGCTCAGTTGGTTAAGAGTCCAATTTCGGTTCAGGTCATGATCTTGCAGGTCATGAGTTTGAGCCCTGCATCAGGCTCTGTGACGTCAGCGCAGAGCCCTCTTTGGATCCTCTGTCATCCTTTCTCTATGGCCCTCCCATACTCATTCTCTATCTCTGTCTTAAAATAAAGAAATTAACTTTAAAAAATAGCAACAAATGTTTATTAATATTATTCTAAAATAAAGTTTAATTGCACAAAAATAGAAATAAATGGCAAGGTTGGCAGAAAATAAGTTCCAGAAAAAAGAGATTGTAAGGCTGTTAAATTGTTCATTTTTCTTCCATTTTGATCTTACTATCTTATATGTAAATGATAGAGCATTTTGATGGTGGAACATTTATTTAAATAATAAAAATAAAATATTTTCAGTAATAAGTAGTTCTAAAATAAATAAGTTTTGTGCATGAAAAAATTATTACTATTTTTATAGTGTCTCTTCCTTGCCTTCAATAGTTTTTATTAGAAATAATTTGTGATTGGAAATAATGGTAAATCTCACTTATGATATTAACTACAGTGAAGGTGGCTAATCTTTTTTTCTAAATCTACTAAAGCATTTTTGTCTTATTTTAATTAACATAATCAATATTCAGTGATATCCCCACAATTTCTATATTCAAAAAGAGTGGATAACATTCTGGTTGGAAGTTGAAGATTAAGGAATTTACCTATAACCTACTATTGCATAGTAAACAACTGTTTTTACTTCGTTGACATATTTATTGGGGTGATTTCTGAGGGAAATTAATGGAGAAGGGGTTAAATAAAGCCCCACAATCCAGCCACTTTTCATTATATTATCTCTTCAAGTCTCAGGGCTACTGATCACTGAGTAGCCTAGTGCTACCAATTACTGTTGGGCAGTTTGCTAGATGCTGAGGAAACATAAAATAAAGGAGACTGATCATTGATCTTCAAACACCATAACCATGTGTGTAGGGTGTTGGTGAGAGTCGGTATGTAAGCGAATCATTTCATTAAAATGTAATAAGTGCTAAAAAGAGGAGTGCTAAATTCAAAATGGTGATTCAAGAAAGCCTTACGAATGAGAGGGTGCTTTGACTGAATCCCAAAGGGGATTTCAAAGAATATTTGAAAAGATATCCCAAGTAAAAGAAAAAAGCACAGGCACACGTACAGATACAAAAGTATGGTCTGTGTAAAGAAACAAAGTAATTCTGCAAACTTTATATTATCAGATTGCAGAAGAGATAAGAAGAAATGTCTAGAGCTGTTGATGTAAGGTAGGGACCAGCTTATATGAGGTCTTACATGACAAACTAAATGATAATAAGGTTATTCTGGGAAACAAGATATTTTGGAAGTCTTAACCTGGAGTATGATGGTCTGATGTCTAATTTACATGGATGACCATACTGACAGAAGGCATTTGCACATTCCACTAAAGCAAGCTGGAGAAGAGTAAAAAGGAGGAATTCAGGGTACCAAAGTGTCAGGGATAAAATTTGACTTGGAGAGATTTTCCTGGTAAAGTGATCAAAAAGGTGCTGTTGGTATGGAGAAAAATTGGGGGAATTCAGTGCAGCAGAGAGGAAGTGAATTATGCAGATTCACTGTTAGGTTCCTGTGGGATCAACCAAGTGAATTTTTCCAGTGGGAAAGAAATTTCCAACTAAGAGCAGACTTCCTGCCTGGTAACTTAACCTTGAGATTTATCAGTAAATAGGAGAAAAATAAACACTTTGTGAATGTGAGACAGAGCAGGGCCTGAACTTGGATCCTCTCAGTCTTGACTGCAAAATCCAGTGCCCTTTGGCTGCCTAAGAAAAAGAGAAAAAAATGTTTCTTGAGTAGTGTTATCTTTATTTTTCTTTCATAGTTTATTATCAAGTTGGTTTCCATATAACACCCAGTGCTCATCCCAAGAAGTGCCGTCCTCCATGCCCATCACCCCGCTTCACCTCTCCCCCACCTCATCAGCCCTCAGTTTGTTCTCAGTTTTTCATGGTTTGCCTCCCTCCCTCTCCCAAACTATTTTTTCCCTTCTCTTCCCTCATGGTCCTCCATTAAGTTCCTCCTAATACACCTATAAGTGAAAATATATGGTGTCTGTCTTTCTCTGCCTGACTTATTTTGCTCAGCATAACACCCTCCAGTTCCATCCATGTTGCTACACATGGCCAGATTTCATTCTTTCTCATTGCCATGTAGTATTCCATTGTATAGACACACCACATCTTCTTGATCTATGTGTCAGTTCATGGACACTTAGGCTCTTTCCATATTTTGGCTATTGTTGAAAGTGCTGCTATGAACATTGGGGTACATGTGCTTCTATGCATCAGCATTTCTGTCCCTTGGGTAAATTCCTAGCAGTGCTATTGCTGGGTCATAGGGGAGTTCTATTGTTAATTTTTTGAGGAATCTCCACACTGTTTTCCAGAGGGGCTGCACCAGTTTACATTCCCACCAACAGTGTAGGAGGGTGCCCATTTCTCTACATCCTTGCCAGCATCTAGAGTCTCCTGATTTGTTCATTTTAGCCACTGTGACCAGAGTGAGGTGGTATCTCAGTGTGGTTTTACTTTACAGGCATTCGGAAGAATACTTACTGAAAGGAGGATGCTTACTACAAAAACTCGCAAAGACCAGGCCAAACCAGTGTGGACCCAGATGGACCCCAGTGCTGAATTTTCAGGACTTTTTCTCTCATTATAATACTAAAAATCATGCTCAGGGGTGGAGATTTAACATTCTCATGAGAAACATGACAGTTGAAGAAGTATTCTTTTAAGTGAACAAGTGCTAATACATCCCCACATCTACAGTCTTAGATATCACCCTTTTCCATCCTCACTTTCTTTAAAAAATAAACTCTTCTTGACCTCTATCTCTTCGGGAAGTCATTCTAAGGACTGTTTTGTTTGTGCTGCCCCCGTCAGGCTCCAGCATTAAATCCCAATAAAGCCTTGCCTGAAACTCCTGTCTGACCTCTTGTCAATTTCTATCAGAGTGCCCAAGGGCCCAGTTCAATATCAAGGGATGGTATCAGCCAGAACAAATGTTAAAATAAAGAAAAATATGGACAAGAGTAGACATTTAAGGGATAAACCATTTTTTGGGGATTATAGGTCAACACACAAAAGCCTATAAAAGAACCTGAGAAGAAATACAACATCCTGAAACGTAATTTTATCTGGATTTTTTGAGGTAAAGACTCTGAGCTTCAGAAAAATGCAAATTGCCTAAAATCTTGTTTTGTCTGAGTGAAGATCTGATCTCTAGCATTTTTGACTCCAAACATGTTTCTGAAATATTGTGAAATCACCATGCCAAGTATAATGTTCTTAGAGTAAAAATTATGTCTTCTATAAAATATCCCTATAAGGTGAACACATATATGCTTTAAAGAAACATTTTATTCTATAAAGGCTATAATAAATTAAGATAAGTGTCCTTTCCTATAATTTTAACCATATGTATCCATTAGTTATGCTGCTTTTTTGGTAATTTTTTTCATATTAGCATTTTGATATTTGATATTGATAGTATAGTTTAAAAATTTGCCATATGCAAAAACATTTAATTAAATGATCAAATATAAATTTACTTATATGTATTATTATACTATATAATATATTTAACATATAATATATATAGGATAATACATTGGAATAGCAATTATTAATTATAACATTAATTAATAATTTAATGAGTTTTTATTCCAAAACATAAGCTTTTATTACAATATTATACAAAATTTTAGGCCTCTGTAGGGAAGGTATGGAATAGTTGGAGATAGAATTGGAGAAATAATTTAAGAATACCTTTTAAACTTACAAGGCATGCTATAGAATTTGAACTTTATTCTAGGAGTGGTAGAAATCCATGGACATTTTTAATTGGATTAATGTAATGTTCACATTTTGTTTAAGAAAGATAATTGAAACTATACTTTGAAAACAGATTCAAAGAGGCATTGTATTCTTCTCAATATTGACAACTTCATAGGATCTTTCTCCGCTGAAAAGGTCTGTATTTCTGAAAGTAACCGTTCACCATCCGAATGTCCAATTACTTCTACTTCCAAATTTGTTGTAATAGAAAATGACTTTGAAATTTTTTGATGAGGCCAGAATGTAGAGGAAATCTACTGTTATAGCCAAGAAAGTTTTATGGTAGAGTCATTCCATTTATTTTCAAAATCAGATTTGAGGGCTAAAACCAATTAAATTTTTTATGACATCTATAATAAATGCAGAATCTGATTTTGTCTAGAGCAGTAAGTAGAAAGGGACAAAATCAGGTTGAATTCCAAAATTCTGGAACTAATAATGGAGTATAATATACAAGTAATCAGGCAAACTGAGTAAAAGTAATGACCAAATGAAATATCCTAATAATGCTTAGAACAGATTTAAAAAAAATAACATATAAAGTTTTACTGTATAATAATCTCGCTACAAAGAACAGAAAAAAAGCTCCAGACTTTATTCTCATTATGTATATTGTTTTTTCTGAAATGACAGGGCTTGGATTTTATATTAGAATAAGCTACAGTGTATGGATTTTTAAAAATCAATTTAGGAAGAGGTAAAAAGCTTTCAATATGTCTAAAGACTACTTTGTAGCTCAAGGGGGAAGGCCTAAAGTCAATAGGGTTATATATAAAAGAATACTGGTTAAGGAGGCAAGTTATGAATCAGGAAAGTAGAAGACAATAAGGATTCAGCACATATAATGTAAAATAAGGTTTTATATACATGAATTTCAGCCAAATGAAAGCAAAAGTAATAAACTCTGCTTGTATAAGTATTACAATTAGAGACAATTAATTGATTTGTATATATTTAACCAGGAGTATGGCCTCTTTAGTCTATTTATAGAAAAATTGTGGAGATAAGAAAGTATGCAACATAGGAGCAACTATGAAGATTTACCATGCCATCCATAGCAATACACAATGGAAAAATATGACTAGTAAATGTATCTCAGGCCATTGTGAGATATGGTCTCATTTCTATTCTACATGAATAAACTTTTCCATTCCAATTAGAAATTTTCCACTTTAATCAATATTTAATTTTCTTTCTCTCATATTTTCTAAAGCATAGGGATTTTCTCTCTGCTCTTCATTTAGAATTGAAATTGAAGAATTTAGAATTGAAAAGCATTGGAATGCTTTTCCCGCTGAATAAGCAAAATGTATAGATCTGGACAGTCACTAAGCAGGAGCAGACATCCCTCACATTAAACACTGAGGACTAATGGGCACATTCCTTTAACTGTTTTTATTATTACTGTCTTATTTATGTGAGTTGATGAAGAGAACAACAACTTAGGAGATCATTTCTGCAATTTTCCAAATAGCTAAAGATGAGACCATGAGAAAATATTTCACCTTATTTGGTGATTCTTATCTGTTTGTTTAATATGACTTAGATTTCTTTGTGTCTGAGAAGAACTTTTGTAACTCTGAGGACAGTTTTCATTGTGCCATTGTCTCTAATTGTTTTTTAAAGTGTTTTGTATCTTAGGGTAATTGTTATGATAGATTTAAATAACAGCCAGGTCCCTTTTTCTGTGTGCATATATTGTTGTTTATTTTCCATTTTAATTATAGTTACCCAGAATCATAAAAAGCACATTAATAAAGTAATACACAGAGTTTTTAAATTACAAAATCTGGAAACTCAAATAGGACTTATGAGACATTGTGACCTCTTTTTGACAAATGAAAGCAAGCTCTTTTAATGCTCTAATTTTCTAGACTGTTCCCCGTGCCTACCAAAAAAGGGGAAAGACCTGAGGAGGTGAAAAAATATATAGTTTTGAAAACTGTTAATAAAAATGGAGACTCTCTAGATATAGGATAAGAAAGACAAAGGGATAAATTTATCTTAGGAGGAAGCTCTAGTTTCCATTTCACATTAGTCTTAATATAATTTACAACAGCATCTACCCTATTGTATAGCTAGCTGCCAAGGAATGTTATATTTACTAAATGTTATATTTACTAAAATGTGGGGCACCTGGGTGGCTCAG